>NC_056689.1:59762429-60075718 GCF_018350215.1 Panthera leo
GAGGAATTGAATTGCCTTTAGAGTGGGAGATTAAAAAAAAAAAGTAGGGAAAAAAACAGGAACAGAATTAGGAAAGAATCTGATTGAACCAATTTTATGATCGCCTTATTTTTTTTTAAAGTTCCTGATACAATAAAAGGGACCAAAAATGCCTTAAACTAAATTCACAGCAAACTCAACAGTGGAACTGGCCCAAAAAGGAAACTCTTGAGTCTCAATTCCAGAGCAAAGGTTTGAACAACTGGAAATGCAAGAATATGACTTGCTCCACTGTCCCAGAAGGGAGGTAAATCACTAGTAGTGCATAATGCAAGAAACAAACCAGCAGAGGAATGACTTCAGTCCTGATATAAGCACCAAACTGGTACTTGCAGCTCCAATGTGTGTGAATCACACCTTATAGCTTGCCTAACCTTTATTTTCCACCTGTCTCGGTCTAATCACCTGCAAGAGAGAAGGACAGGGGCGCCTGGGTGGCTCAGGTCATGATCTCGCGGTCTGTGAGTTCGAGCCCCGTGTCAGGCTCTCTGCTGACAGCTCAGAGCCTGGAGCTGCTTCGGATTCTGTGTCTCCCTCTCTCTCTGCCCCTCCCCTGCTCATGCTCTGTCTCTCTCTGTCTCAAAAATAAACATTTTTAAAAAATTAAAAAAAAAAAAAAAAAGAGAGAGAGAGGAGGACAGCCCCTCAGGAGTACCATGAAGATGGTTAACATATTATGAACATAAAATGCTATTCTCTCTCACACACACACACGCAGAAAAAATACACACACAGTCTACTTAAGACTACCTAAAACTGACATTTCTGTAACGTATTAAACTCCAGTCTCTAGACACGATTGTTACTCTGCACAACAAACATGGACAAAGACAACAAAACAAAAATTCATTGCATACGATGTATGAAACTGTAGCACTTTCCATCAATAATTCAGTTACCTTCTTACAAGTAACTTAGGGGCACTTGGATGGCTTAGTGGGTTAAGCGTCAGACTCTGACTCTGGCTCAGGTCATGATCTCCTGGTTCAAGGTTTCAAACCACCCTGTGCTGACAGCTCAGAGCCTGAAGCCTGCTTCAGATTGTGTGTCTCCTCCTCTCTCTGCCCCTCCCCCGCACGTATAAACATTTAAAGAATTAAAAAAATTTTTTTAAACATTAGGTAAATTTTATACGTCTTTACAGCTTTCCTACAACATTTAGCATTATCATTTTTCTCTCCAAGGAATAGGCATTAAACACTCCTTTAGAATTGCTTCAATATATAAAAGAAACATTTTTATCTTCAGAAGCCCTAACTTTACTCTCAGGTTCATGGTTTTGGTTAACTGGCACCACAAAGAGGAAGCAGTGCTATTATGCAAGTTACAACCAACAAAGATTTGTGAGGGAAAGAACATTTTTAAAAAGGAATCCTGCCAATCCCTACGTTATTTCCTTTCTTCATTCATTTTAGGAATACCAACTTAGGAGTACTTAAAAAAAAATCAGGTGCTCAGTCACCAAAAAAATACAGAGAGATATGGAGGGAGGAGGGACAATAGATAACAGACAACTCTATTCTCTGAGTAGTTCCCTTTCAATACTATTCTGAAAAAACAAACCAACTTAAACCACAAGCTTTTCTCCATAATTACTGAAGATGTAATAGACAAAATTTCTTTAGCCTCACTCTCGTCTAGCTCTAAAATTTCTATATCCTCCAGCACTCTTCAACCCTCCACCCAAAGATCCCTGATGACAAAATAGACTTTTTCTAGAATCTCCATGCACGCAAACAAGCCCAAATAAATACACCAACAGATTAAGTCACACAGAGCAATCATGTTTCCACAAACATGGACTCCAAATACGTAAGTAGCTTTCCATTCTGTCTTCCCCCCAAATTCTACAAGACCTTTAACTCTGCAGAACTGTTTCACTCCTTACTGTAGCTACATAGTAGTCTGTTTTCTCCTCCAATTAAGCTTTATCTAAAATACCACAACCACGACCCACCCTTCAAATAAACACTCTTTGTAGGCTGACAATACTAGAAAAGCTGAAGCTCTCAAGTATAGGGAAACCTTTCTACTTCTCCATACCTTTTTGGTCCTTTGTAACAACTAATTCTTATACAGTGTTACTCCCATGCATCCCATTACATATAGGAAAGAACTAATAAGGCAAACAACTATGAAACTCTAAGTAGGCCAAAAGACTTCAGAAAATTAAAATACATGCTGTACTCAAGGAAACAGCAATAAGGCAACTGACTCATGCTTCCATAGAATACTTGGTCGAATATTCACTATATTCATAAACTGCGATACAATCTTCAGGTCATTTTCCCCAACGACAAAAATAAATAATCAAATTAAATAATTAAATAAATCCTGCATTCTTTTTAAATGGGAAGTGAGAAAGTCAAAAAAACATTTTAAACCTCTTCTGCAGCTCCTAAATTAAAATCCTGTACCCCTGATACTATCTAAGTCAAAGCTTCATCTCCTAGAGCCAAAGCACAGCAGCTGGCAAAGGACAATTTTCTAGGCGGCAAAAGAATCTTCAAAGGGTGGGGGGCAGGGACTGACTACCAAAAAAAAAAAAAAAAAAAAAAAAAAAAAAAAAATCTAAGCAAAGGGGAATTTGTAAAATCAGCTCCACTGTGCTTCTCTTCGCTCCCAGAGTACAACAAGCACATCCGTGTGGATTTATTTTTTCCCCCCACGGGTGAGGACAGCAGGACTATACACGTTTTTCCATTTGAACATAGACCACCCTACGGAACAAGATCCCAAGGTACAAAGACTCGTAACTCAGAGCCTAACACTAGGCTCCTTACTACCGCCTCCGCAGGAGCCAGGCCTGGCTCCAGCCCAAGGCGGGTGGGGTCAGGCATGTTAATAGCCAGAGGGGAATTCAACGCTGCATAACAACGTGAGAGAAGACTTGCCCACCATCTCGCCTCTCCCCTCTCCAAAACAGGATCAAGTTTCAGGGCCCAAAGAGTGACACCTTTTTAGAGCCTCCTAAAGTATCCCCCACACGAGCAGAGAATGTTACTGGGACGGAACGGGAAGGAGGACGTTCTCGCCCAACCCGCGCCAGAGCGCTCACCTTCCACTACGCCACATAGGAACCTCCGAGCTCCTCCTGCAGCCCCAGCCACCGCTGCTCCCCCGGCCCCGGCTGGGTTGTCTTCTCCGGGGGCCGGAGCTGCTGGCGGCTCCAACGATGCCCCCGCGGAAGCAGCAGGGTTGGAGTTCAGCTCGCTCTCCCGCTCCTCCAGCGCCGCCTGGCTCTCCTTCTGCACCATCCTCCTGCCCCCGGCCGCCGCCACCTCTGCAGGTCCTCCTCGGCCTCCGTCCGTTGGGCCGCCGGCCCGGAGCCCTGGAAAGGGCCTCGGCTCCAAGCGCGCGCCCTTCGTGCTCCTTCCCCTCCCCCTCTGCCCTTCCCCCTCCCTTCCGCAGGGACCCGAATGCCCGGATGAGAAGGGCGGCGGCACCGGCGCGAGCCCTTTGTCAGCCGCTGCCTCAGCCTAAGCTGGGGAGCCGGAAGCCCAAGCGGAGGGCGAGGCCGCGACCTCTCGTTCTCTGGAGGCAGATAGCCAAACCTCCTTTTCTTGGTCGCAGTTAGCTTCTGCTGCTTCCCGATAATCTTAGCTCTTCCGCTGTTCCCCCTCAAAGCCCCTAGGTCTCCACCACCGCTGCTTCTACCGCCCGCTTCCTGTTTATCCGCACTGCGCCTGCGCCGGAGACCGGCTCAGACCGGTCCCCTCAGCCCGACTCCCCCGCCTTCTTTTGGGCCAGCCTATTGCGCTTCATTCGATAGGGGGAAATAGAACAGAGGAGAAGCGAAAAGCGGAAGATAATGAGGACGATGGAATGTACCATTTGTGCTCACCACCCTCTAGGACAAGGCAGGCTCCCTGGAA
This sequence comes from Panthera leo, assembly GCF_018350215.1. Classification (NCBI taxonomy): domain Eukaryota; kingdom Metazoa; phylum Chordata; class Mammalia; order Carnivora; family Felidae; genus Panthera; species Panthera leo. The sequence continues at coordinate 59,766,344 of NC_056689.1, forward strand.
CGGACCATTACCCCTTCTGAAGAAGGGGAGTATGGGAGGAGGCTGCAACCGGTTGAGGCAATGGGGAAGGGGGATGAAAAAGAGGTGTTTACTCTTTTAATGCGCAAGCGCGGGAACGAAGCCTCTAGTTCTTAAAGAGATACGAAGAAACTGACCTATTTTCTATTGAGATTCTTCTAATAGGTTGGCTCATTACATCACCCTGACCCAGGATCGGTTCTGTGAAGATAACATTCCAAGGAGCTCAGCTCACCCCTCTGCCTTGAATCATTTTCCCCAACCCCCAGCTTGGCGCTAATCCCTTTAAAAATTAAGTCTTTCGTTCATTCCTTCGTTCAGCAGACACTAATTGAGCTTGCCACTTGCTGGACTCTTGGGTCACTATGAGCTCACAGTATGGCGATGGAGACAAGCAAGTACATACACAATGCCCGCACGGTGTGCCCAAATGTTACGGGACCCCAGAGGACGGACTGACTTAATCCTCCTTTGGAGAGAGGTGGCAGCCATGGTTTCGCTTTTTGAGCTGGAACGTAAAGGATGAGTAGGAGCTAGAGTAGGGGAGAAGCAAAGAAAGAGAGCACTCCAGGCTTATGGAACAGAGTACAAGTGTAGCAAGGGTTGAAAAGGCCTGGCATCTTTGGGAATGGAGAATGTGAACTGTGTTTAAGGGAGAACTGAGATCCCTTGGGACTTAGCATAAATACCATTTCCTTAAGGAATCCTTCCCTGAGCCCTAGATGGGCTTAGGTCCTCTTGCTGCTGTTTGTGCTCAGAGTTCCCGGTAGCCCTGTCAGTAGGCGCTGTTTACATTTACATCGGTTGAGAGATCTGTCTCAGCTTGCGAAGTGTGTGAAATGAGCAGCTCACGCTCATTCTGATCATTAAGACTTCCTTAGTATCGTCCATTTTACATTTTGATCTCACATTCAACTCTTTCAGCGGTAGCCCAACTTAGCTCTCATAGTCCCTCTTCTTTTTAGTCCTAGAGCATTGAGATGGGGGTTACAGGCAAACATTTTCTTAGATATCCTTGGAGGATCTGGGGTTATCATTCCAGCTGACCCCAGCCCTTGGTCTCATGACACTTTCCCCTTTGCCTCATGCGGTGGCAACTGCTATCAAGTCAGCAGCCACAGTTTCATCTACTGTTCTGACTCTGGGGTCCACTGCCCAGGCAAGATCCACTTTCCAGATCTGAACCTCTCAAACTTGAAGGGAAGCTCTTGCTACACACCTCTACCCTCTAGTACCTACAACAGGAACCAGAGGTTCGTAGGCCTATGGTAAATACCTCTGGAATGAATGAGATACATTCATTCGTTTTAAATTCTCAGTTTAAATTCTGGTTAGAGAAACACACAATAACAAATTCAGTACATACACAGGGACTCAATTTGTAATAAGTGCTATAAAGGGAGGAAATCTAATGATGTGATAGAGTAACCACAGCAAGGAAAGGCTACTCCAGATAGAAGAGTAAGTAGCAATCTATGAGTGAATCATGATAGTGGCTTGGCCTAGGGAATAGCCGTGGAAACGTAGAGCTGTGGTGCATCTTTGGTGGTGGCAGTAGAATAGAGGGAGGGGGCAGCTGCCCCAGTTGGTAGAGCCTGGGAGTTGTGAGAGTTCGAGTGCCATGTTGGACATAGAGATTACTTTTTAAAAATAAAAAAAAAATGAAGGAGTAGAGGAAGAGGAAGAAATGAAGACTACTAAATTTTATTACTTCTTAAAATATTTTTGATGTTTATTTTTGAGCAAGATAGAGAGACAGAGTGTGAGCAGGGGAGGGACAGAGAGAGACATACACAGAGAATCCACAGCAGGCTCCAGGCTCTGAGCTGTCAGCACACAGCTCGACGCGGGGCTCAAATACGAACGGTGAGATCACAACCTGAGCCAAAGTCAGATGTTTAACCAACCGAGCCACCCAGGTGCCCCAAGACTACTAAATTTCAACCTGAGCAACTAGGTAGATGGCGTCATTTATTGAGCTGGGGAAGACTGAGAAAACATGAATCAAAGTTCTATTTGGAACATGTTAAGTTTGATCATTACAGGTCCATATGAATATGTCAAGTAGGCAGTTGAAGATATGGGTCTTGAAGCTCAGAAGAGAATTCTAGGGATATAAACTTAGGAGTTATCTGCATATAAATGGCATTTAAAGCCATGGGACTGGATGTGATTTGGAGAAGAGACTCAGGTCTGAGCTATGGGGCTCAACGTTTAGAATTCCAGTTGAGAAGGATGAGTTTGCAAGAGAGTGCTAAGAAGCAGTGGCCAAAAAGGTAAGAGGAAAATCAGGAGAGTATGAAATACTGGAAGGCATGAAAGAAGTGGTTTTTTATTTATTTATTTATTCTTGAGACAGAGAGAGAGCATGAGTGGGGGAGGGACAGAGAGAGAGAGAGAGAGACACAGAATCCAAAGCAGGCTCCAGGAGCTGAGCTGTCAGCACAGAGCCCCGTGCAGGACTCAAACACACAAACCACAAGATCATGACCTGAGCCGGAAGTCAGACTTTAACCAACTGAACCACCCAGGCGCCCTATGAGAGGAGTGTTTTGAGATGGAGCAGTTGACAACATTCAGAATCCAACCAGCGGCCAGGAAAAAAAAAGATCAGACTGCCAACCTACTGATTTTTTTTCTGAACCCATTTGTGTGTCTTGGCTCTGGGACACTTCTCACCTCACTCAACCACAGACTTCAGCTTCCTTTAAACTTGAATCTACCTGGGGCACCTGGATGTCTCAGTCGGTTAAGTGTCTGACATCGGCTCAAGTCATGATCTCATGGTTCGTGAGTTCAAGGCCGGCATCAAGCTCTGTGCTGACAGCTCGGACCCTGGAGCCTGCTTCAGATTCCGTCTCTGTCTCTCTGCCCCTCCCCTACTCGCTCTCTGTCTCTGTCTCTCAAATATAAAAAATAAAACATTTAAACAAATTTTTAAAAAACACTTGAATCTACCCTAAAACATAGAGACCATCTCTATACCTAACCGAGATATATACACACACTCACCATACTCATTCATCCAATCATACAATCATTTACACAATTGTTGAATACCTATTATATGCTAGACCTCAAGGATAGGATCATCAGTGGGGCAAGAAAACCTAGTCCAGGCTCTCAAGGAGCCCTCAGGAGTTTCTATCAAATAAGACAAATAATCACTCAAATAAATATATGGTAACAAACCGAGAAGTGCCATGAAGGAAAAGTGTAGGGTCCCATGAGAGCCTGTCACAGTGTCGCTTTGTTTAGACTGTGTGTGATATGGATAGCATCCAAATCTTTACTATATTCCAAAGCTTTACTATATCCCAAAGCCACCTTGGACAGAGACTTGGGAGACTGGGTCTAGTCTCAATCCTCGTATAAACTCACTAGGTGACCTTGAGCATGTCGTCTCCCCTCTTTGGGCCTTTTTCCTTTCCTGTATAATGGAAGGCTAGACCGTAGGTTCTTAACTTCAGGTCCATGGTCGGACTTCAGGGATACAAAAATGTGTGGAAAAGTGTACATGTTTTTTTTTTCTTCTGGAAGTAGGCCCACAACTTTTATCAGATCTTTTAGAGGGGCTGTGACCCAAAGAAATCCAAGGACTTATGGAGCAAATAGTTGAGGGAGAATGTGAGCAAGAAACACAGATGACAAAATGATGGGATTCTGGAAGTAAGTTTCCCTTTCTTGAACACCATACTCCTCCCTTTACCTTGTCAATGTGTACAGTGATGGAAGAGAAGGCCTGATCCCCCTTCTATGGAAGGTGAAGCTTAGTCACCACATACTGGTGCCCCAGAGAAAGGATGGGTGGAACCTACCACTGGTGGCCCCTCTCCAGAAAGAGAGCAAGGCCACCATTCCACACAAGAAGTCTCTACTCCCTTTGTGTCACTTGCTCCATGGTGACCTGGGTCCACCCCATATGGTCCCTCATCATTCTTGGCTGGAGTATAAACACAAACATATGTCCATATTGGAGGCAAGGTTAGGATGTTTACACAGAGGAACTTTCATTAGAGACTAAAGGGAATCCCCCCTCAAAAGAAAGCACACTGATGGGCACCTAGGTGGCTCAGTCAGTTAAGTATCCGACTCTTGATTTCATCTCAGGTCATGATCTTACAGTTTGTGGGATCCAGCCCCACATCGAGCTCCACACTGACAGTCCAGAGCCTGCTTGGGATTCTCTCTCTCCCTCTCTCTCTGCCCCTCCCCTGCTCACTCATTCTCTCTTTCTCTCTCTCTCTCTCTCTCTCAAAATAAATAAAAACTTTAAAATGTTTAAAAAATAAAAAATTTAAAAGAAAAGTCATTTTGAGATTAACTAAGATGTCTGTAAATTAGAAATTCTTTTTTTTTTTTCAGTTTATTTATTTTGAGAGAGAGAGAGAGAGCGTGAGCAGGAGAGGGACAGGGAGAGAGAGAATCCCAAGCAGCCTCTGCACTGTCAGCACAGAGCCTGACATGGGGTTCGATCTCACGAACCCCAATATCATGACTTGAGCCGAAATCAAGAGTCAGATGCTTAACTGACTGAGGCACCCAGGCACCCCTGTAAATTAGAAATTCTTGATTCCACTTGTAAGAATGTCTAGCCAAAAGACAGCTGGCTTGGCATAGTCTTCACGACATTAATATCCTGTCTCTTGTCTCCTCTAAGGAGATGGGAGAGAGATTCACATGGGGACCTCTCTGAGGTCAGGTGGGTTTCCAACACTTCCAGAACCTGTATCTCAATTTTCTGCCAAGGGTTGGCCATACTATGGGAAAGAGAGGTACTTTCTTTGGGACCTAAAAAACTACAGGTGCAGGGGTTAGGGTTGTGAGGTATGTGTGGAGTGGGAGGGACAAAAAGGCAGAGACAGCAGCCTGTGCATAGCCATTGTGTTTTATTGGATCTGGTATATTTTTTATTTTACAAAATATACAGAGGAGCCCAAAATGCAAAGCAGTCAACAGTGTTCTGATGGGAAAGGGGCCCCCCTTAGGGCCCTAACCCTCAGATCCTGACTGACTGGGAGAGTGAGCTAAATGGAACGAGCAAGTATATTAAAGGGTGGCAGCATGGCAAGAGTGGTCCCTGCCTTCTAGGTGTGTTCAGGGGCATCTCTGGGTAGACTGAATAGAACAAGAGGACACCCTAAGTAGGAACTGAGGAGGTTATGCGGGGTGTTAGAATAGAGCCTGGGTAGACCAAAGATTCTAGTGAATGCCCCCACACTGGTTTCAGATGTTATACATGCCTCCCTCCTTCCCCTTTCTTCTAAGGCATCCACTGACTCACTCCATGCCTCCAAGTCTAGAATAAATGGCAAATAAAAACTTAAGTGGCAGCCATCAGAGAGGGTAGGCTGAAACTTTGGCAGGTATCAGCTGGGACATCTCCCACCCATATTCCCCTGCTGCTGCTACCACCCACACAAACAGGAAGGAAGGAAAGGAAGGAATTCCAGGGATGAGCCAGACATCAAGATCCTATGCTCTCCTGGGATACTGAGGAGTATGGAAATTTCTGGGGCATTTCCTAGGAGACAGAGTCTTCTGGAGAGCCTAGAAACTCATGATAGCCTGGGGTGGCAGACCTATGGAGCTTAGACCTATAGTCTGGCATGCCTGAGGTGTTACAATCTCCAGGCCTTTCTGCACTCTGTGCCAGCCACCTGTGACCTAAACACCCAGCTCAGGCCTAAGATTTCTCCTTTTACATTCTTGTCCCCCTCTACAAGGCTCTCAAAGGCCCTGGTCTAACAGGCTAGTCAGTGCCATTGACAGAGTAGCCTCTCTGAGAAGGAAATCTTAGAGGAAATGCATATGAGATCAGAGATAGGGGAAGCACCATAGCAGGAGACATTTTGTCTAGTGTTGTAGTTTCTAGAGTAGGGACGGAAGGTGGAGAACCACTTATTTCCTATTAGCAGGGGCACCCTCAGCACTGAGTGTTAGGCAGGAAGGGGGTGGGAGCTGTTGGGAGTTGGGAACACTCCACAGGTACACTCTGCCCACTCCCTGGCCCCTTTAGCTCCAGCAGTCTGGACCACTGAATCCCCAGGCTCTTGGATTCCTACAGCCCCCAGGGCAGGGCTAGAATGAGGACAGACCTGGGAAGAGAAGGGTGAGTTCCACCTGGACTAGAGCTAGAGCATGGTCCCCCCAGGACAACTGACCCCCTCTCCTGGGGAGCTAGATGACATTGTCAAAGAGTTGCATGGACCTCATGATGTTCTCGTCCTGTAGCCATGATGTGAGAGAAGCAGATTGGAGAGAGAGAGAAATAAAAAGAGCTTATCAGAGACACAGAGAGGGACATGCATTCTGAAATGGGAACATTCAGAGACAGAGGCAGCAAGGAAGGAGACACCCAGAGAGACTTGTAGGGAGGGGCAGGCCTCCCTGAGTTGTGAAGGAATAGGACCCAGGAGTGTGGGCAAGTTAGGGAGATGATAATGTGCCCAAAGGAGCTTTCTCCTACATCACTGAATCGGACCCTGAGTCCAGACCAGGGAAGTATGGAGCGCAGGGACTTGTACCTTCTGGCAGGACTCAATGAATTCCTCAATGGTCACCACGCCATCCTTGTTCCTGTCCATCTTCTGCAAAAAGATAGTCAGAGAGAAGAGAAGGGATGACAGGAGAGAGGCAGGCAGAACTCAGGTAAGTTCTCTGCTGGGACCTTGCCTCCTTCCCTTGACTCCAGGACCCTCCAGCCTACCCAGTCCCAGGCACCTGGAAGAAGCTCTCCACATGCTCCCTTGGGGCCTCCTCTCGGAGCGCAGGATACGTATACTTGCCCATCATATCATAGATGGATTTCATGATATCAAGCATTTCCTGTTAGGCAAGAGAGAAAAGGATCCCTCCTCAGAGCCTCCAGCCTCCAAACCAGGAAGACTAGAGCCTAGGGCAGACCTCACGCCTTGCTGGTGATGCACGTGTGGGTCACATTTTCCTCCTAAGGGCTCTTTGAACCTCCCCTCACACATAGAAGCTCTCCAACTCTTCAGTCTCCCCACACCTCCTTGGTGATGCAGCCATCCTTGTTGAGGTCATACAGATTGAAGGCCCAGTTTAGCCTGTCATCTATGGTTCCCCGAAGAATCACCGACAAACCAGCCACGAAGTCCTGGGAAGGAGAGAGGAGGGAACTGGTTCTTCAGATACCCTTAACCCAATCCCCTCTCTGGGTTTGGCCTGTGGATCTTGGCCCTGATGCTCCAGGAAACAGGTCTCCCTGACCCACCTCCTCCAGCTCACCTCGAAACTGACAGAGCCATCATGGTTGGTGTCAAAGGCATTGAAGAGGAAAGTGGCATATGTGCTGGAGTCTGTAGGGTAAGCGTGGATAAGTTTGGCTTTCAGACAGGAGAGGACTTCCTACCCCACACCCCTCTTTATCATTTGGCATTCCCAGCCCCTCCAGAACCCTCTCCCCAGCTCAGCCTAGAGATGGACAGCTGCTTCCTCTCAGGCCTTGTCCCCTCACCTCCTTGAGGAAAGAACTGAGAGTAAATCTGCTTGAAGTTCTCCTCGTTGACAATTCCGCTGGGACATTCCTGGGGGGCGGAAGGGGGGTTAGAAACCAGACTGAGAGCAGAAACAAAACCCCCTTCCACTCACCACCACCTACTCTATGCCAGAGACTCCCAGAGAAGGAAAATCTTCCTGTCTCCAGGGAGCTCACCATGTAGTTCTCTTAAGGAAGGCAAGACTTCTCTTCAGTGCACAAGTTTAAAAAAACAAAGAACTAACCAGACGGCCAGTCTACAGGCTCCGCCTCGTCTCAAATCTGCTAGAGCTTCCTGCTAGAAGTTTGGTCAGCGGGGAAGAGGGGCCCGCTCCGCCTCCCCTTCCTTCTCTTACCCCTATAAGCATCCAGGCCAATCCTTCGGGGAAGTTTCGGATAGGCCCCGCCCCCTTGCCCCACCCCTCGCCCTGTCTGGCCTGGCTCTGTACTCACATTCTTGAACCCCCGGTACAGGACCTGCAACTCCTTGCGTGTGAACTTGGTTTGCTCCTGCAGCTGCTCCAGACCCTCTGGCCGGTGACACACGGTGGACAATTCAAACTCATCCTCCACGCTGTCTGCGGGGGGGTGGGAGGGGACGAGGGGGGAGGGGACAGCCGCGCCTCAGGCCCAGCCTCCAGGACCCCGCTTCAAAACCATCCTCCCCATCTCCAACGCCAGAGACCAGCCTGCCAGTTCCCTTGGACCCCGGTCCGAGGACATCAAGGCAAGGAGAGAAGACGCTGTTCAGCTTCCAAGTCTATCAGTTGTCCGGGCCCATGGGCAGGCCTGGCCCCACAGCCAGGGGTCCGACTCATCGCTGCCCTGGGCCCTTGATCCCTGGTTGAAGGAGAAGGCCCCCCAGCCCCATCTGCGTCCCAGAAAGGGAAGAGTAGAAAAAAAGGGTTCAAGAGGAAGCGTCTGAGGGTCCAGGCTCCGGACCTTCCCTGACCCACTCAGATCCATGGAGCCCCACACTTGCCCCGCCCAGATCCTTTTCTCCAGCCAAGCCCCACCTATCCCAGCCATGCTCCAGCCATGCCCCGCCCAGCCCCAGCCAAGCCCATCCAGACCCCACCCCTACCCTGCGCCCAGTATACCTTAGCGAAGGCCTCATCCCTGGCCCCATCTCAGTCCTGCCCCAGCTCCCAACATCCAGTCCCCAGGCAAGTGCCCCCACCCCACGCTCTCCAAGGCACCCGCCACCGCCACCGCCCCCACCAGGACAGTAAGTCACCTGGGTCCAGCGGGCGGGGTCTGTGGGGGCGGAGGGAGGCTGGGACTGCTAATGCTGAAGGGAGCGAACTGTCACCGAGAAAGTGGAAGACCCGGCCAACTGCAGACACACACCTCGCCCCTCACACTCAACAGCAAATCTCACAGACCTGCGTGTTACAGTGCACACACCCCAGCCCCGTGCACAGTGGCACACATAACGAACAAGCACAAACACACACGAAACAGACCCTACACACATATGCTTGGGGGACTCACGCCTGTCCTTTTCCTGAAGCTAGCCCCATGTGGAATCAAACACAATGACACTCTCGAAATGTAACTACAAAGTGGGCCTCTGTGGCTTGCAAAATTCAGTATGATCCCTTGAGACGGGCAAGGCCCAACTGAGGAAACAGGCCTGGAGAGAAACCGAGGCCACTCAACTGGGGACCAGGCTGGGACTAGAAAGCCCAAGTATCCTGGCACCTGGAGGAAGGCGGGCTCCATCCTCTGCACCTGTATCCATCCAGTCAGGGCAAGGGCAACTTGCATCTCGAGGCCCAAAACATGCCCAGGGCAGGGTGGGTGGCCACAGCCGCAGACACTAACCTAGCTAAGCCACGACAGACCTCGCAGCAGTCTGGTTTCGCCCGGCCACATTGGCCATACCCACACAGTCTCAGGTCTCGGCCCTGCCACACTGGCCACGCCCACTGACCAGTGAGGCCCACAGGCACTTGGGCCCAGCCCCCAAAACTGGCCACGCCCACACATTCCACAGGCTCCGGGTTCTATAGCTACACCCTCCTCACACTCGGGCCAACCAGCGCCCACCCCCACCCCCCAAGCCACATTGGTCACGCCCACACACACACTCACACTAGCTGGCCCGAACCGGTCACACAGGTCACACCCCAACACAAACAACCCGCCCCCGGAAGCACAGGAGAGGCACTTGCTTTCACTGACTGAGGGCAGAGCTTGGGGCCCGCAGCAAGGCAGCAGCTTGAGGAACCGCTGCTTCAGCGCTTTTTTAGTGGGCCCTGGAGGGTGGCCTGGGAAGAGAGAAGACCCCAGGAAGGCACATTAACCCCCACTGTCCCTCCGATCCCCTCCCCACCATCACAAATCAACCTGACGGGAAGCGGATGTTGGGAGAGGACCGGAGGAGGAGAATGGTGAGAGTAGCTGGGGCTGGGTTAGGGAAGCCCAGTGGGGTTCACAGGCATATAAAGTCCACTCAGACACCTTGCATAATGGGACACAGCCGGGGGCCGTGAGGCCACCGAGGGGTGATGGCATTGGCCTTGGTGCCTGCTGACCCAGTGCCCTTGGCTCCAGTGCTATAGCTGGACCTCTGAGGGTGATGTCCAACCCAAGGACTGCCTAAGTAGGAACACCTGTCTCTGTCTCTCTCTCTCTCACACACAGTGACAAACGTGTATAGTGACACACAGAATGATAAATCACAGTGATGGAGGCCATACAGCGACAGCTTGATACCCAGGAACACACTCAAAACCAATGGCCTAATTTTTTAAAGTTTTATTTATTTAATCTCTATACCCAATATGGGGCTTGAATTCACAACCCCGAGATCAAGGGTCACACACTTTTTCAACTGAGCCAGCCAGGCACCCCCCACAATGGCCTAATTAAGCAGGCCCCAACACACACACACACACACACACACACACACACACACACACACACACTTTGACACAGTACTCCTTAATACAAACATATATAGATGTGGCCTAGGAAAAACATGACACACACATATGAAGACCCACATTGGCCATTTTCCATGCAGCATGAACAAACCATACAAGAATACATGGGACAGCATGACACGGTGTGTTAAGGACACTACAAACACTGTGCCACTATAACATGACACATATCAAGGTCACCAGGACATATAATCATATATTGTGACTTAGGTACCCAAGGCACCCCAGATACCTAAGACTGCACCTCACCAATAGAACCCATGTTTGTTCTGCCCACCTTTCCTTCCTATAACCCCTCATTTCAGGGCACTTAGAATCTCCCTGTCAGTGGAACAGAGTTCCTCATCAGCTAACTCACCCACTCTAAAAGTGTGTCCCCTCCCAGTCCTTTCGTATGGCTTGCTCTTTGAAGGTGACATGATAGCAAACTTTGAAGCAATAACAGACCTTCCCGATGAGCATTTTGGTGTAATGTGGGGCTATCCAGAGCCGATGACCACAGTTCCTCTCACTTCCCCTTATTTACACCCCTGTCCTACAGTGCTAATTGCACCCTAGGGAGAGACTCCACGTTCTTGTGCCTGTCTCCTGGCTGCACCCACCTCCAGACTCCAGAGCCAGAGCTCACAGAGACCTAGCACACTGCTTGCAGCTGGCCTCAGTCCATTCCTGGAGGGGCCCAATTTCCTTGGGTTGTAGGTTCCTAGGGCACCCGACATCCCACGCAGGGCCCGCCTCCCCTCAGGCAGGCTCCGCCCTTCAGGAAAAGGCTCTGCCCCCAGAGGGTAATTGAAGTCCATGCCTTCCCCTCCAATACGTCCTTTCTCCCCCTCCCCCTCAGAGCTATGGAGAGGTAGGAGGGAGACGGGAGGGAGAGGTAGGAGGGTGGGCCGAGTCGGGATCGATGGCGGCCTGGCCCCCCGCCCAGGGCTCCATTAGCCCGGACTTTGGTTTCCCGAAGCCGGATTGTGCCTGGGGCCTCCGGTGGTGTAGTCGCAGCTGGACTGGGAAGGGCGGGGGGGACACGACACCACCCCCACCCCCGCCTCTCCCAACCTCCAGCTGTTCACACATCCACCTCCCTCTCTGGTCCTCCCAGGAATCATTCTCCTCTGCCTTCAGCCTACAGGACACCTGGGTTTCCTGGGTGACCCTCTTCCCATCAAATAGTCTAAAGGGGATGGCAAGTCAGAGCCAAACTGACTTCATCTTTTCAGGATTGGATGAACCCCTGCTCCCCACTCCACTCCGATAAATGTAGCAAAGGATGGAGGGTGGGTTAGGGGTTTCCTGCTCTTACTGAACCCCTGAGTAGGCAATTCATTGGCCCTTCCACGTTTCCAGTTCTCTTCACATCTTTGCAGCTCTCCCTGGTGTCTACCCTACAGCCCTCCTATCATGGTTCTTGCCTACTTTCCTGTCCCTTGTGGAACTGGAGAACAGCCATGCTATAGAGCTGCACAGTTATTGGTGTGAAGAGGAGGGAGAGGCCAAACCTCTCTGGGGGAGGCAGAACCTGCTCTCCTCTCTACCTCCAATATCATTCTCCCCACTAGACTTTGGGGCGGGGTGGAGAATTCCCAATGCCTAGGCCTTGAAGATCCTGAGAGAAACTGGGAGTGGCAAGGGGGCTTGGGAAGCAAGGTCCCTGATCTGTTCCACCCCTCACCCTCCTGCCAGAGCTGATTATAAATGTCTCATTCCCAGTGTTCCCACTCCTACCCCTCCAGAACCCACCCCCATCCCAAGCCTTGACTATGGAGCTGGTATTTTCTCAGGGAACTCTGGGAACAGCCACACACACAATCCAGTACCCAAAGAGGCCCAACTGCACAACCAGTCCCCCTCAGGCAGTCATATCCACATCTCACAAAGCCACACACCCGGTCCCTCTACACATTAAATCACATCCTTGTCACATGCAAAGGCTCATACAGTCACACACTTTATCCTTTTTCACATAGAGGAACACACAGTCACACCCCCCGTATCTCTCACACAGAGTCCACATACACTACACTCTGTAACCTACACCTGCAAGGATGGAGGTGTGGAGAGTCACACGCATCTTCAGGGCCATTGTGGGTCCCTGGCCCCAAAGGGATACCCCAGAAGTCTGATGTTATCTCAGGATCCCTCGAACCTCCTTCCTCTACTCTAGATAGCCCTGCCTGTCTCCAGACCTCTCCTCATGCTCCAAATGGATTCCCCTCATCTCCATACCTTAGTCCTCCCATGCTGTGCTCCTCTCACCACCCCCCCCCCCAAACACCCTAGCCCCCGGCCCTCTCTCTTCACTTCCCTCAGACATCCAGCCCCCAGATCCCCTCCTCACCTCCCTCAGACACTCTTCCCCCCCACCCACTCCTTGAATTTCCCTCTTTACCTCTCTCAGATGTCCTGTCCCCCAAGCACCCCTCCTCACCTCCCCTAGATGCCCTATCCCATCGCTAACATGCTCACCCCTGACCCCAGTCATAAAATCAGAGTAAGCCCCTCCCCAGCGCCGCTCAGGCCAGCAGCCCAGACACGCCCAGACACCTGGGTTACCTTCCAAGGAGACAGGCTCGAAAAGGCCAAACTGCTCCAGGACCTTGACAAACAGAGCGAGGACCACGAGCACAGCAACCATCTCCAGCCCTTCCAGGTTCATGGTGGGCCTGGGGCATGGCCCCCACCAGCTGAGGGTCAGACACACTGGAAGCCCTCCTCACACCACCTCCCCCTCAGGCTCCCCGGCCGGAGTAAGAGGACCGCCTGCAGCCTCCCTCCCCCTCCCCTCCCAGGATCTCCTCCCTCTCCCGCCCCCTCACCCCGCCTCTGCCCCGCAAGCCTCCCAGTCACAGCCTTTTCCTCTTCCCGGGGCCACTTCAGCCTACAGACCGGCATCTCCTCAGGAGCCTTTGGCGTGAAGGATATGGGACAAAACAGGCCAGGCCGTAAGAGGAAGGCAGCGACCTGCCTCTGTCCCTGAGGACAGCTTCCCCCAGACACCTTGTGGCTACTCTGTGCCAAAGGGAGGGGGTAGAGGGAGGAGCTGTGCTTAGGGAGAGGGCAGGGAAGGGCAGTGTGTGTGTGTGTGTGTGTGTGTGTGTGTGTGTGTGTGTGAGAGAGAGAGAGAGAGAGAGAGAGAAAGAGAGAGAGAGAGAAAGACTATGAGCTACACGTGTATAAGGAATAGATACATGAGTCAGAAATTATAAGTGTCTGGGCATTTTCTTGTGTGTATTCCCGTGTCTGACTATATAGAGAGTATGTGTTTCTCCCCTTATGTGTGTCTCTGTGTGTGGTTTGCACATGATTGCGTATGTGTCTATTAGGTGTGTGTCTTGTATATGGGAGTAAGTGACCTGGGTGTCCATAGTATGTGTGTGTGAGTGCACTGGCGTATGTCTGAGTGTGTGGGGGGCATGAAGTGTATGGGTTTCAGCAGGGCTGCGGGATAGAGGTCTGAAGACTGGTAGTATAGCTGTGTCCTATAATTAGGAGTATGGGTCTACGGTGATTGCATAATTGTATCTGCACGGAGCTGTATGAGAATATAAGCCGGGAGAAGGCGGTGACCTCTCCAGTCAGGAGGACACCACCAACATCGATCGCGGTTGTCATAGAGACAGTGAGGCGGGAAGCACTCTCTTTCCACAGCCCACGGACAGGGAAACTGAGGCCCAAGGGAGGGAGGATTAGGTCCAATAGCCGGGGCAGGAAAAAGGCTGCTTAGCCTTATCATGACCCTCTGGGGAGGGGACTTATTGTGGCTGCCTTTGGGATCCACAGATTCAAGTTCTTTGGAAGAGGAGAGACAGAGCTCCTCCCTTCCTCTCAGCCAGGATCTGCCAAAGCCTTGCCTGCTCCTGAACTGTTACTGGGCTGATGGAGAAGAATGATGGAGAGTAGGAGGGAAATCTGAATCCTCCAAGGGAGCCATCCACCCTCACCCCCTAGAGCATTCCTGGAGCCCCTCCCCCATCTGCCCAGCTCCTTCCCATTGCTGCTGTTGCTGCTGCTGCTGCTGGCTGTGTGTCTGTGTGTGGGTGTGGGTGTGCACATGTGTAGGGGTGGGGAGAGGCCTGCAGAGCCAGTGAACCAGAAGACAACTACTGCCACAGCTGGCTGACATTGAGCACTCACTGTGTGCTAGATAATATGCTATGTGCTTACAGACATGGTCACAGTTTTTAAGATTTTATTTTTTAAGTAGTATCTACACCCAACGTGGGGCTCGAACCTATAACCCAGAGATCAAGAGTCACACGCTCCGCTGACTGAGCGAGCCAGGTGACCCCAGACATGATCATATTTAATTTTCACAGTAAACCTATGAAGGAAGTACCATTATCCCCACATTACAGGGAGTGAAACTAAGGCAAAAGGAGGTTAAGAACATCACCAAGATCAGTAAGTGTCAGAGTGTTAGTTTTAACCCAGTCTGACCCTGAGCCTGTGCTCTAAACCATCACACTACGCTGGCCCTTGTTAGACAGCTTGCCCACTCAGGAGGCCTCGTTTAGGGAGACTGACTCCAGAGGGAGCCCTCTCCTTTGTCCGGCTCTGGGATGAAGGTGTCTCAGCCCAATAGTGGTGTAGGAGTCCCCCTGTCAGGCTGTCCCTGCCACTTCATTTGAGGATCACTGCTCTGCAGTTCCACATGGCCACCACTGGGGGTCAGGCATCCATCTTACTCCTATCTAACCCTTCCCTAACCCTTACCCCACCCACAACAACCTGGGAAGGTGTGGAAAGGATGGGAAGAAGGGTATGCCACTGGCAGGCTTGGTCCTCTGCTTGCCCCTCCACCCCCTCCTCCAGGAAGAAGTCAACTTGGGGACTGCTTTTGGTTTCTCATACCCTAGAAGTTACAAATAAACAGATGAAACCAGCAAATATCTCCCTATTACTGTCCAAATTCCACATCTGGCATTTAATTCCCTCTACCCTCATCGGCAGATACCCTTTCCAACCATTTTGGCCTCTTCACTGTCCCCCAAACACATCAAACTAGGTGCCATTTCTGTACCTTTGCTCCTGTTATGAATGCCCTCCTTTCTGTTCTCCTTCTGTTCTACAGTTCTCACCTAACAGGACTTCCAGGCCTCAGCAGAATTTCTAGCGAACTCACTGTTGGGCCCTCAAAACTCAGCACCTAATTCTGTAATGTTATTAAATGGGAAAAGTAAAAGGAGACAGCATAGCATGGTATGTAATAGTGCGGGCCAGGGTGCCAGATTCCCTGGGTTCAAATCCCGGATTTGTCAGTTACAATTAACTGGGCAAGTTCTTAACCTCTATGTGCCTCTGTTTCCCACCTCATATGGTTGCTGGAAGGAGTAAATGAATTAATACATGGAAAGCTGTTAGAATAATTCCTGGCACAGAGTAACTGTGGAAGTGTTTTCTACCATTATTAACAACACGACATCTCCTGCGCCCCTTACATTTCTATAGCTCTCAATTAACAAAGCATTTCTGCAAACATTGTTATCTTGATGGCTTCTCATGACAACTCCATGAAGTAGGTGGAGTGAATAGTATTGTGCCCATTTCATTGATGAGGTAAAGGAGGCCCAAATAAAGGGATTTGAGAGAAAGGGATTTGCTCGAGATCACCTAGCTAAGATGAGAGGTTGCATATTTGAACCCAGATCTTTCTGGATCAGTCCTGTTTCCTCAACTAGATTCCAAGCTCCTAAAGGGCAAAGAGTTTAAAAATTGGATTTATATAGGAGCGCCTGGGTGGCTCAGTCGGTTAAAATTGGACTTACAAAAATTGAATGACAGGCTCTGATCTGGTGCTTGTGGAACAAAGGTGAACTAAACAGGGGCTTCTATTGGGTAGGGAGAGAAAGCCCACTAAGAGAACCTTAAGGCTTCTATTCATTCATAAAATATTTATGTGCTTACTATGTGGTAGGAACTGTTACAGGCAGGCCATGAAATGAGCTATAAAAGCTCATTTAGGAGCACCTGGGTGGCTCATTTGGTTAAGCATCCAACTCTTGGTTTTGGCTCAGGTCACGATATCATAGTTTTGTGAGTTCAAGCCCTGCATTGAGCTCTATGCTGACTGCGTGTAGCCCGCTTGGGATATTCTCTCTCTCTCTCTCTCTCTCTCTCTCTCTCTGCCCCTCTCCCACTCATGCTGTTTCTGTCTCAAAAATAAAATTTAAAATGCATTTCCCTAATGACAAAACAAACAAAAAGCTCATTTAACTGTAAAAGCTCTCTAACTGGAAGGCCAGGAAAAACTTGGAGAGGTTATTTTTTGAGCTGATTCTTAAAAGATGGCAGGGCACCTGGGTGGCTTAGTTGGTTGAGTGTCCAACTTTGGCTCAGGTCCAACTTCGGCTCAGGTCATGATCTCTCATGAGTTTGAGCCCCACATTGGGCTTGCTGCTGTCAGCAGAGAGCCCACTTCAAATTCTCTGTCCCACCCCCGCCCGTCCCCTGCTTATGTTCTGTCTCAAAAAAAAAAAAAAAAAAAAAAAAAAAAAAAAAAAAAGATGGCGAAATGTCAACAGTCTACCCTAACAAAGGGGTCAACATTTAGTGAGCACATTTTGTGTCCTGGATACTTTACGTATATTGTCTCACTTAGGCCTCATAATAAAAATGAAAAATGAAAATATTACTCCTGTGTTTACAGCTGACATGGTCAGAGTGAGTAGCAGTATGTCCATTTTGCAGATGAAAGAATTGAGGCTCAGGGAAATAATTTTCCCAAGATAAAACAGATGGTGAAGGATGGATCAAGACTTGAACCAGGACCAATGATTTCCAGTCTGTCCTTCCAATGCGTGTGGGGATGCCAAGGAACCTTGGATGGCTGTAGCTTAGTTAGTGCCGGGGGAACCATAAGTGGTAAGACCAATGGTCAGATTCCATGGAGCCTTGAACACCAAGCCAAACTATCTGGAAGGAAAGAGGCAGCACAGCCACATCTCTGGCTCTCTGATGCTGATTCACAGATGGAGAGACTGACAACCTTGCACCCAATTGCCCTGTCTCTAGACCCTCCTCTTCTCTCTCTCATCCCCACCCTCAACCTTCAGAGACCTTGACTCAGCCTCACAAGGACTCAAGGTCCTAACAGGACTCTGGTGGGAGAGTCTGTAAAAGGGAAACAGTGAGTTGTTTTCCAGGCTCTCCCTTCTCCCCACTCAGCAACCTCTCAAGTCCCGGGGCCCTATGAGAGACTCGTCCAGATCTGTCCTCCCTAAGCATCCTGGTGTCACTTAGCTCTTCACCCAAGGGAGTGAAGTCTTAATGGAAGCACTTTAGGCAGAGTGAAGGCTCAAAGGTACACTATCTTAAAACATTAGGTAGGCCCTCCCTAAATCCCTCAAACCTCACTGCAGAGATACTCCTATCATTTAGTTGTCTGTCTCTCACCCTTGGAACCTGGAATAATACTGCTTTATGAGGGGACGCACCCTATGTAGCTGTCCCACTTTCATCTGTCCATGATCCCCCAGTGAAGACCCCAGCCAGTAAAGACCGCAGAGCTCTTCTCTCGGTCCCCCAGCCCCACTCCATCCCCAGCCCCGCCAGAAGACACAGCAGCCCCCAGTTGCACTAGGTGATTAATGACTTCCCTGGGCCTTGGGGCTATTTTGGGGCCTGGAAGTCATGCCTGCTATGATTGAGAGCTGGTCCTGCCGGGCTCCAGCCATCTGTCACTGGAGACAGGTCCAAGAAGGGGGCTTGAGGGACACAGGCTCCCCAAGAGACTTCCAAGCATGGCTCTGGCTTAGCCCCATCTCCCTGCCTTCCTGGGAACACATGGCAAGGAGAGGCCAGCCTATACTCCAGGGGCTCAAGAGGATACCATGGAGAGAGCCAGAGAACTACAGATCCCAGAATGCCATGGGGCGAGGCTGTTTTGGTCTCTCCAGGCCAGGTAGTGAGGTGATGCGAGGTTCTGTGGGCCTTGCCCAGGCAGCCTTAAGGAAACTCAAGTGGAAGTGTGTGTAAATCTCAGCAGTGCCATGATATGATATTCACAATCCACATGTCATAAACTCCACACATCCCACACCAAGGTACAAGCTTATGAAGACTATACAACTAACTTAGTGTGACTCAGGAACCCCCTACCCAACTCTAAAGCGTAGAACCCCAGGCACATGCCATTTCAGTGTCATAGAATCCCAGTGATATGCAACCCCAAGCATGCACAGTTCCAGTGATCACAACCCCAGTAATGTATAACCCGGTTCATACAAACTCCCAGGGATAGACAAAACGGTGACATACAGTCCTTATGCCACACAAGTCTATTCATCCCATCATTCATGAACTCACTAGCTGAGTTCATGTTGGCCCAGTCCCGCCTCGGCATTTTTTCCTTTTGGACGTTGACCCCAGTCATCTTAAGATCCCATTAAATTAAGCAATTCGATAAGCCCTTTCCCTGCTCCCCTGCAAGTGTCCTCCTTTTATCCCTTTACATCCACTTGCTTGAGGCCCCCTCCTCTGCCTTCAGTGAGAAGTCCTGCCTCATCCTCCACCATCGTGAAGGACCATCATGCCCCCTACCCTTTCCTCTTTGAAGACCCCTATCTTCCACCTTCTCTGTAGGAGACTCTATTCCTAGCTCTACTTTGTCAGGGATCTTGCCCTTTAAACGCTTTCCATTGAGTGATCCAGCTCCCTCCATCTCTGTGAAGGGCCCTTCCCTTCCCCACCTCTGTAAGGCTGTTACCCCACTTCACTCACTTTTTGTGAAGGGTCCAGGCCCTTCCTCCCTTCCTCATACCTGGCGACAGCGACCCAGTCACTAGCTGGTAGAGGGATCGTGCTGCTTGCCCCAACGGGCTCCGGCACCTGCGGGGGCATCGGTTCATGGTTCGGCTGAGAGTGCACTGGCCAAGCTCCTCCCCCAAGGCCCGGGGCAGTCAGGTCTCCGCCTCCACCCGAGTGGGCCCTGCGTGGGCGGCGCTGGAGGGCCGGACCCGCAGGACCAGAACCAGAATCTCGGACAACGGAGTCTTCTTCTGCTTCCTGTTTCCTCCGGGCCGCAGGAGGGGAACTTCCCCTATCCCCACCATCTGAAGCACCCGTCCTCAAAGTTTCTAGACTGGGCGGGGCGGGGGCGGGGGTGGGGGTGGGGGTTGGAATGGGAGGAGTCCTCACAGCCATCACCGGGAATGTTTTCTGATATTCTGGTGGGGAGGGGAGGCACCCACAGGTTTTGAAAAAGGAGATGGGGAAGGGGATAATGAACCTGATGCTTTACTGCCCCTCTTCAGCCCTTTCTTCTCTGCCGGTAGCAACCTCCTCCTACCAATTTGGCACTAAGAAGCAAGTGGGGGGGGGGGAGTAAGAGGACATAGTTGTCATGGCAACTTCCCACACTTCCATACTTCCTGGACCAATGGGAGAGAGAGCTGGAGGAAGGAGGAGGAACTGGACCGCGTATTGGGATGGCAAAGAAGAGGCGGCTCCAAATCCCTTTCTCTCATAACTTTCTGTTTTGTGTCCCTTTGTCTTGCTCCAGTGGGTTCCCAGATTCTACCATCATATGTTGGTTGTCAGCCAAATGCATGAAGGAGAAGCTCCCCTCCCCTCAGTCTCAGCCCTGACCCTTTCCAGGACTCATCTCCATCGGGTTGTACCCAAAATAAACCCTTCCAGGACCCATTGACGCCTTCAAACCACCGGGACAGCCTACAGGAGAGACTTAGTTCCACTCCTCCGACTGGGATCCTGTCATTTTGGCTGAAAATTCTACATTTATGAGACAAAAGTCACGTTCGAACTCCGTGCAAATTTTGCCACTAGATTTAGCCGCGACATCCCCTTTCGGAATCAACTACGCAAGCATGGCTGCTCTAAGACCACACGAGGGCGCCCTAGACTTGGGAAAGATATTTTATGGCCAGAGGGACCCGAGTTCAGGCCTTGGCCAGATTCCAGCTGTCTCCTCACTGTCCCCAGTCCTTTCTTTGCCTCCGGCTTGGACAGGACTGCCACGGATTGCTGCCTTTTTCGCACTACGCTGCACTTCCAAACAGACCTGCCAGGCTTGGAAGACCACAGGGGGTAGATCTGGGTCGGCTTGGGGCTCAAATTCTCCCCACCCCCAAAAATCTCCCCCAGCTTTTGAGTCCGGGGGAGTGGGGAAGAAAAGTGATCGGGGGTACCCAGGATGCCCTGAGGTATGACTTAAAGACTCCCTCTCTGTCAGCCTGATGGACCAGAAAGATAGGAGCCAAAGACTACCCCCATGTCCATCCCAGGAATCCCGACCGCACAGGGAAGGAACTTTGGGCACAAGGGTGGCCCCATGGTACCTCCGCCCCGACCGCTCTTCAGCACCGCGGACAACGACTCCCATTTTGGCTTCCCCTCACGCGTTTCAGAGCGTCCCAGCCTCTTGTCTCTTGCTGTAAGACAAGCCCTCCTCTGAAAGGAGATCTCCTGGTAGTGCTATTTCTATTTTCCAAGTCCTGTGTGGAGCTCTCTAGATCGAGGTTGCTGTTGCTGAAGAACACCATTCTTGATGCTTGTCAACATTTGACCTATTTTTCCTCGGGAGGTAGGCAGGCAGGAAGTAGTATTCTCCATTTTAGAGATGAGAAAAGTAAGACCCAGAGACCAAAAGTAATAGAAAGCCCATTCCTGCACCTTCCAATACAAGTGCTTCCCTACCTTCACTCAATCTCTGATTTAAATAGCCAAGTGGGGAGGGGATGATTCCACTAAAAGAGAGAATCAATTAAAGCAGAAGCAAACACTGACTAATGTGATGCTAATGAGTGCCCTGGGGCCTTACTACTAGCAAGGATCCTGAGTTGGTGAGAACACAGTTCAAAGCAGAGCTGGACCTTTGGATTCCATCCCAGGCGGAGCCACATCTAGGGCACACCTGGAGCCTACTTGAGAGGAAGGGCCCTCCCTTCTAGGAGTCTCAGCATAGGAACTAGGATTTCCCCAGGGTCAATGAGTAGGGGAGACACTTTCTCAAGGCATTAGATCCTAGTTCTCTTCCCCACCCCCAAGTGTTAACCTCACTCCCCTCTGGACAGACGAGGATCTTGGGCTCCTTCCACCTCCCCAGCTTGTTTCTGACAAGGAGACAGTCTCCCTCCTCCCTTTCACTGTTGGAGTTCCTGGGCAGGCTGCACAATGAGACAGAAAACACACACACACATGGAAATGTACACAAGGTGACACAGGCCCCCACACAAACACGTGGGTCTGCCTACCAAACCCAGGAATATGTGCGGCACAGATGTACTCCCCACTGTGGGAGAGAGAGCATGCCTGGGCAGCAAAGTGGTTTGGGGAGGCTACACGGCACCTTCCAGGTCAAGAGCTTCTAACTCTGGGTCTGGAGTGGAAGCAAGAGGGGGTGTTTTCCTTCAAGACTGGGTGAAGTTCTGGGAGGGTTGTTGAAGGTTTAAGGAGCTTCAGTTGAAAGAATGATCTGAGTACTTTTGCAGGGGGCAGGGCGGTGACCAAACACTAACCAAAGCCTCCCCGCAAGGGCCAGGTGCTGTTCCTGGGAGCCAGGCTAGGCAGCTGGACACTGAAGTCTCTCCTTGGGTCCACCTGGTCACTTTGTGAAAAAATTGGGGGAAAAGTGGTGGGCAGTAAAGGCCTCCTTCTGCACCGGGAACCCAGAGAGGCAGCAAGGGTAAGACACATCATAGACACTCGCAGATATTGCCACATGAAAGTACACAATCAGCACGAAAGGCCAAATATAATGTGCATAGTCTCACAATCACAAAGCAAAATACAATCTACTTTAACAAATGCTTGCCCCAGGAGGTTCAGAGTCATAAGTCTTACAAAGAGACATACACCATGAAGTGAAGTCCTGACCATTCTGATAGTCTCACACAGAATCGCACACTCCACAGAATTGCACATAAAACAGAGGCACATGGTCAAAACAACTTCATTTATACAGGGTCCTAACACAACATCACTCAAACATCTGATAAGATCATACAATCGCACAGCCAACAAAATCACACTCACCCTGTCACCAAGCCTAGGGCACATGGCAACCAGTTGAAGGAGACCGTGCGTGCAGGCACACACATATACACACACAGACACACACAAAGAATGACAGGCGCTCACGCACGTAACACCTCCCACTCCAGACACTCTCCTAGCTTTGTGTCACACACGCCCACACCTGCTGCTTCTCCCCACCTGCCCGCTAGTCCCCCCCCCCCCCAACCCCCAGGGGACCCAAGGCTTTGAACCCCCAGTGTCCTGCTGCCCAGAACAGCCTGGAGGGTGCCTGGGAATGGGGCAGAGTGTGAGCAAGGGCCTGGCCAGGGTCAGATAGGGTCTGGGGTTGGAATCTACCCTCCCTCCTGCAACCCCTGAGTCCCTGACTCACCTGTGAGCTGGTCATAGGATCCGTCCAGGTCTCGGGAATCGGACAAACTCTCCTTGCGGCCCTGGCCCCGCATGGCCCCCGGCGCCCCCGTCCCGTCCCGCTTGGGCCGTGGGAGGGGGCGCCGGGTAGCCAAGACAGGGTGCTCACACGGCGCCCCCTGGCGGCGTTGCACGCTGCCTGGGCTGGGGCTGAGTCTGGAATGGGCTGGGGTCCCGCCTGGGGTCCTGGGGCAGGAGCGGGAGGCTTGGGCAGTAGGTGAGCGCAGAGCCGGAGGCAGAGCCGAGCTAAGCACAGAGCTGGAGCCAAGCCGCCTCTCTCCTCCCGCCCCCTCCCCGCGGCTGTCACCGCCGCCTCCCCCCTTTGGCGCTGCCGGGATTGGCTCCCCCTACCCCCGCCCCCTCCTCTTAGCAGCTTGGGGGAGGATCGCGGTGAAAGGGTGAGCTGGGAAGGGCGGGGAGGGAGACTGGTTCTACAGCAACATTACCCCCTAAACCTGGAGCTGTGGGTCCTGATGGTGGAAGATGGAGCAGGGCCTGAAAGGCCCCGCTGTGAGGAAACCCCTGCTCCAACCTTCAGGCACTCTTTCCCCCATCATCAGTACGGGCCAGGGGAAGTCTGTAAGTGCCCTGTCCGGGTCAGTCTCCACGTCAGCCCCTATTTTTTACGTTCTCCTCCCATGTATGGGTCTCTGTGGACCCCCGCCAGTGCCCGCTTTGCTCGGAGGGGGTTAGGGATGAAAAGCAAAGGTCAACCCAGCCTCTATCAGGCTCATCTCATGTTAAAGGTTTCACATAAAGACCCCAACCCTCACCCACTGCAGAACCCTGTCTCTGGGCCCTATTCACTGTGAGAGTGCCTTCTTCTGGGATCTAATGACCCCCATTGGCCCACTGGGAAGAACAGGAAAACAGGCCGGTTTTTCAAGACTTTTCTGGTTCTTTTGTTCCTCCCCCCCACCTTCAACTTTGCTGCCCTTCTCTTGTCACCTGCCCTGTCCTAGATTCCTTCTGTTTTCCAGATCTGAAGATGACTGAAGGGTGTGGGGACCCAGGTGAGGATACAGCGTGGGTAAGAAATGCCTTTGTTATTAGGCTCCCTTCCCTTAGAAGGATAAGCTCCTTTTCTGAAGCCGGGGGCCATCACAGAGCTGGGCTGCCTCCAGCTTCCAGGAACTGAGTGACTAAGCCTATTTGACCTTTTCCAGGCTCTTTAACTGGACTCCTAGCCCAAGAGCCCCCAACCCACCAGAAGGAAGAAGGAACAGTGTCTAGTGGGTCTGGGTGGTGTTGTGGCAGTGTCCCGTGTATCCTCCTCTCTGCCCAATGGCTCCTCTGGAGGGATGACCTACTGAGACTGAAAGCTTCAGCTAAAGTGACCCCAGCACGTTTAATGTCTTCAATTGGATTGAGTTTCCAAGCACTTGATTCAATTAACTCAGCAGGAATTGTGGTAGGAGTTCAGGCGTGAGAGGGGGATAAGCAGCTAAAAGAAGGATGGCCTTTGGGAGCAATGCCCTGCTTCTAGCTCTCTCCTGCTCCGGAGGGTCCTCCGGAAGACACAGCATAGCCGCTGGGGCATGGACAGACATGGGCAGCTCCTTTTGTGGTTGAATTCTAGGAGATGATGGGATTCCCATTTGGAGTTCTTAGAACAGGTATATGTAAATGGGCCAAGAGATGGGCTTCTACAATGGAAGGCAAGGAGTCCTTCACTACTGCTTCATGCCCTTGTTCATTTCATAGGCAAGGAATCCATAAGCAGTGAAGACAAGGGAGCTACACCTGTCTGAACCTAAGTGGCTTCTACTAGAGCCAGGAGACTTAGGAGGAGAGTGAGGATAGGTAAGGGTCCCCTAGCCAAATGGGAGCAGCACCTGGGAGATCACTTTAACCTCCTCTTTGGGAAATGAGTTCTGAGTTAACAGAGATGAAGAAAAACAAACAAAAGACACTAAAAAGACTCCCATACAAATCAATTTTTAATAACTCCAACTTGCTACCAGCTTCCAGCTCCAGCTCCTCTGGGGTTTATCACTGTGGAGAACACTAAATGCCCCAGGCTGAGCTACCCATCTAGTGATCAGATGACCCAGCCCCTGATCTCTTAGGAATCTGCATCTATACATGGCAGCATGCTGGTGGATCCTCTGGAACTAGTGCACATCTGCTCAATGTAGGAGCCAGAACTCTGTGCCCAGGGAAGGCAAGTATCCTAAAGAGATTTGAAGCTAAGTGGAATAGCAGCCAGGGAGGTCCCAGACCTGCTCTCACTGCTGGTTTCATGCCCTTACTCCCAGAGTCTTCTTATGGTGCTTGTGTCCTGCCAGCCTGAGAGCTTTAGAAAGTGCTTTAGAAGGTGGGAGTGCGGGGGGGGGGGGGGGGGGGGGGGGGGGGAGGGGAATCTCAGACCAGCAGCTACTTTGAAGGCAGCTGTGGGGTAGGGAAAGCCTACAGAAGTTCCATGGAGTCTGTCCAGAGGAGGAACCATGGGCCAGCTTCCCAAAGGCCAGGAGACTGGCCTGTGGCTCCGCCCAGAATAGATAGAATGGCCTCTCCATGATGCGCACCTGGCCCCTTTCAGATGGAGGGCACCCTGCCCCCCAGCAAGTTCTCTCCCTTCCAGGCACCAGACCACAGCAGGAACAGATTCCTCCCTAGAGGAAATTCTTAGGCAGGCTGGATGTAAACAACAGCCGGGTGAGGGGGTGGAACACGTGGAGGGGAGCTCAGCAGAGGCAGGAGAGGCTCCCAGAGGAGAAGGTGACTGGGGAGGTGGGGAGGCTGCTGGAAAGGGAGCCAGCAAAGTAGGCACCTGAGGGCTCCAGAAAACCTGTCAATGTTTATTTCACACACACACCCTAAAGACAGTTTAAACCAGATTGAAAATTAAAAGCTCAGGTTGTGACCCTATAGTGCTGAGGAGTCAACGGGTTGGAAGGCAGGGGAAAGCTAACAGGCACTCTTGGTGCCAAGAATCAAATCCAGAAAGTGGCAGCTGGACAGCAGGGCATTGGGCAGATTCTAATCTCCAGTCTCCCAGATGGAGAAGGTAGAAAAAGGTCCTCAATTCCCACCCTACCTTGAGCTGAGCTAAGGGTCCTCACGACTGGACAGTGCACCATCAGGGGCAGGGGACACAGATTTCAAGCTCAGCTCAGTTCCAGGCCCAAAGAAAGCAGAACTGGCTCCATCTACATCTGAGAGTTAGTCTGTTTTCAGAAGCCTCGGACAGCCACTGATCCTCAGGATGCTGGCCTCACCCTAAGACTTGCCCCAACAACCCCTGAAAATCAGTCAGCAGCCACAACTTGTAATCTCAATTGAAAATGTGAGGGGGTGTCCAGGGAGCCCATGCTGGAAGCCCCCACATTCTTGAAGGCTTCTCCCTGTGCCCCCCCAATCCCTCCCCAAATAAGATTCGATTATCCCTGGTTTGCCCCTCCTGGCCCCTGCTGTCCAAGCTCCACTGAAGCGTGGCCTTCACCGAGAGAACTCGGTATCTGTGTAATTCTCCAACCTAGGGGACGGCCCCTCTCCCCTCAGTCCCCCTCCAGCCCGGGAGCCTCATGGGTAAGGGCAGTCAGCAGCTGCTCAGATTCGTGTGGCCTCAGGAGATAGTGGAGAACTCCTTGAGCAGGACTTCCTGGCTGAGTGTGTGGAAGGCCAGATTTCTCCTGACGTTGGTGCTAATGGATCGAACCTGGGAAAGGGTGGGGGAAGGTAAGAGGGCACAGGCAGAGAGAAAACAAGGAGAGAGTTGGTTACAAACAACAGAGGGCAGTGCCTGAGGGACAAGGCCGAGATGCAATGCTAGAAGTTTCTCTCTTAGGAAATGAACCCTTAACAGCTATCATCCCTGCAGGCAAGTCAGCGAATAGTTCAGTGATAAGCTGATAAGTGGAAGAAAAGCAGGGCTGAGAAGCAGATGTGAGAAGAGTACACGTGGGCACCTGAAGAGGCAGAAGTAAGCACAGACAGGGAAGGAGGGTGAGGGCAGGCCTTTGTCCTTGCCTCGGCCATGCAGTGGGAGACTGGTCTGTCAGTGGTCTGATAGAGGAGGAGAAAATGAGGCCAGGGAATGCATTTCTGATCTCACTCTCTGTCTGTATTTATCTACTTTCCTGGGTTGGAAAGAACACCTGGAGACACAGCCCCTGTCTGGCATAGAGGGCAGGAGTACGATCCAGAGGCCAACGACGAGGAGCAGGTCATACAGCTTGTGAGTCCCAGGCTTGGAAGCAGGACCCAGGTTTCTCAACTCTGAGTCCAGAACTCTTTCCATACCACAGAGAAGCCCCCTGCTTTAAAGGGAAGTCTGGGGCATATCCCCGTTGTGTCCCCACTACTCCCTTCATGCTTTCTCCCCATAGATGGAGAGCCTTGCAGGAAGTGTTGCCTCTGTCAGTGGGGGAAAGGACTGTGGAGAAGGGGTCAAAGGGCCAAACTCTCTACTCTGACTGGGTTCTGGGAGGAATCCAGCACACTCTGGAAGGAGTGTTGTTCATGGGCAACAGAAGTGAATGTTGTTTAAGAGACAAAGTAGGAGAAGGAGGAGAAAAAGCATGTGTATCTATCCTGGGCCCCAAAGACCAAGGAGCTTTCCTTCAATTTCTGCTTAGCTATGGGAAACATAATGAAGTCATCAGGCAGGAGGCAGAGGCAAGGGCAGCACGGCAAACAGCGGGCGGCTCAAGCTCATTACCTCCAAGCCCAACCAGACCCTCTTTGCTCCCTGGTGCTAGAGGTAGAGATATAAGGAGAACTGAGTCAGGTAGAGGCTAGTACCAAGAGAGCTCCCCTAACTCCTCCACAATCTTTTCCTCTCCAATTACTTACTCTCTTTGTGAAGTCTGGGCCCCCAGTAATCCCCCCACAACAACTTAAAGACTTGCCATAAATATACTTGACCCCATAAACATACTCGACTCTGCTATCTCTTTATATCAATTGTTTCCCTGCTCCCAACTCACTCACTTCCAGAGCAGATCTCCCTCACCCTGGGGAAGTCCAAAATCTCAGGAATCTCATGTCAGGGTCAGAGCAGGGCTGTGTTCAGCATAAGACAGATAATCTACAACCCAGCACCTTCATCATAAACTTGGCACAGGGAAGTAAAAGCTGGGCTGAGGTGAGTTCTGCCCCAGCAGTGGGAGGGCTGAGGCTATGGGAAGGAAGTATAGCGTGCTCTGGTCTCAACTCGCAGCTACGACATTCGTGTACACCCAGGCTGGAGGGGCGGGGGGGGGGGGGGGGGGGGAGGGGTGGGCGGCAGGATTGAGATTGGCAGGCTTCGCTCTTCCTGAGAGCAGCTCTAAGCACAGGGCAGCAGAGAGACCATCAACGGGGAGAGCCCAGTTCTGTGGCAGGGCTGACTGGGAGACTAGTAGGAGGCAGAGCAAATGCTCACTGACTCCAGGTGGCCAGGGGTAGGGGCTGCAGGAAGCTGAGTGATGGGAAAGGGGGGCGTGGGGTGAGGAGTGAAGACTGGAGAACTAGATCGGGAGGGCACTCAGACCAGGAGCCAGTTAGGAATTTAGGAAGAAGTGATTGCATAAGGAGGAGAAGAATCAATGACTCTCATTAGCTGCTGGAAGACAGGATACGGGGTAATGAGCCAGAGCTGCCACTGGGAACACACGTCAAACCCCAGGCCCAGCTGGAGCTGTGCAAGGGCCGTCTCCATGGCTGCAGAAGAGAGATGGGCAATGCTGCCTCAGGCTTCTCACACTTCCCCGCCTGGCACCAGTACCCTGGGGAATATCTTCTCTCACTGCCTGGTCCTGGGCTGCTTCAGGAGACAATTCGCACACCCAATCCCAGCAGACTCCTCAAGTCTTATTTCATCAGCCTTTGGCAAAATGTGGTTGTTTTCTTAGATGCCCACCTGCACAGTACAACGCACCGGCTGGGAACGGCCCTCAGGAGACACAGGCAGAGGTGGAGGCGGGGCAGACTCACCAGCTCCTTGAAGAAGGCAGCTTCCTTGTGCTGCTCCGAATAGCGCTCATACTGGTCCAGGCCATCCTGCAGCTTCAGTGTGAGCGTGTCATAGTTGGCTCGTACTACCTCCAGCACCTGCAGGAGGTCAAAGGCCAGGCAGGGCTTAGGCCATTCAAACCCTAGGTCACTTGGTCCCCAGGCCCCTCTTGCTGCCCTGCTGGGTTGGATTCAGGCTGGGGCGACACCTCCAAGAGACCATGCTTACTACTTATCACCCAGAAAAAAAGCCTGGTCACAGAGCAATTCCTCAGGTTTCTGGGACCATTTTCTAACCTCTTCTCTTCCTGGCTTTTCCTGACCCATCCAGCCTGGACACCAGGGCTGTTTACTCTGGGTATGGTAAAAGAGCACGAGAAGAGGTGACAGAAGAGTGAGTGTCTGAGCTCAGCAACATCCCCAAACCATAAATGTGTTCTCAGCCATATCCTGCAGCTTTCTTTGGCTAGGCTGTCACAGTTGCTGAGTAAGATTTTGCCAATATCTCCTTCCTTTTCCCTTTCTGGGAACCACATTTCTTCAGTCCCGGGATGTTCCTCAGCACCATCTGCCGCTTGTTTTCATCTCTCAGTGCCAACTGTCTTCCTATCCACTGCCTGGATCGAACTTTTGGGCCTCCCAGCCTTGTGATGTAGGGGACACTTTCTTGACTAAGCTAGAGCTAAGCGCATGTTTTGTTCTGATGAGGGGTCTCTCCCCTTTCTCTTACTTTCTATGGGGGTGGGGTGGATTCAGACCTCCACGGACTCCAGGAACCTTGGATCTCAGTGCTTCCAAAGGAAGTTCTGGTAGGACTTCAGTTGATAAGACCATGAATCAAAGCCAAGGACAACCAGGGGGAAAGGCATACCATTTAAGTTAGAAAGGAGCTGGGCAGAAAGGAGAGACCAGGAGGTGGAATGACTGTTCACTGTGGTAATCTGGGTGGTAGCTATTTTGCAACTTGACCTGACAGAAGTCTATGACATCATGAAGAGCTCCCAGCTCAGTAAGGAGCTTGGGAGGGATGAGTGAGGCTTAATTCTTTCTTTCTTTCTTTCTATCTATCTATCTATCTATCTATCTATGTATTTTGAGAGAGAGACAGAGAGAGAGAGACACAGAGAGAGAGAGAGAATCCTAAGCAGGCTCTGTGTTGTCAACACAGAGCCCAACTTGGGGCTTGATCTCCCAAACAGTGAGATCATGACCTGAGCTTAGATCAAAAGTCGGATGCTTAACCAACTGAGCCACGCTGGTGCCCCAAGACTTAATTCTAACAGAAGGTAGGGCAGGGTAAAGAGAATAAGCTAGAATCAGGACTGGTCAGAGGGACTGAGGATGGCCTCCTGAGGGGGACAAAAGTACCTCTGGGCAGTTCTCACCAATTCAATCCTGTGCCAGGGCACATGTCACTTGGTAGAAAACACTTCTGCCTGCCAACAAATTCTGAGGGGAGAGTACAGATGGAGAACACAAGGAGGGCTTGTGTCCTCAAGTTTGGTGGGGGGAGGGACAGCTAGGGCAAACGTCTAGCCTAGGCTCCAGGCTCAGTGTCCTTCCCTCCAGACACCCAGCTCCTCAAGGTCACTCTGCCTGGCTGTGTCCCACATACCCTAGCAGGGGCTGGCTCCTTTGCTTCTAATTCCATTTATCAGCTCTGTCAGCAGGAGGACCAGTACTCACTCAGCAACGGCTGTCACTCACAAAGTAATCCAGCCCTCTCATGCATGTGGGCTGTGCTTGTAGCTAAAATATCTATAGACAAGGTCTTGGCTCAGAAGTGAACGGCTCAAAACCCCCTAAAAAGCAAAACTCCAAGATGGAACTGGGCCCCCAGGAACCAGGCAGAACAGAGTATTACATGCTTTCTCTAACCCTGAACTCTGGGCAGCCTCAGCAATGCCTATGAGCCAGTATCCTGGGCTCAGTCTTTCCTAAGGGTTATCAGGTAAGACAAATACTATGCTAAAGCGAATTTTGAGAAGGTGCAGCCTGTCAGAGATGCTACATCCTGAGAGCCTCAGGCCTCAGGCAATGCTGCCTTGATCCCTGGGCTTTCTCCCCTTGCCATGGCCAAGTGGAAGGTCTAAAAACAGATATTTTTCATTCCCAACAAAGTTGGCTTTTGGCAGAAGAACTCAGTTCTGTTTCTTAAAGGAAGGCAAAACAGAGAAGGCCTTAGAGCTATCAGCTCCTTGGAAGGAAACCAAAGGCCTGGCTGGACTCCGTGCATGATCTCAGCTCTCCTCTTGTCCAGACCTTACTTCCTTTCTTTCTTTTTTATTCAAGGCAAGCTGCCCTTCAGTTCACCCAGCCTCTGCCATCTCCTGCCCTCATCACCTCTCTTATATTTCCAAGAGAAGAAGATATTCTAAGTTCAAGCCTGGACTCCAGTCCATTTGGGACTTTGGAACATTACAGCTACTTCCTATTCTGTGACTTCGCTTTCTGGAGCTTCAGACATTAGGAACATGTCCCATTTGGGCCTCACACTCCACACTGGCCTGGGACGTGGCAGAGGGCAGCAATGAGGCAGAAGACAATCTCCCAGACTGCTTCTGTCTAAAGACCTTAGGTTTTACAATTTGCAGCTTCAGTCTCTGGCTCCTGGCCATTCCAAAGGTACCTCCTAGGCTGAGGTCTCTCCCCAATCCATCAGGTAACAGTCTATTTCCCAAGTGCAAGCCCACTTTCTTTGATCAGCTGCTGGGCTTCCTAGAACCATGTCCACCACTTTAGCTCCAGGCAGGTTCAAAGTCAGAAAAGCACTGATAAGCCACATGTTCTCTAAGGAGTCCTTACACCTCCACATATGGCCCTCAGTAGACAGGAGCCTGGGTGCTGGCAAGGGACCTAATAGAAAGAGAACTGAACTGGGAATCTCACTCTTACTATGGATCTCAATTTACCTAATGAGCCTCAACCCGTCTCTCTCTATAAAATAGAATTTGAACTCACCTTCCTAAAAGGACATGGAATAAACATTTTGGTTCCTGAAAGTAACATACAACTGATAGAAACACTATCATCCCAGTAGCTATACAGCTACCTAGACAGCTCCTGGGACTCCAGAATAACTGTCTTCACAGCCCAGGAAGTACTTACCTATTTTGAACTAACCCAAAGAGCCTATGTGCATAAGTAATTCTTCACCACAAAGGAACATCTTCTGGATTTAAGTGGAAGACACAAACGGCCTCAGTTTCAAAGATTCTATGCCCTCTTCTTTGCCTTGAAACACTTTGCCTCAGGTGAGAGAAGAACAGATTGGGGACTGGGGTGTGAACCTAAACCCCTAGCCTGGAGTCTCTGGAGGAAAAGCACCTGACATAGGCTTTAAGGTCGGAGAGACATTTTGATCCCAGATCAACCACTAGCAAGCTATGTAAACTGATACACATCACTTAATCTCTTTGAGCCTCAGTTTTCTTATCCTATCTATAACTGTATAAAGCTCATATACGGATGACATGAGATGACTGTCCAGTGTCTTGCACATAAGGAATAGTCAGTAAGTGCTTACTAATTTTACAATGAAAAGTTATTTCTGGTGACAATAGGCATTTGGTAGCTCTTATCCCCAGATAGTTCTAACCATAAACCAGGAGCTAGGGCCTTGCACATCTTTATTCAGATTCTGGTGAAGAAGAAACCTAATTTCTCTATTCCATATGAAGCAGGCTTTCCATAATGACCCCACTATCCTGAGTGTAACAGGTAATGTATCAGCCAAAAGTCAGAGAATGTCCAGTATCCACTGCTTAACAGTCCTGGTGTGGTACAAGGGGATACGGGTTATACTAAAGAAAAACTGAGCAGAGATGTCCACAGAGGCCAGTTTTGCATAACACAGGTTGTGAAGCTCTTGGCCATATCAGGATCAGGAAGGAGAGAGATCCCAGTGCACAAAGTTAGTTCAAAATTGATGAGGTTTTAGACATACATACACACCCCTTCTCCAAGCATGTACAATAGGCATTCCCTAAAGACTATTCAGTAGCCTGTGTCCCATATTTTTAGCAGAGCCTTTGAAATGGGAAATAACTTCTGGCCTAAAGACAGCAGCAAAGGAGAATCACCAATGGAAAAGTTCTTGGCAATGGCTATCCTATCTGGATGTCAGAGGGCTTTGCCTTGTGCCTGAAAAATTGCTTAGTCTCAAATCTCTGATGGACTGAATTCCCAGAAGGAGAATTAGCAGACAACTAAGTAATAGGATATGACCTGACAGCAAACTTGTATTCACTGCTTTCTCAATTTGAACTGACATCTACAGTATAACCTATTTGGGGAGAGTATGTAAGGCTGCCACCAGCCCACTTCAAGCCAGGGCAACATGCAGGCCTTCCCTAAAGCCAGGCTGCCAAATGAGGATGAAACCACAAATAGAGAATAGAGAAACTATTCTCTCCAAATAGAGAAACTTAGAGACTTTTTATAGAATAGGAAATAAACATGGAACCTATCAAGATTGCAGTGGGATATAAGAGAAAGAGGCTACAGAAGGGTGCCTGGGTGGCTCAGTCAGGTAAGTATCCGATGCTCGATTTCGGCTCAGGTCATGATCTCACCATCTGTTGAGTTTCAGCCCTGCGCAGGGCTTTGCTCCGACAGTGTGGAGACTGCTTGGGATTCTCTCTCCCTCTCTCTCTGCCCCTCCCATGCTCTCTCTCAAAATAAATAAGCTTAAAAAAAAAAAAAAAGGTGTTTTGTTTTGTTTTGTTGAAGAAAGAGGCTACAGAATTATAGAAACCTAGGGTCAAATCTTGGCATCATCATTTAGTACTTCTAGGACCTTGACCTAAGCTTTAGGTTCTTCATCTTAAAATAGTCATCATCATACTATTTTCTTAGAATATTATGAAGATTAGAGATAATATATAAAATAAACACAAAAATATAAATGATAGGATCTCACCAATAGAAGAATGAAGGCTATTGAGACGGAAACAAAACAAGAAATGGAAATAGAAAATACTTGATGTAGGGGTACCTGGGTGGCTCAGTCAGTTAAGCGTCAGACTCCTGATCTCAGTTCAGGTCATGATCTCATGGTTAGTAGGATCAAGCCCTGCTCTGTGCTCACAGCACAAAGCTGCTTGGGATTCTCTCTCTCTCTCTCTCTCTCTCTCTCTGCCCCTCTACTGCTTGTACTCTCATGTATGTGCGTGTGCTCTCTCTCTCAAAATAAATAAACTTGAAAAAAAAAATACTTGATGTATTTAAATAAGATGAATGCGGTGGCTGAAGGGCAGCTGGGAGGTCTGGCATCATCATTAATATGTAAGAATAGTGATATGGAAGGCAACCTTACCTCTTTTTGCCAATGTTACCATGGTGACAGAACCATAGAAATAACAGTTCTGGAAGGAACCTTTGAAATCACCTACCTAATCCATGGCCCTCATTTCACAGATGAAGAAACAGATGTCGAGAAAGATTGTAAGTTATCCAAAAACACAAAGCAGAGATTAGACAACAGAATTTTCTGACTCCCAATCCAATGTTCTTCCTGTATTGGCAGGCTAGTTTAACCTGAGGCACATTCCTTAGTTTACAGGCTAAACTTAATCTTTCAGAGAGCATTCAAGGAATTCAAAGCTCACTCCTAAGAAGTGGGAAGCATGATCTGTGGAGAGCTGTAACCTGGAGAAAAGCTTGGCTTGATGTTTAAATTTTCATTATTACCAGGTCCCTCAGGGCTCCAGGGCATGTCAATTTCCACCAATAGAAGCCAAAGATCCTGCTCAGCCTTGCTTAGTTGGGTGTCAACCACCACCAAAACTGTACAGACCACTCCAAACTCATTATCAGCAAAATCGAGATTTGGTTGCTATTTTAATTACTTAGTACTCATTGAGAAGCTTGAAATACAAAGGTCTTTAATCTTCAACTGGACGTCTTTATTATTTTTTGTAAAGTTTATCTATTTATTTTGAGAGAGAGAGAGAGCATGCGCACAAGCAGGGGAGGGGAAGAGAGAGAGAGAAAGAATCCCAAGCTGACAGAGTGGAGCCCAATGCAGGACTCGAATTCACAAACCACGAGATCATGACCTGAGTCAAAATCAAGAGTTGGATTACCCAGGAGCCTTTTCACTGGGCTTCTTTGGCAGCAGCCGTCAGGTGGTCTCCAGGCTTGGGGTGGCTGGAGATGAATGCCTCCTACCGTGTGACCTTTTTTTTTAAAGTAAACTCTATATCCAACATGGGGGTTGAACTCATGACCCCAAGATCAAGAGCTGCAGGCTCCACTGACTGAGCCAGCCAGGCATCCCAGAATACACTTGACAATGAATGCTCATACCTCAAGGCCAACCTTTCATTCTCTGAAAGAGACTGTAACCACTCTGTTCCCACTTCCATGTCTTCTGCTTTAACCCTGCCAAACCCCCTAATCATAGGAAAATTAATCTCTGGGTGATAGTTAATCTCTGGATGATTTGAAACAGATAAAGTAATTATAAGGACGAAAGATGATAAAAGCTTTTTAGAGGATTTTCATGATAATCTCCATCTACCTCTCCCACTGGACTCTGGCCATTTCCTCTATTTCAGATGTTTATTCACTAGTTAGAGAATATGATTTTTTTTTTGTCTCCATTTTTTTTCCCCCACAAAGCAGGAAAAGACAGCTTGGGAGATCCAAGCTCTGAAGCCACAAACGTGAGCATCACCAGCCATAAGCCTGCATATTGCCTTTGCTTCTCTCTCCCATCGGTTAGAGGGAGTTGACCAGGTACTGCTTATTATATGAGCTAATGATGGAGAAGTAATGAAAGAACCACAAGCCACTGGGAAATGAAGTTCATCCTTCACAATGGCTCCAGACTTGGGACAAACCTATCTTGGTGCTCAGAGAACCAAGAAGGTCTGAATAAAAAGGTTTGCTCTCCATGCCACCTCTCTAAACTGTTCCCTGCTCCACTGTAATGTCTTGTCTCTAAAGAAATGGTGCTGAGCAGAGTAGGTCTTCAACAACACTCAGCGGCAATTGGGCTGCTAGAGCGGAGAGCAACGGCCAAGTAGCTGCAGACAGTTTTTTCTTTTAATTTTATTTATTTATTTTGAGAGAGAGAGAGAGAGAGAGAGAGAGAGAGAGAACACATGCATGTGCTCGCACTAGCAGGGGAAGGGCAGAGAGAGAGAATCCCAAGTAGGCTCCACGCTCAGCACTGAGCCCGATGGGGTGGGGAGAGGGGGACTTGATCCCACAACCAATTGTGAGATCATGACCTGAGCTAAAATCAAGAGTTGGGCACCTAACCAACTGAGCCACCCAGGCCCCCCTGCAGGCAATTTTTATGATAGATGCAGACTGAGCTCTCCCTCTCATTGTCTATGGAAGAACAACACAGTCAAACACAGTACTTCTCAGCCAGGCAGGCTGAAACCTTTCTCCTTCTACTCAGTAAATTTCCTCAAACTCAACAGAAGATACCCTTTCCTTGAAAAATGAGAATGACTGACTCAAGGCATTGCCTAACTCCCTTTTCTGAATTTGTCATAGGGCTGTAATGCTCTGTAAATTTTGGCAAGAGACTGAAAAGAAATCGGAGGTCACATCCTTCATTTTTCTCTGGAAGGAGCTAATCTAGCCTCCCATCCTTCCCCTACTTTCTCTAAACCAGACTTCCCCAGAACTGATGTCTCCCAATGAGGGACAACACTCTCTTCTCCCAGAAGCAATAAAAGTCTGTCCCTAACCTTGCAATTTCACCAGCGTAAGGACAACCCACAGAGGCACTCTTACAGTTAAGCGGTGCTCTGCTCAGCTGTTGGACTGCATGGAAGTGGAATTCTGATAATAAAGAAGCAACAAGACAATTCTCCCTCCTCCATAATCCATATTTAGTCTTCAAATTCAAGGCTAGCTAAGCAAGAAGCACCGCAAAGATGTTCTCCAAGTAAAGACGTTGGTGGGTCACTACTGGATCTAGTTGTGCTTAGGCCCTGAAAAAGAGTTTCAACCAACAGCTAATAATTTCTAAAATAACATAGTTAGAAGTATGGCTCTATTTCACTCATATGTGGAATTTAAGAAACAAAACAAGAAACAAAT
Source organism: Panthera leo (assembly GCF_018350215.1). Taxonomy (NCBI): domain Eukaryota; kingdom Metazoa; phylum Chordata; class Mammalia; order Carnivora; family Felidae; genus Panthera; species Panthera leo. Next base: position 59,803,214 of record NC_056689.1, read on the forward strand.
AAAGGAAAAAAAGAAAAGAGACAAACCACAAAACAGACTCTTAACTAGAGAGAACAAACTAGTGGTTACCAGAGGGGAGGTGGCAGATGGGTGAAACAGGTGAAGAAGATTAAAGAGCACACTTATCTTTTTATTTTTTTATTATTTATTATTGTCATATTTAAATGTTTATTTTTGAGAGAGAGAGAGAGCCAGAGCATGAGCGGGGGAGAGGCAGAAAGAGAGGGAGACACAGAATCTGAAACAGGCTCCAGGCTCTGAGCTGTCAGCAGCACAGAGCCCGACGCGGGGCTTGAACCCACAAACCACAAGATTGTGACCTAAGCCGAAGTCAGGCACTTAACCAACTGAGCCACCCAGGCACCCCAAAGAGTGTGCTTATCTTGATGAGCACTGAGTAATGTATGGAATTGTTGGATCACTATATTATACACCTGAAACTAATATAACACTGTATGTTAATTTATTTTTTTTTTTAATTTTTTTTTCAACGTTTTTTATTTATTTTTGGGACAGAGAGAGACAGAGCATGAACGGGGGAGGGGCAGAGAGAGAGGGAGACACAGAATCGGAAACAGGCTCCAGGCTCCGAGCCATCAGCCCAGAGCCTGACGCGGGGCTCGAACTCCCGGACCGCGAGACCGTGACCTGGCTGAAGTCGGACGCTTAACCGACTGCGCCACCCAGGCGCCCCACACTGTATGTTAATTTAAAAGAGTATGACTCTAGAGTCAGCCTGCCTGGACTCATCCTAGGTCTACCACTTACTAGCAGGGTAGAGCTGGGTGAGTTTCAGTTTCCTCAACTGTAAAATGGGGGTTATAATAATGTTCTTTAGAGAGAGCTAGTTGTGCAGATTGAATAAGGCAACAGATACAAAGCGCCAAGCATACTTCTTGATACACAGAGAGTGCTTCATTATTATTATTCTTTCATTTTAACGTAACTCCACAAATAACTGCTTTTTAGAACCTGAAATTCCAAGGCTTGCCATAAATTAGCAAACTCTTTCCTCCCCCGCTTTCTGGAAGGGATGTGTCTTCTACAGGCTCCTCAAAGAGGGATTTCCTATGGTGGAAAGAACACACTGCTTTAGAGTTCATGCATTAGTAGGTGCAGACAGGTAGGGTGGCAGGCCCTCTCCTGAAGAAACAAACATGCTACCACCACCACCGATTTCTTATGGAAACTGTGTCACAGCAGAATTCTTAGCACCCTGGAGGAAGAGACCCAGGGTTACATTATAGATTTTCCACAATGCCTAACAGAGTCCTAAGAAGCAGTGAAACATTCAACATGCCTGTGGACTAATTTAGTAGCACTCAGGCCCAACCAAAAAGGAAAGGAATTTCTCAAAGTCACATGGTAAGATTAGAGTCAGGCCATCACAGTACACCCAGCGCTCTTCTCAGTATTCGCATATGGTTTCTAAAGCCCTCAGAGCCGAGTCCTGCCTTTAAGGAGCTAATGAGCAAAATGGGGACTCAAGATAAACCACAGTGGAAGGACACATCCACAGACATAAGCGCATACTGGGTGGAGCCAGCAGTGCTAAGCTACATATCTGAGCAGAGATTGAGTGGCCCGGTTGAAACTGTGTCACACCTTTTAAAAGAGGGAAAATAAGTTATCCAAGATCTCTTCTATTTTGTCTACCACTTCCTCCACTTTATATCACTGCCACCAGTTAATTCTAAGTACAAAATTGTCCACCAGTGTAGTAGGGCCCCTGAGACAGCAGCCGCAGCAAGGGCCATTAGCTCTGATAGGTCTGTGACTGGCACTGACAGCTTAGGCTCCGTCAGGTCCCATCACGTGAGGGACAGACTGCTCAGGTTCAACCTTGATGCTGAGAAAATAAGTCCTGCACAAAAGATGGGCCAAAGGTTAAAAGGGTAGGAAAGAATGTCACTTTACTTCCCAATCATACAATCTACAATTTCAATTTCTCAGAAATCAGGTTTGATCCATTCTAGGATGTCCTTTCGAGGTGTGTTCAATTTAGCAATGGATTTCAACTGCACAAATTCAGCTCAACTGTGCAGGGTACTCATTAGATAACTGTCCAAAACAATCTAGGCAGATACACACTGTGATCTTTGAATAGCCAGGTTCAAAGTCTTGCTGAGTTATTTTTAGCACTTCTTTGCATACAGTAACTAAGAGATTTGCACCTCAAAAGATGAGAAGAAACAATTAGGTTCAGGGGCTCCAAGACTAACTGGTACCCAGAGAGGACAGGGTTTACTTCCTTCAGACACTGCCTGCTTAACCTTCTCTTATACAAGACAAAGCTTGTCCATCTAAACATGGCCAAAAAGAAACAGAGTGATCAAGCACCCAGTTAAAAGGACAAAATACCAGCTACACAAGAGCTTCATGTTTCAATTCTCCATGCTGTTTTTTTTGTAATTTTTTTTTTTTAACGTTTATTTATTTTTGAGACAGAGAGACAGAGCATGAACAGGGGAGGAGCAGAGAGAGAGGGAGACACAGAATCTGAAACAGGCTTGAATATATCTATTCAACACTCTCCCCTCCAGTGACTGATAGAGGAGGAAGGAGGAGAATGAAGTAAAATGGGACAATATATATGAATAGTTAATGCAAGGGAAGGTTCTCTGAAAAGTGAGTGAAATTTTAAAAAATCAGCTGAGTAACTCTGGGTATATTGTAATTTTTTTTAAAATTTTTTTTCTTTTAATGTTTTATTTATTTTTGAGACAGGGAGAGAGACAGAGCATGAACGGGGTAGGGGCAGAGAGAGAGGGAGACACAGAATCAGAAGCAGGCTCCAGGCTCTGAGCCATCAGCCCAGAGCCCGACGCGGGGCTCGAACTCACGGACCGCGAGATCGTGACCTGAGCTGAAGTCGGACGCTTAACCGACTGAGCCACCCAGGCGCCCCAATTGTCATTTTTAAAAGTAGTTCAGGACTTCCACTTCCAGTTACGATGGAGTAACTGAGAACTGTGAAAGATATAACTCTTCAGACACTGGATAACAGGGAGTGTAGGACAGGTATGTAGAGAGATTAAGGTGAGCATGAAGGTCTTGTTAGGCTAAACAGACACACTGGATTTCAGGAGGCAGAGGCGACTAGAACTTGTAGGCGGACTACCAGCGGAGGCAATGAGGCAAAGAAAAGAGCTTCAGAAATTTGCACAGTGTTCCCACTGAATCTGTTGCTAATACTAAGGATTGCATGTATAGGGTAAAATTCAATCAGATCAGAATAAAAAAAGACTGAGAATCCGTAAGCTTGCACCACTGAGAGGTGTTTGAATTTTGACCGACCAGAATGAAAAGCACCTGTGGAACACCTAGGGCATTCAGGGAGACCCCAGAGCAGTCACACCTCAGTAGTAGAACTAAACTAGCCCTGGAGTAAAGGCTATTCTGAACCTATTCAAACAAAGATTAAAAAGAAGTTCCATGGATGAGTTTGGTCAAAAGGTACAAACTTCCAGTTATAAAATAAATAAGTACCAGTATGTAATGTACAATATGTTGACTATAGTCGACATGGCTGTATGGCATATTTGAAAGTTGTTAAGAGTGAATCCTAAGAGTTCTCGTCACAAGGAAAAAAAAACATTTTTGCCCTTTCTTAGGTACCTATATGAGATGGATGTTGACTAAACTTATTGTGGTAATCATTTCATAATATATGTAAGTCATGTCATTATGCTATAACCTTAAAACTTATAAGTAGTGCACGGCAATTGTATCTCAATAAAACTGGGGAGGCAGGGTAGATGGAGATCATGACCAAGAAAAAGGAAGTTTCAAGTGGATCATGCTATTCCAGAAAGAATTTACCTGTCTTCCTGAACAAAGTCCAACACTGTTTAATAAAGACAACAAAATCTAGCACTCAACTACATAACATTCACAATGCCCAGTATCCAATAAAAAGTTGCCAGAAATGTAAAAAAACAGGAAAATGTGACTCATAGCCAAAATAAACAGACCCAGAAATGAGATACCAGAATTAAAAACAAGGACATTTAAAGAGCTATTATAAATACGTTCAAGTATTTTAGAACATCCACAAACATAATAAGGAGCAAAATTGAACATATAATGCACACCATAATAAAACCACTGAAAATTCGTGTGAGAGAATATTAAAAGCAGGCAGAGGGAGGAAAATAGATACAGAAGAAAAAAAAAAGAATTCACATTTCTTGTCAGAAACCCTATACAAACCAGAAAACAATAAAATGCTATCTGTGCCTCCCCAAAATTTACTGTTAACCTAGAACGCTATATCCAGAACACATCCTTCAGAAATGAGGGTGAAATAAAGACCTTTTCAAGCAAACAACATGAGGGAATGTATTGCCAACAGTCCTGCACTACAAGAGATGTTAAAAGAAGTCCTTTTGGCAAAAGGAAAATTACATTATCTGGATCTATAAATAGGAATGAAGGAATGGTAAACACATTGATAAACATAAAATATTTTTATCTACATTTAAAAATGAGGAGGGGTGCCTGGGTGGCTCAGTCGGTTAAGCGGCCGACTTCGGCTCAGGTCATGATCTCGCGGTCCGTGAGTTCGAGCCCAGCGTCAGGCTCTGTGCTGACAGCTCAGAGCCTGGAGCCTGTTTCAGATTCTGTGTCTCCCTCTCTCTGACCCACCCCCGTTCATGCTCTGTCTCTCACTGTCTCAAAAAGAAACGTTAAAAAAAAAAAAAAATTAAAAAAAAAACAACAAGGAATATTATCAGAAGTAAAGAGAGAAATTTTGTAATGATAAAGGGGTCAGTTAATTACAAATATATATATATATATACATATATATATATATATATATACCTAATAAGACAGTTTCAAAATTCTGGATGAAGCATAACTGACAGAACTAAAGGAAGAAATAGAAAAGTCTACTATTACAGCTGTAAGTTTCAATACTCCTCATAACTGATAAAACGATTAGACTGAAAATCAGTGAGGACAGAAGATTTAAACATTACCAACCAAACTGACCTAAAGTCATTTACAGAACATTCTATTCAATAACAGCAAAGTGTACATTCTTTTTAAATGCACACAGAATTGGGGAGCCTGAGTGGCTCAGTCGGTTGAGTACCTAACTCTTGATTTCAGCTCAAGTCATGATTCCAGGGTTGTGAGATCAAGCCCCGAATCTGGCTCTGTGCTGAACATAGAGACTGCTTAAGATTCTCTCTCTCTCTCTGTCTCTCTCCCTCTGCCCCTCTCCCCGACATGTGCACAATCTCTCTCAAAAATAAAAAAATGCACACAGGAACATTCAACAACATAGAGCATATGCTAGACCATAAAACAAATCTCAATAAATTTAGAAGGACTGAAATCAATCACATGGAGTATATTTTCTGTCTACCAAAGAATTAAGTAAGAAATTAATAACAGAGGGGCACGCAGGGGGCTCAGTGGGTTGAGCAACCGACTTTGGCTCAGGTCATAATCTTGAAGTCAGTCAGTTTGAGCCCTGCATCTGGCTCTGTGATGACAGCTCAGAGGCTGGAGACTGCTTCAGATTCTGTGTCTCCCTCCCTCTCTAACCCTGCCCCGCTCACACTCTGTCTCTGTCTCTCAAAAATAAACATTAAAAAAAGTATATTAAAAATAAGAAATCAGTAACAGAAATTTATCTGGAAAATCCCCAAGGGGAACCTGGGTAGCTCAGTCGGTTAAGGGACCTACTCTTGGTTATTATGGTTCAGGTTGTGATCTCAAGGCCATGAGATAGAGCACCAAATCTGGCTCCCCACTGAGCATGGAGCCCGCTTGGGATTTTCTCTGTCTCTCTGCCCTTTCCCTACTCGTGTGCATGTGTACTCTCTCTTTCTCTCTCTCTCTCAAAATAAATAAAAATTAAAAAAAAACAAAAAAAAACAAAAAAACAAAAAAACATCCCCAGGGGCACCTGGGTAGTTCAGTGAGTTAAGCATCCGACTTCAGCTCAGGTCATGATCTCCCAGTTTGCAAGTTCAAACCCCGCATCAGGCTCTCTGCTGTCAGCACAGAACCCATTTCGGATCCTCTGTTACCCTTTCTCTCTGTCCCTCCCCCACTGGCTCTCTGTCTCTCTCTCTAAAAAATAAATAAACATTAAAAAGAAAAAAATCCCCTGGGGCGCCTGAGTAGCTCAGTCGGTTAAGCGTCCCACTTTGGCTCAGGTCACAGGTCACGATCTTATGGTTTGTGAGTTCGGGCCCCATGTCGGACTCTGTGCTGATGCCTTGGAGCCTGGAGCCTGTTTCAGATTCTGTGTCTCCCTCTCTCTCTGCCCCTCCCAGCTCACAATCTGTCCCTGTCTCAAAAATAAATAAACATTAAAAAAAATTTTTTTTTAATTAAAAAAAAAAATCCCCAAATAGGGGCACCTGGGTGGCTCAGTTGGTTAAGTGTCTGACTTTGGCTCAGGTCATAATCTCACAGTTTGTGAGTTTGAGTCTTGCATCAGACTCTGCTGTCAGTGCAGAACCCATTTTGGATCCTCTGTCTCCCTCCCTTCTCTGCCCCTTCCCGGCTCTTGTGCCCTGTCTCTCTCTCTCTATCAAAAATAAAAGAACATTAAAAAAAAAAAAATCCCCAAATAATAGAAACAAAACAACACATTTCTATTTTTTTATTTAATTTATTTTTATTTGTTTTGAGAGAGAGACAGCATGAGTGGAGGAGGGGCAGAGAGAGAAGGTGACAGAGAAACCCAAGCAGACTCCACATTGTCAGCATGGAGCATGATGCAGGGCTCGAACTCATGAACTGTAAGATCATGACTGAGCTGAAGTCAGACGCTCAACCAACTGAGCCACCTAAGTCTCTCAAAACAACATATTTCTAAATATCACTAAAGATATGAGAAAATACTGTGAAGTGAATGAAAATGAAAACACAACTAACCAAAATTTGTAGGATGTTGCTAACAGAGGGGAAATTTATAGCACTAAATTTTTATATTAGAAAATAAGATGGGTGCCTGGGTGGCTCAGTTGGTTAAGCATCTGACTCTTGGTTTCAGCTCATGTCACGATCTCACAGTTTCATGAGCTCAAGCCCTGCATGGTCTGTGCACTGTCAGTGAGGAGCCTGCATGGGTTTCTCCCTCTCTCTCTGTCCCTCCCCGCTCACACTATCTCTCAAAATAAATAAACTTAAAAAAAAAAAAAAGAATTAAAATTAGTTATCTAAGTTTCTACCTTAAGAAATTAGAAAAAGAAGAGCAAATTAAACCAAAGCAAACACAAGGAAATAACAAAGATAATCATATAAATCAAAGAAATAGAAAACACAAAAATAACAGAAAATGAATGAAACTAAAAACTAATTCTCTGGAAAGATTAATAAAATTGATAAACCTACAGCCAGACTGGTCAGGAATAAGAGAGGAAACATACACATTATTCATCATGAATGATAAATCTTACAGGCATTTAAAAGAAAAAAGGATAGGGGCGGCTGGGTGGCTCAGGTGGTTAAGCATTGACTCTTGATCTCAGCTTGGGTCATGAACTCATGGTTCGGGAGTTTCAGCCCCACACTGGGCTCTGCACTGACAGCATGGAGCCTGCTTGGTATTCTCTGTCTCCCTCTCTCTGCTCCTTCCCCACTTGCATGCTCTCACTGTCTCTCTCAAAAATAAATAAAATAGGGGCGCCTGGGTGGCTTGGTCGGTTAAGCATCTGACTTCGGCTCAGGTCACGATCTCGCGGTCCGTGAGTTTGAGCCCCGCGTCGGGTTCTGTGCCGACAGCTCAGAGCCTGGAGCCTGTTTCAGGTTCTGTGTCTCCCTCTCTCTGTGACCCTCCCCCGTTCATGCTCTGTCTCTCTCTGTCTCAAAAATAAAATAAACGTTAAAAAAAAAAAATTAAAAAAAATAAATAAATAAAATAAACATTAAAAAAAAAAGAAAAAAGGATATACATGAACAAATTTTACCAATAAATTTAACAATCCATATTCCTGAAGACACAAATTACTAAAACTGGCCCAAGAACAAGTAGGAGACTTGACTATTCCTAAGTCTATTAAAAAAGCTGAATTAATTAAAATGCTTCCCACAGAAGTATACTGATATATGCAATTTTACTTTGAAACGCATAAAAAAATAAAATAAATTGATGGAGCGCCATCCTATGGATCAGATATGTGAAAAAATATGGTAAATGACAGAATCTAGGTGGTTTTATCAGTATTTGCTATATAATTTTTCATCTTTACTATATGTTTGAAATTTTTCATAATAAAATTTTAGGTAAAAAATTCTTCTCACAGGGGTGCCTAGGGTGGCTCAGTCAGTTGAACGTCTGACTCTTAATTTCGGCTCAGGTCATGGTCTCTTGGTTCACGGGGTGGAGCTCCACATCGGGGTCTGTGCTGACAGCGTGGAGCCTGCTTGGGATTCTCTCTCTCTCCCTCTCTCTCTGCCCCTCCCCTGCTCTCTTTCTCAAAATAAATAAATAAACTTAACAAAAACATTCTTGGGGCACTTGGGGCACTGAACTTCAGCTCAGGTCATGATCTCATGGTTCGGGAGTTCGAGCCCCACAACGGTCTCTATGCTGACAGCTTGAGCCTGAAGTTTGCTTCAGATTCTGTGTCTCCCTCTCTCTCTCTCTGCCCCTCCCCAACTTGCACTCTGTCTCTCTCACTCTAAAAAATTGAATAAACATTAAAAAAATTTTTTTTAATTAAAAAAAAAATTCTTCACAAGGAAAACTCTAGGCCTGGATGCCCTCAATGGTTAATTCTATTAATCATTAAGCAAGAAATAATACCAATCCTACGTAAACTTTTTTCTTCCCTACACAAACTCTTTTTTAAAAAATGGAGAAAGAAAAAATAAAATAAATAAAATAAAATAAAATAAAATAAAATAAAATAAAATAAAATAAAAATAGAGAAAGGAAGGAATATACTCCTGTGGTAGGGTCTCCTCCCTATTGAAAAAAAAGAAGAAAAGGAAAAGGAAAAAAAAAAAAAAACCTCAAGGCAACCTGGTTATACGCAAACATGATAACACCCATGATAACACAAACATGACCTTGTAACATGAGACCACTTAATCATATGTTACCATATATGGGAGATAAAAAAGTAAAAAATACATTAAGAAAAGTAAAAAATATATTAAAAACTATGCCACGTGACATTCGGGGCTCAGTTCTTCAGGTAGGAACCCAACTGAGCAGTGCCAGCAGGAATAAAGTTACTTCCCGGAAAGAAAAGCCTCAGTGTCACAACTCTCTGTGAGAGAATCCTGCTACACCCCAACTTATTTTATAGGGTAACATTACTCTAGTATTAAAACCAGACAAAGACATCACAAGAAAACTATGGACCTAACATCCCTCATAAATACTGATGCAAAAACAATCTACAAAATATTAGCAATTCAAATTCTGTAACACATAAAATAAATACTATTATCATGATCAAGAGGGGTTTATCCCAGGAATGTAAGGTTAAGTTAATATTAAAAATCAATCACTGTAATTCTATATCAGAATAAAGAGAAAATCCAGGGGCGCCTGGCTGGCTGGTGGTAGAGAATATAACTCTTGATCTTGGGGTTCTAGAGTCAATGCAATTCCAATCAAAATTTTAGCAGGCTTTTTCTGTAGAAATGGACAAGCTCATCTTTTTTTTTTTTTTTTTTTTAATGTTTTTATTTGTTTTTGAAGGAGTGAGAGACAGAGCATGAGCCGAGGAGGAGCAGAGAGAGAGGGAGACACAGAATTTGAAGCAGGGTCCAGGCTCTGAGCTGCCAGCACAGAGCCCAACGCGGGGCTCGAACTCACGAGCTGTGAGATCATGACCTGAGCCAAAGTCGGACACTCAACCGACTGAGCCACCCAGGCGCCCCGACAAGCTCATCTTTAAATGGAAGGGCAAGGGACCCTAGAATATCCAAAACAACTTTTTTTTCTAGTAAAAATATGGAATTCGTCCTGAATTTGCGTGTCATCTTTGCGGAGGGGCTGTGCTAATCTTCTCTGTATCGTTCCAGTTTTAGCATGTGTGCTGCCAAAGCAAGCACAAAACAAGTTTTAAAAAGAACAAAATTAAAGGACTAATATTACCCGACTTTGAGATTTACTACAGACTTACAATAATCTAAACAATATAGGGCATAAATTTAGACATGCAGACCAAAGGAACAGAACCCGCATATAAATGGTCAATTGATTTTTTACAAATGTGCCAAGGCACTTCAATAGGAGAGAGAACAGTCTTTTCAACAACAACGGTGGAACAACTGGATATGTGAGGTAGGGAGTGGAGGGGGGTAGAATGAACATTTACTCATCACACACCATACAAAAGTATCAATGTAAAAAAAAGGCAGAGGAGTGCCTGGCTGTCTCAGTCAGTAGAGCATGGGACTCTTGATCTTGGGGTCTTGAGTTTGAGCCCCACATTGAACATAGAGATTATTTAAAAAAAAAAAAAAAAAAAAAAAAACGTGAAATGGATCGTGGAACTAAATGTGAAAGCTAGAGGTATAAAACTTACAGAGGAAAATATAGGTGAAAAATTTCACAGCTAGGAGTAGGCAAAGATTTACTAAATAAAACACAAAAGCACAAATCATTACAAAGATTAATAAATTTATCTTCATGAATGTTGAATTAAATTAAAATTAGTTGTTATTAGGGGAGCCTGGGTGGCTCAGTAAGTTAAAGCATCCAACTCTTGATTTTGGCTCAGGTCACGATCTCACACTTGGCATGTTTGAGCCCCACATCAGGCTCTGTGCTCACAGTGTGGATCCCAGTGCTTGCGATTCTCTTTCTCCCTCTCTCCCTGCCACTCTTCTGCTTGTGTTTGCTCTCTCCTTCTCTCTCTCTCAAAATAAAGAAACTTTAAGTAAGTACTAACTAACTAAATAGATATATAGGTCTTCATTAAAATGTCTCGACTTTAAAAAACATCATTAAGACAATGCAAAAGGCAAGCCATAGACTAGGAGAAAATATTTGCAATAAATATATATGACAAAGAACTTGCATCCAGAATACACAAAAACTCTTAAATAACACACACACAAGACAAATGAACGGATTTTCAAATTCAAGTATTTATTTACTCTGAGAAAGAGAGTGTGTGCACAGTGGGGGAGGGACGGAGAGGGGGAGAGAATCCCAAGCAGGCTCTGTGCTGTCAGTGCACAGACTCACACCGGGCAGGCTCGATCTCACTAACCGTGTGGGATCATGACTTGAGCCAAAATCAAGAGTCTGACACTTTAACTAACTGGGCCACCGAGGCACCCACCGATTTTTTAAATAACCAAATAGTCTGGACACTTCACAAAAGATATATAATGTCCAGTAAGCAAATGACAACTGCTCAACATCACTTGTCATAATGCAAAATAAAATTGATAGTAAGTTATTTATTTTTTTTAAGAACCATAACTGCAGTATTTTTATTTTATGTAAAATTAGTTAGCATTAAGCTAGGTCTCTTAGATATCCACCATCAGGTAGGTATCTCGGATGACCCATTCAAGGAAGTTCACTTAACCCAACTTAATGAAGCATATATCCTTTGTGCACTGATGAAAATACAGCCGGCACATATCGAGGCTGTGTTTCTGGATCAGACCATGTGGGTTTGAACAGAACAAGAACCCTGGCCAAATTTCCTCAAATGGCTCTAGGAGAGCTGCTGGTGACCCATTTTGGATGTGACACATCTTGCATGTGACAAGGCAAAACACAATACTAATTTTTAAAATTGTAATGTATGTAGTATAATGAGAACACTGCATACCCATAGAATAAGTAAAATTAAAAAGACAATTCCAAGTGTGACAAGAATATGGAGTGGCTAAAACTCTTACTCATTGTCAGTTGGAAAGAAAAATGGTACAACATTTTTGAAAATGGTTTGGCATTTTTTAAAAAAGATCTTTATTGAGATATAATTTATATACCATAAAATTAACTCATTTAAAGTATACAATTCAATGCTTAAAATTTTTTTTAATGTTTGTTTATTTTTGAGAGAGAGATAAGAGACAGGGCATGAGCAGGGGAGGGGCAGAGAGAGAGGGAGACACAGAATCCAAAGCAGGCTCCAGGCTCTGAGCTGTGAGCACAGAGCCCAACACAGGACTCGAACTCACGAACAGCGAGATCGTGACCTGAGCCGAAGTCGGATAATCAAACGACTGAGTCACCCAGGCGCCCCTTAATACTTCTAGTGTATTCACATGGTTGTACAACTATCACTATGATCTAAACTTAGAACATTTTCATCAGCCCTTCAAAAAACCTTGTACCCATTAGCAGCCATTCCGCATTCTGTTTCCCAACCCTAGCCATGGGTAACCACTAATGTATTTTCTGTCTTTATAGATATGTCTATTCTGGACATTTCAAATAAATGGAATCCTTTGGGTCTTTGTGTGTGGCTTCTTTCACTTAGCACATGTTTTCAAGAGTCATCCATACTGCAGCATGTATCAGTACTTTATTCTGTTTTATGGAGGAGTAATACTCCATTATATGGATGTATCACATTTTTTAATCTATTCAGTTGCTAATGGACATTTAGGTTGTTTCTAGTTTTTAGTTATTATGAATAATGCTACTATAAACACTTGTGTACAAGTCTTTGAGTGGACATAGTTTCATTTCTCTTTCAGTAAATACCTAAGAGTGTCATAATATAGATGAATCTCAGACACAAAAGAGCACACAGAAAAGACACTGGTGGTTGATTAGGGCCCAGACTCATGGTTAAGACTGACCACAAAGGAGAACTTTTTGCAGGGATGGACATGTTCTACATGTTGTGGGGGTGGGGTGGATAGTGGATATATGTATTTGCATGATACATATTATGTCAAGTATACCTCAATAAAGTTTTTAAAAATTCAGTAAATCATGACTAGATTAAAAACAAAAAAGACAGGGGCACCTGGGTGGCTCAGTTGGTTGAGGGCCCAACTCTTGATTTCAGCTCAGGTCATGATCCTAGGGTTGTGGGATCGAGCCCCACATCAGGCTCCACACTGAGGGTGGAGCCTGTTTAAGATTCCCCCTCTCTCTTTCTATCTCTCTCCCTCTTCTGCCCTTCTCTCCCATTTGTATGCTCTCTTTCTCTTAAAAAATTTTAATTAAAAAAAAAAAAGATGTACAACTATGGCAGTAAGCTTATGTCTTTTTTTGGTATTACTATTCCATTTTTGGTTGGGGCAAGAATGATTCAGACTGATGGCAAGTAACTAAGTTAGGAATTCTCAGTATTTTGACAATGCCAAGGATTCTCCTCATTGTGCTCCTCCTTTCCACTCCTCCACTCCTTGAAATCCTCCCTGACAAATTCAATGGACTCTGGGCAAGGGCACCTGTGTGGCTTGATTTCAACTCTTGATTTCTGACTCTTGATTTTGGCTCAAGTCATGATTTCAGGGGCCCTGTGTCGGGCTCTGTGCTGTATGTGGAGTTTGCCTAGGATTTTCTCTCTCCCTCTTTCTGCCCCTTCTCTATGCTCTTCCCCCCTACAAAATAAAAAGAATAGACAGACAGACAGACAGACAGACAGACGGGCTCTGGGTGGCAATCAACAGTGTCTGGAATACTTTTCAAGTGGACACTAGCTACATGAGGTTTTTATAAGTGGCTGTACTTACCTGGACCTTCTGACAAACTCAATAATTTGCCAAGCTTGGGGGTTTATAGGGTCCTTCCTGTCTTTACCAATCTAATGAAGGTTCTGATTCTTGCCTTTTTAGTGAAACTGAGGCAAGGATAAAGATATGAAATGATCATGGCTCTCCTTGTGGAAACTCATTCTAAATAAGGGTCACTGGCCAACCACTTATGGATTTCTGAGGCAATATTTCTCTAGGGTACAAGGAGACCAGGGAGGTTTTATCTGTCCTTAGGTTTATACAAGGTCAAGTGGGGCTGCTGCAAGCATGCCGCATACATCAGCTGAGTGAGGTCTACACAGGCAAAGGTCTAACCAAGAAGTAGTGACGCTGATTCTTACACTGTGAAGTCTTCAAGGCAGGCACAATCTTTGCATTTTTATAGCCCCTGGCTTGGCACATAGCAGATACTTCTATACTTGTTGCACCGAAGGAAATTACTCTGGGGAACTTGAGGCTAGAGCACATATTCCTTGTCTTACTGCTCTAACCAAAGACACTCAAAATCAGAGAATTCTTAGACCAAAGGAGGTTCTTGAGGGTTTCCTTGAGAGGCAAGGATTGGTTGTTTTTTAAAACACTTTAGCTCAAAGCAGCTGAAAAAAAGAAAACAAGCCAACAGCCCAGGAACTAGAACAAGTAACAGCCTGGTAACAAAAATCACAGACTCTATTGAGTGAGCACTTCTCCTTCTACTGTGTGCTTACAGTGACTTTCTATCCAGGATAACCTGGATATCTCTCCAGGGCACAATTATCCAATATAATTGTTTGGAAACAAGGATCCAAAAGGTGAACAAATCTCTTAGGCTAAAAAAGATGATGCCTTTTAAAAGGTAACTGTTTCCTCTATACAGCTACCTTGCATATAATACGTAGAAGTTTCTCCCCTTTTTTTCTATTTTCATCTCCTATACTTCAGGATTAAACTCAATTTCAAAACCAATATAAGTTGGCCAATTCTCCCAGTCCCGTCCATGTCTTTCAAGCCTGCTACCAAAGGGCTTTCCACTACCCTGAGATTTATTGATCTGACAGACTGGCTCTGCCCTTCAGCAAGGTGGATCAGATAATGAACCTCACAGTGGTGATTAGTGAGAGGCCATCAGCTGGTTAAAGGAGTGGTGACAGTGACTTTCTTTAATTTCCCTGGGCAGTTGCCCCCACCTCCCTGACTTTATTTGGCTGAAGCCCTAGACAGCCCTTGTAACGCTTTTCTTTGCACTAATTACAGATCCAGTGTGCCCAGTGCCCAGGCCCTTTCCCTCCACAAGCAAGGCACGCAATCACACTAAGAGGCAGCCAAGGAAATGAAGGTGGGGGAATCATGACACACAAGTATTGCATCAGGCGTTCTCCTTCTCTGTGGCTTATTATAGGCAGGCCACTCCTCCCCGTTCAACCCAAGAGGCAAGTGTGTCTGTCCTCCCCACCTGAGGTGTCTTTCTTTGGAAACATCACGGAGGGAGAGAGAAAACATCATCTCTGCTCCTAACTCACGAGCACTCTGACATGGGGTCTCTGCCTCCCTGCCAGGACTCACGGATCTATCCCTCCCTAAAAGACAGAATTCTTTACCAGAAATCCTAGTTGTGAGCTATCCACAGTTTCCCTTCTAGTTGAGTGGGTCATTTTTAAGACGGCAACCTCCTTTGTGCAGTTATCACTGCGAACAGTCGAAGTACTGTTATGGTACCCACCAAAAACATTTCCCGTTAGCACAACTTAGAAGAGGTAAGTTTGCATGGCAACACTTGAGGCCTCTGATGTTACCACAGTGGCAAACCGTGCTCTTTCTAGCACACCTTATAGAGTTTTGAGCTACCTCCTGAGGAAAGGGTTGCAGTGGAAATAAAAGTTCCCGGAAGATCTATTTGGGAGGAAAGAGGTGACCAAAAAACAAACCAAAGGGGGAAGTCTTACTTGTACACTCTCATTTAATAATTGGACTAAAGGATCCTTCTTAGATTAAACCAAGAAAGCAAGGGCTGCTCTCCCCTGTAACCTCTGGAAAAGCTGACAAATACTGCAATTCCTACAAGCTCCAACACTATTCCTCTATTCGCTGCCAATGAAGCTTCAGTGGCAGTGAAGCCTGACTGAGGAAGACCAGAAGTTCATGTAATGCACATTTCACAATTCATATTTAATTGGAGAAAATGCTGTCAGTGGCAGAGATGAATAATAAGCTGAGCTCTTTACCAGTGACCTCTACATTCATCTAGCTTGGCTGTGGGACATTAATTTTGAGAGTCTTTGTTTTGTTGTTGTTTTAACAAAATGGAACTACTACTTTAAAAACTATTAAAATTCAGTATGCTTTTAGATTTTGACCCATATAAATATATTGTCTATTACAAAAAAAATCTTTTTATTTTTTTTAAGTCGCCTTTGGTCTGTGGAAAAGCTTTATTTCTCACAGTAACTTTGCTGACATGCTTGATGGAATAAAGAGACTCTTTCCTCATTTATAAAGTTATCATACTGTGCCAGAAGCCTCTACTCAGGCATTTCTGTCTGGCTGACAGGCAAACTCTCCAGGCCCCTGTTCAGTACTTTCCTTCCTCAACTGAACGGTCTCTTCCCAAACCAGGGCCTTTTCCCACGCCCCCAGGAATGAGCCCTATTATCTGCACTGTCTCTGCTTCTCCCTCCACCTTCCTTCAGAATACCTGGCAAGCTCAAGTTGTCACACATGCCTTGGCCTGATGGAAGTGGAAGGAGCTCAGACTTCAGTGTCAGACAGACTTATGTTCACATTATGGCTTTGCACTAACAGCTGTGTGACCATGGACAAATTACTTAGCCTCATTAGCACCCTCATCTATAAGATAGCTGTACCTATCCCAAATAGTTGATACAACAATGAAGCAAATAACCTATATAAAAGTGCCCAGCTCAAGAACTACTAGCTTTTCCTTTCCTTTTATCTATTTGTGTCCTCTTAAAATCCAAGATACTGTCTCCCCTTTCTCTGGCAGTGAAGCCCACCTCCTGGTCCAAGTGAGACCACGGCCATCCTGGCAGCACATCCTCAGCTTATCCTCTTATCTGGACCTTCTTAAGATGCCCTATATAACATAAAGTTGATTTCCGAGGTTAAGCAGCTTGTAAGAAAATCCTTCTTCCACTGACTCTGTCTTTCCTGTTTTAGTGGATCCAGTTAACAAACAACTCATATTGAACTTTTTTTCTGCCAAACAGGTCAACATTCAGCTGGAGTCTAAACAAAGGCAACAAGGAAGGCAGGGTCTCAGACAGCCAATGCTGTGTCGCATGTTTGCACTCAGTAAGAGTTCACACAGCAACCATCGCTCAGGGTTATAGAGAGGCAGTGCAAAACTACAGGCTGTTGTGGAAAAACAACAGGAAACTGAGTCATGGCTATCATCATAGGAATCCTAAATCTTAGGTCTCCAGCAGGTGTCTCCGTCAAGGCTGCTTTCCATGGTGGTTAAGGCCCTACTCTAAGATGAAAAAACATCACAGGGACTCTCAGAGTGGAATACTCAGAGACCTCAACTGTCCTGGGGAGAACTTTCTATCAGTGGCTCTCATGGGGAAAGTGAGCTACACTCACTCCCTGCTCAGAAAGTCCTGCCTCACAACTTTACAGCCTGCTTCTCCCAATGCTCCTCAACAACTAGTAATGTGCTAGAGCTGGCTCATACATAAACCGTGAGATCATGACCTGAGCCAAGGTCGATGCTCAACCGACTGAGCCCCCGCCGGCACCCCAAGATTTCACTAGGATTTCTCAATGCCTAGCATTTATTTGTAGTGGCTCTCATCTTAGGATCAGGAGAAAATCAAAAAGGTTTAGAAAGATTACTAATAGGTATACTAGCTTCCAATGTAACCTTCAGATGTGAAGCATCTCTTTTCCCTAATTTACTTTAATCTAATCCTATAAATAAGTTATATTCTTTGCTTTGTCACGATACTTTTAAAGATACCTCTTGCAATATACAATATTATTCGTGCCTCCTCTGAGTCCAAAATCCAAAGCCCACAGTGAGAGTGGAGACTTAAAGAGATAATGGGAGGTAAAACTCCATAAAATTCCGAAAGTAGAAAACTTAAGAATCTGGTTACATTGTCCTATGGTCCTGTGACATATGGGGATGCCAGCAGACCACCTTGCTTATCCTCCTGGAAAATTGCTAAGCCTCCCTGTAAAGAAATGTCTAGTAGTCTCCTCAGCCACTTGGATGAAAGGAACACCAGCTTCAAGAAAGGTTTGCCCACTCGGAAAAACAAAGTAGAATAGTGGTTGCCAGGGGTGAGGAGGAGGTGGGAAAGGAAGTTGTTCAATGGAGAGGGGTTTCGTTTTGCAAGATGAAAAAGTTCTAGAGATCAACAGTGCAATGATGCACACATATCAACACTAGTGTACTGTACACTTAAATGGTTAAGATGGTAAATTTTGTTATGTACTTTTTACCATTTTTTTTAAAAGCTTGGTTTGCTCATTAGGCCTTATCACATGCCTAGCACTGAGGCTGGCTCATACTAGGCCTTTGATTAACACTTATGAATTGAATCAAAGGCAGTACAATTAGGTCAGGGAGGAGAGTCAGTACATTGTGGGTTATGGGGTCTGTGATGACAATTGAAATGACAAAATTGTATTTCTAAGTCATCCAGCCTCTGGATATCCTGTGATCCAAGGACAAGGGTTACAGAAACTCTGGTACTCTTCTCCTTTCTTTCTGTCCTTTTCAGGTCCTCGCTTTGAGTACATTTTACAATCTATGCCTCTCTATTGACCCAATTCCTATCCCTGCTCTTTCAAGGCTCAACTCAATTCTTCTCTCTTCCATATGGCCTTTCCTGACCACCACAACCTGCAAAGGTCTTCCTCTAACAGGAGTTCACAGATCCCACTGCTAGTACTGGTCAGCTATCGATAAGCTGTGTTAAGCCATCTCTTGAACTTATTCCATCCTTTGAGAACAAAGGCCCTTTACCATACTTCTCTATTCCTCAAATGCCTAGCATAATCTGAGCACAGAGCAGGTGCTAAATGCTAAAATACTGATAGGTGAATGAAGGCTGAAGAAAGCAAGGGTGGGCCAACCATTTATTTGCTTTCCCATGGGATATTTCAAAGTCACAAAATTGGTCATGAATGTGACTAAAAGCTTAAGGAATCAGGCACTCAGAGAAGGTTTTGACTTGAATCCTAAATTGTGACTACGTACTCTAGATATTCAGAGCTCTAGAGAATCTTCCGTAAAATTCTACCATGAAGTCCTTCCTCTCTTGTCTATTAGGAAATCAGAGCTGATATAAATCAATATGTCACAGCATTTGTAAACCAAAACAAATAGTGAATAGTTTAAAAAGAGCTCAAGATCTTCAATGGGCATTTTCAAAGGTCTGATGGCATCAGGAACAAGGAAAGTATAAGGTACTTACTACTAAAGGAACTATGCCAGTGATTCTTAAAATTTGGAGGGCGGTGGGGAGGTGTCAAAGACTGGTTAAGAATTTTAAGAAGATGGACCTTTTTTTTTTTTTTAAAAGATTTAATTAAAAAAAAAAACTTTTGGGACACCTGGGTGGCTCAGTCGGTTGAGCGTCCGACTTCGGCTCAGGTCACGATCTCGCGGTCCGCGAGTTCGAGCCCCGCGTCGGGCTATGGGCTGATGGCTCGGAGCCTGGAGCTTGCTTCCGATTCTGTGTCTCCCTCTCTCTCTGCCCCTCCCCCGTTCATGCTGTGTCTCTCTCTGTCTCAAAAATAAATAAACGTTAAAAAAAAAAACAAAAAAAAAAACTTTTAAAAGTAATCTCTACACATGGGGCTCGAACCTATAATCCCCAAGATCAAGAGTCACACATTCCACCAACTGAGCCAGCCGGACACCCCAAAATGGACCCTCTTTAAGAAAAAAAAAACTGGGGCACCTGGGTGGCTCAGTTGGTTGAGTGTCTTACTTCGGCTCAGGTCATGATCTCGTGGTCTGAGTCTGAGCTCCACATTGGGCTCGCTACTGTCAGCCTGTCAGTGCAGAACCCACTTTGGATCCCCTGTCCCCCTCTCTCTACTCTTTCCGCATTTGAGCTCTCCCAGAAATAAACAGATATTAAAAAAAAAAAAAAAAGGACATATATATAGAGAGAGAAAGTAAAACAGTGATTACAGGGGTGGGGGGAGGAGAAACGGGCAGATGGTGTTTAATGGGCATGGGGTTTCAGTATGAAATGATGAAAAAGTTCTGGAGGTGGATGGTGGTGATGGCTGCACAAAGATGTGAATGTACTTAGTGCCACTGAACTCTACACTTAATAATGGTTAAAATAGTAAATTTTACGTATATTTTATCATATACACAAAAAGGAGTCAAAATGAACAAGCTTCACCATCAACCTTAGACAAATGTGACATGTGTATAAAGTTATAACAATGCATGCAGTTTATCACACTAGATAATGAACAACTATTCTGTCACACTGAGGGTATTGACTGATTAAAAAGCTCGGCCCTCCATGAAGCCAATGAGAAGTAACAGAAAAATGTCATGTATCTTCTGGAAATCTGAAAAGAAGCGCCAGTGTAAGAGAATGGGCTTTGTTCAGTAAGCAATAATGAATTTACAAATATCACTCTGAAATGCCTCAAACAGAGGCTGGAATGTGTCTGGGTGCTGTCGGAACTCAAAATTCACAAATCTCTTGCCAGAAGAAAATGGCAGGCGGGGCAGGCAGATCTAGCAAAGAGCCTTCTCTTGTCTGCTGTCTTACTAAGTGCTATAAATTCCAGTTAACACCTATCCATAGTCTTCTGGGTTTCTTTTTTTTTTTTTTTTTTTAGGGGTACTTTATTTATTTATTTACTTACTTAATGTTTATTTATTTTTGATAGAACACAAGGGGGGAGAAGAAGAGAGAGAGGGAGAGACAGAATCTGAAGCAGGCTCCAGGCTCTGAGCTGTCAGCACAGAACCTGACGTGGGGGCTCGAACTCACAAACCATGAGATCGCGACCTGAGCTGAAGTAAGTCGCCCAACCGACTGAGCCACCCAGGTGGCCCCTAGGAGTGCTTTAGAATCTACTTGGGGATTAAGTTCCTGATTTTTTTTCTCTCTACTTAGTTTGCTGCTAACAACTACAGGGCCCAAATGGATCCCATAGCCAGCTCTTTGGGAAGCTGTGAATACACTTAACATTAAGTGATAGTAGCCATTTATGTTCAGAAGTGAAGGGGGAGAAGTGCTCCAACACATGTCGGAGATTAACAAGGCGGTCAAATACTTCTAATCTGATAGTGCTAAGAATAAAACCAAGTGCACCCTAATGCTGTCATTTAGAGCCCTTCAAAGTCAGCTAGGGAAGAGAAGCAACAACTATTTTAAGGGCAGTTTTGAAAAGGGTCCTAGAATAGCAACACCCTTCCCCCACTCCCAAAGTGAAAAGGATTGCTAAGAGAGATAGTGTACAAAACTCTGTGACAGCAAGGACTACACTTAGATTATTCACCATGGATCCTCACTACCCAGCACCACACCTTGCAAACGGCAGGCATGTAATTACTTGCTCACTAAGTAAATCTTCCAGAGCCGTTATCTCTTCTCCATTCTTGAATAGGACTGTGTACTCTCCCTCCCCACAGAAATCACCTCATCTCTGGCTTGTGGACTCTTTCTGAGAGGCACTTTCATCACTTCATTTAACTTTGAGAGAAGTTGGAGGAGGGTGAGGACACGTGCTTGCTAATCATCCTTTTCCAGATTGCCTCGTGCGCCAGAATGGATTTTTATTATTGGTCTGTGGCTGCTACTGCTGTAGAAAGATTTCAGCCTGACCTTCCCAAGCTGCTGGGGAATGAATACTGCACGTGGCTGACAGGGAAAATGTGCCTTCCTTTTTTCTTTTCTTTTCTTTTTTTTTTTTTTTAAAGCTTTTAGACTAACCAGAGCTCACTGTGGTAGGAAAGTCACCCTTTCTCTTATTATACAAAACTCAGGATGTTGAATTCTTTTGCATAAAAATGATATAGTAAAACCAATCTGAACTGGTCCAACAGGGAAAAGGTAGCATCTTGAAGTACCTCACAGAAAGCAGTGGCATCAAAGAACAGGACTTGGGGAAAAAAGAAAACGAAAGCTATTTACAAAAGCAGTTTAAATAAGAGGATGGATTCTCACAGCTGGCCTCACAAAAGAGAACAAATATGTCAAAGGGAACAACAGACTAATAGAGTCCTATCCATCTGGCTGAGGAAAGAGCCACTGGTGAGAATACTGAGAGGCCTGTTAGGGAAAAGGCTTGCCTGGTGCCTCACTGAGCTGGCTGAATAGCTTTTAGGAACACTGGAACACTCGCTCATACCATCGCTGGTTGGCTCTGCTAGCAAAAGATTCAGAGAAGGGTTTCACCGATATACTGGCAAAAAAGGGAGAGCATACTTTATTGGTTTGGAACTTATACCTTTACTCTCAACTCATGACTACCCCGGCCCTCCAGCTGGGGAGTCAGGTAGGAAAGAAAGGAGATTGTGTAAATGGGATGTCTCAGTTGGTGCTTTTAAAAACAGAACTCAAGAGTCTCATTCTGAAACATCAAGTTCAATCCCATGCCACGCTAAAGCCCCATCTGTACTTTTATATAATGCAGAGCCGAGTGCAGGCACTTAGGGAGAAGGGGAAATCAGGCCAGACTCAAGGAAAACAAACACATAATGCTATCTGCATCTCCAACTCAGTCCATACCACAGAAAAACCTGCTCAGAAATAACTGCTCGAGGCAAATAGAACTCAATTACTAAGGAAAATCTGCCCCAATGAGGGCTCATATTTTAACAAGCCAAATAGCATCAAATTAAGCTGAACTCAGGGTTTTTCTAATTGGCAGTTTTATCCATTTCTAAGTTCTCATTTCTTATTTTTAAAAATAAAAATGACTCTCTGCCTAAAATTAAAAAAAGAAATGCCTATCACCCACTCTAAAATAATAATTCACCGAATTTTCACCTACATATCTTCTATACAATTAATGAACCCCTTACATGGCACAAAAGCAGAAGCCAGCACTCTATTTAAAGTACTATCAACAAATCCCTTACTAATTGCTCTTAGCAGCCTGGCTCCTGCCACCAGATGCTCAGTCACAGAATGCCTCTGCTATCAAAGAGAGGACAACTGCTTGATCCCTGCCACCAACTCTGGGGAGGGATGTGGCTTACCTGCTCCTCTGACAGTTGGGATATGTGATTCACAGCAGCATAGGATTCAATTTTGGGGTTAAAGTGATTGATGATGGCCCTGAAAAAAAGAATTAACATTAATATGGCATCAGATGGAAGAAGCAGATAAATAAGTTAAAAATAAGTACCAAGTACCCTCTGGTTTAGAGTGTGAGTACATGGGAGTGATTGTCAGAGAGTAACTATCTTTTTATTGACCATGAGGTCACATGGTGGGGAACGGATAACTCTGAAATGAGAAGTGTTTACAATTTATTAGATAAAGAGGAGAATCAAGTGTCTCTGTTCTGCAAATGAACCAGGGGGAAAATCTCATAACCAAACAAAAAACAAAACCAAACCTCCTTCAGGCAAGAAACAAGACCCAGGGGGCTCTCCACTAGGGGGCCCTGATGTTTCAGTCAGAAAGAAAAGTAGTTTTCTCTGCTCTGACTTAGGAGAACAGGGCACTTGGTAAAGCTGGACCAACATGTAGGCTAAATACAATCTCTGAAGAAGCTGAGCTTTATCAAAGCCTAGAACCAACCTTCATACTTGTTAGTTAATAATTTCAAACCACAATGTTATTTCCAGACATTCAAAATCTGAGTGTCATTTTCAAACACTTCCTTTCCATCACCCTCACATTCAAGGTCACCAAGTCTTATCAAATATAGTTCTTAAATATCTCTGAAATCTGGGGGCGCCTGGGAGGCTCAGTCGGTTGAGTGTCCGACTCTTGATTTCAGCTCAAGTCATGATCCCAGGGTCGTGGGATTACGACCCACATTGGGGCCCCATATGGGGCTCCACACTGAGCATGGAGTTTGCTTAAGATTCTCTCCCCCTGCCCCTCTCTCCCCCATGAGTGCCCTCTCTTTAAAAAAAAAAAAAAAAAAAAGTCTGCCATCTGAAATAAATAAAGTTCCATGAAACCAATACTTCGGTGTATATATAGGTCCTTGTCACTTCTTATCTCGTGTAGCAGAAAAAGCACAGGTTTCAGATCAGAGTTTAGCATAAGTCCAAATTGATACAAAAATGATTAAATAAATGGGAAGAGATGAATCTTTCTTTCTTCTTTTTTTTTAGAGAGAGAGCATGAGCAGGGGAGAGGGGCAGGAGAAGAGGGGGAGGGAGAGAGACACAGAGAGAGAATCTTAAGCAGGCTCCACACTTAGCATAGAGCCCGACACAGGGTTCGATCCCACAACCCTGGGATCATGACCCGAGACAAATCTTTCTAACAGAACAATTTCAAATAGTATGTGTGGATACTCTCCCCTTTAGGAGGTGGAGTTAGGTTCCCATTCCCACTGAGAGCAGGCTAGACTTAGTGACTTATTTCCAAAGAATAAAATAGAGTAGTAAGAGAAGAAAATGGTAACTTTACAGTAAAGAATCTTGGAAAATACTGTATTATTAGCCAAGCGAAGACGGTGAACATTCATGTGGCATGAATCTGGTATTCACGTAACCTTTGGTACGATCTTTTGAGAAGGGCACTTTGCTTCTGTTATATACTTCCAAAATCCATAACCTCAATCTAATCATGAGAAAAACATGAGACAAAACCAGGCTGGGGGCATTCTACAGAATACCTGGCCAGTACTCCTTAAAGACTGTCAAGGTCATGAAAAACTATACTTGAGGAATCGTCACAGACCAGAGGATCTTGAGGAGACATGACAACTAAACGCAACATGATACCCTAAACTGGACCCTGGAACAGAAAGAGAACATTAATGGATAAACTGGTGAAATCCAAATAAAATACGGAGCATAGTTAACAGTAATGTACCATTGCCAGTTTCTTAGTGTTGAATAAATGTACCATGGTAATGGAAGATGCAGGAAACCTGGTTAAGGAGCATGTAAGAACTCTATGTATTATCTTTGTACTTTTTCTATAATTCTAAAATTATTCCAAAATAAAAACTTTATTAAAGTGCACGTGCACGTGAATGTATGGTAGCACAATTGAAATCAATATATTCTTTTAATATAATTTACTGATAGTATAAAATTCTTGAACCATTTAATCTAATATGGGTAATGAAAGTATAAGCCAAAGCTTAAATAAAAAAAATCATGGTTTGGCCATTTGTTATTTTGGGTTTTTGGGATGCTATATGTCTCAGAGGAAAAAAAGTGGGAATAACACCTACCTTAGCACTTAGTACAGTACCCAGGAATAGTACATTGTAGGCATAAAATAAATGTTTGTCGAAAGAGTGACTAAATCTTAAGAGGATTCTTGCAACATTTATATAATAAAGCAATGTCAAACATCTACCACAGTGCCTGGCACACAGCTGGTACTCAATAAATATTCAATGAATGAATACATCAAACAGGACAGTAATGGGTCAGGAACAGAGTAAAATTCTGGTAACTTGTTTTTCCAGAGACTACCAAAAAGGGTAAGATGTTATGTGCAAGTTAAGGTTGTAGCTTGGTCTAAATCCAAAGTGGGAAAGAATTTGGACCAAGTAGGGGTCAAATAATTTTCTCATCCAGAAGGTGAAATGTTGAGGATATTGGCAGGGATGACAACAGTCCAGGAGCAGAAAAGGAAAACCAGGATCCTAAATGCAATGAGAAGACAAGGGAGGAGGTTTAGAGAAGAATTGAGAATCCCACCAAACCTAGCAGCAGTACCAAGTTAAAGTTAATCCAGTGTAGAGTGTGATCACAGGGTCTAGCATCCAAGAGCTAGGATTAAGAAAATAAAACAAGGATTAAGAAAATAAAACACGGTCACCAAATCAATCTACTGTTAAATCTCAGTTATTTTAGGAAAAAGAATTTGAACTCTGTAAATACATTCATTTCACGGTTTTATAGTGGTCTTTTTTTTTTTTTTTCAGGTTTTCCTTAAATTTCTCAGTAAAATTTTTTTGAAAAAATGTTTAAAAAAATCCTGACTCAACTGAACTAACTAGGGTTGTTTGTTTTTGTTTGCCTAGGTTTGGAGAACAGAGAACTCCAAAGTATTCTAGTGTCCGTCTGGGTGGGAGAGTAGCAGCCATGGGGGCCCAGTTGGCAATCCAATGAAGCTGGTAAGGTCTGGACAATGAAATAATCCCTGGGAATGAAACTGATGGGGATGCTGTAATTCTGTTCCTTTTCTACCTAAGGAATTCTCTCACTAGGAAAGAAAGTAAGGAAAAAGAAAAGAAGGAAAAGAGAAAGGAGAAAGGGAAAGAAGGAAGAAGAGAAGACAGGGGAGGAAAGGGATGGAAGGGAAGTGGGAGGAAGGGAAGAGAAAGGGAATGAGGGAGAGAAACGAAAAACCTGGAAGGCATTCTCAAAATGTATACTTATTTCCTTCCCTTCCCAAAGTTATACCCATCAAGTGTCAGCTGGGTCTATGCATGGTCTATATCATCAGGGCATATGTGCTGATATTGTCTGAGCAAACTCATCCTGAGGGTATGACAGATATGCCACTCTGGAAATTTGGAATGAGGATAAGATCATCCTCCAACCTCCCCATGACACTGCCATCCCAGAGCCTCAGATCTCAGCAGGCAATTGAAGCCTCTCACCAGGCATGGGGAGGGACTATTTAGAAAGCTGAGAAAAGGGGAACCTGGGTGGCTCAACCAGTTAAGTGCCTGACTTCGGCTCAGGCCATGATCTCATGGTTCATGAGCTGAGTGCCACATCAGGTTCTGCACTGACAGCACGGAGCCTGCTTGGGATTCTCTCTCTGCCCCTGTCTCGCTCACTCACTCTCTCTCTCTCTCAAAATAAATAAATAAAAACTTAAAAAAGAAACAAACAAAAAACCTGAGAGGTGGAACAGTGTAAATTCAGTTAGCAGTCTCCAAGCCAGTAAACCACGAAGGGCATAGAGTACATATCTCTGCTTTACTTTTCTTGCTGTCTCTTTGAGACAGTTACCTGTAAAATCTGAGTACTAATCTGATCTACTGGAGATGCCAGGTGCAGGGCACTAAGCCTAAGAGGTAAGAAAAATAGTCTGACACTGGCTGTTCTCTTTCCAGGCTCTTTAGCAAGGAATTTCAGAGAGGGCTTGGAAGCTTCCTATTAAAGTTCTCAGGACTTCATACTGCTGAAATGGAAATTTCTTCTGAGATAGCAAAGAGATGACAAAACACTGAAACCAGGCTAAGTCCGCCCACACTGAGTGACACATGCCTCTGCAGTAACTGAAATACTTAGCTTCTCCTTCCCCAGCAAGTTTGCAGCCTACTAGGGCTCACCTGGGTTGTGATTCCACACTGCCCCACCTGGCCAGGTCCTAGAATAGGATTTATGCCTGAGTAGCTCTCAGTGGGAGAAAGATGAGGTACTACATTTATAAGTGAGGAGCCTCTCTTTTCTTTAGGCTTCCCTTCCCACCAGTATCATCTCCAAAGGGATTTAATACTATCTCCTCTGAACATTTTTTGGTGGGGAGGTGGCGGGGGGGTCTTCTGATACATTCTAACAGTAGCTTTCTCATTTTACTGACCCAAACCTAACAGATAGCAATTGTCCAATGCTTAAGTCTAAAATTTGAGTGTTCCAGGAAGAAGATATGGCAATTTCTCTCTGTCTCCTTCTTCTTCCCTCTCTGCCTCCCTCCACCATGTAAAGGCACAAGGCAGAAAGCAGCTGTGAGCAAACCAGAAAAAAAGTCCTCACCAGAAACTGACCCTTGCGGAACCTTGATCTGGTACTTTTGGCCTCCAGAACTGTGAGAAAACAAACATCTGTTTTTTAAGCTACCTGGTCTATGATATTTTGTTATGGCCATTGAGAAGACTGTACATGGATATTCTACTCTCCACTGGACCCTGGCATTCGGGCAAAGCAGACTCCAAGCCTGAGTCAGTCTTTAGCAAAGTAGTAGAGTAGATAAAGTCTGCTTCTCATTCTGCAGGTTACTTCCTCTCTCTGAAGCCTTCATATTGTGGGTTATTATTTCCTTCTCTTCTAGAAGAGGATCCTGAGGTTCCTGTGTGACAAAGTTCCAGTCACAAAAGCCACACATGTAGCTACATGGGTTACCAGTTTCCCAGGCAGAGTGAGCTGGGCCCTTTAGCCTTTACTAAGTTAGAAACACAGACTCCAATAAAGAAAGATCTTTCAGGGGTGTCTGAGTGGCCTGTACCATAGAGAAGGCACACACAGACTGAAGACATACAGTGTCTGAAAAAATAGTAGGTTAGGCCATACATGGCCAAGAAAGAGATGCTCATTTTTCCTTTCATTTGCATCTTGAGATTGACTTTCATCTAATCACAGCCTTTCAGGTATTTAAACAAAACCAATCTTATGCCAGCTAGAAGTTTTTATGCTGAAAAGTATTTAAAAAAATTTTTTTTAATGTTTATTTATTTTTGAGACAGAGAGAGGCTGAGCATGAATGGGGGAGGGTCAGAGAGAGAGAGGGAGACACAGAATCTGAAGCAGGCTCCAGGCTCTGAGCTGTCAACGCGGGGTTTGAACTCACGGACAGTGAGATCATGACCTGAGCCGAAGTCGGACGCTTAACCGACTAAGTCACCCAGGCGCCCCATATGCTGAAAAGTATTTTAGAAAAGAGGATTTGAAAGGAAGAAAAGGAGCATGAAGAGGAAGGTTTGAGTGGGCAAAGAAGGAGAAAGCATAGCCATTATGGAAAAATTAACATATGACAAAGATGACCA
This sequence comes from Panthera leo, assembly GCF_018350215.1. Lineage (NCBI taxonomy): Eukaryota > Metazoa > Chordata > Mammalia > Carnivora > Felidae > Panthera > Panthera leo. The sequence goes on from NC_056689.1 coordinate 59,831,726, forward strand.
AAAAAGATGTCCCTTTGACATAGTGGCAAGACAAATGGGAAAAGAATAGTCTATTCAAGAAATAGTGCTAGCAAAACTGGATATCTACATGCAAAAGACTGAAGTTGGCCCCCAACTCCACACCAAATACAAAAATTAACATAGAAAGGATCACAGATCTAAATGTATGATCTAAAAACTATAAAAACCTTAGAAGAACACATAAATCTTTGTGACCTTGGGTTAAGCAACGATTTCTTAGGATACCAAAAGTGGAAGTGAAAAAAGAAAAACTAGCTCAAGTTTAAAAATTTTTGTGCCATACATGAAACCATCAAGAAAGTGAAAAGACAACTCATAGGATGGGAGAAAATATTGGCAAATCATACATCTGGCAAGAAACCTCTATGAAATACCATTTCACACCAACTAAAATGGCAATAATCAAAAAACCAGTAATAAGTGTTGGCAAGGACATGAAAAAATTAGAACTCTCATATATTGCTGGTGGGATTGTAAAATGGTACAGCTACTTTAGTGCTTTGGCAGTTCCTCAAATATTAATGCCTAGAATTACCATATGACCCATTCTCTATACTGAAAAGAATGAAGACATTATGTCTACACAAAAATTTGTACACAAATGTTCACAGTAGCATTATTCATAATAGCCAAAACACAGAACAACCCAGATGTCCATTAACTGAAGAATGGATAAACAAAATGTGGTATAGCTGTAATAGAATATTATTCAGCCCATAAAAAGGAATGAAGTACTGATCAATGCTACAACATGGACTAACCTTAGAAACATTATGTTAAAGGAAAGAAGCCAGACACAAAAGGCCACATATTGTAGGATTCCTTTTTTTTCTTTTTAATATTTTTCCTTCAAAGCGTATTCATTTATTTTGAGACAGAGAGAGTGCATGCACGCGAGCAGGGGAGGGGCAGAGAGAGAGGGAGAGAGAGAACCCCAAGCAGGCTCTATGCTGCCAGCGCAGAGCCTGATGCAGGGCTTGATCTCACAACCACAAGATCATGACCTGAGCCAAGAGCAAGAGTCGGATGTCTAACCAACTGAGCCACCCAGGTACCCCTGTATGATTCCATTTATAGGAAAGGTACAGAAGAGGCAAGTTTATGAAGACAGAAAATAAATTGGTGGTTATTTTGGGCTGAGGGTAGGGTTAGAGGAAGAATGGGGGCTGTCTGCTAATGGGTATGGAGTACCTTTGTGGTAGGAACAAAATATTCTAAAATTAGATTGTAGGGATAGCTGTACAAACTGATGATAAATTTTAAAATAATGAGTCGTATATGTTAAATGGGTGAGTTGTAACACATACGAATAAAGTTGTTTTTAAGATTAAGGCCACCTTGACTCCAGCAGTTCTTAAGTAAGCCGCTTTCCCCAGGAACCAAGTCTACACAGAATTCACAGATCCCAAGGTGTTTCACTCACCAAGATAACTTTCCTAGAGCTCACATACGCTAGTGCTGGTGGCAGGAGGAAAAGGAGCTCACTGGGTCACTGACTAGTTTGTACATTACAAAGCAGAGAGAGTTTGAGGAACTTCTGTAGAAGCCTCTGTGGTGGGTGCAGTGCCACATGAAGTAGCAGAGATGTGAGTGAGACTGGCAGTGGAAGTCACATGTGCAAGAGAGGACCAACTCTCTTGAGAGATAAGGAGAGTTCAACTCCTGGTAATATGCTTGAGATCTTTATTTTATTCTTAAGTTTTAAATGTTTATTTATTTTTGAGAGAGAGAGGGAGGAGGAGGGGAGCAGAGAGAGGGAGGGAGACACAGAATCTGAAGCAGGCTCCAGGCTCTGAGCCGTCAGCACAAAGCCCGACACAGGGCTTGAACTCACGAACCATGAGATGACCTGAGCAGAAGTTGGATGCTCAACTGAATGAGCCACCCGGGCACCCCTCGATAACTTTAGGATTAAAAGGCCTGCATCTGGCAAATGATGTCAACTTTTGGCTACTGAACAAAAAATTCCCTGGAATAAAACTTTGGGGGTAGACTGGTAGGGAAGAAGGAAGGCTCTCTTATTCTCAACACTCTTGAACACTTTTTTTTTTTTTTAATGGCTAGAGCTGCCCACATTACTCAGAGCAGCCATCCATCCAGGACTAGGAAGAAGATTTAAAGAAATAAGGCCCAAGGAAAGGGAAAGAAATCTGGAAGTAGAACTTTGTGGGGAAAGGGAATATAATTTCTAACCAAACCCCCAGCTTTATTCAAACTGGAACTAAATGCTCTATGAGAGCAGGGACCAAATTTATGTTACTCACCACTATATTTCCAAACTTTAGCAAAATGCCTGGTGTACTGGGAGATTCAATTTTTAAAAGTGAATGAATAAATCAAAGTCTAAGAAGGTTTTTGTTCAGTCTTACCACAAGTAAGGAGGTCTGTGATCACCAGCTACTCTCAAAAAGTATGAAAACAACAATAACAATGTTTTATGCCCATCCCAAGAGAAAAGGTGACTTGGACATGAACAGCTGTCCTTCAAAGAAGGAACAAAAGTCATCACTGAAGACAGTAAAGCTTTCTCTTCCTCTTAAATCATACCGGGAGGCCAGAGAAAAGCTTTCTGGCAATCCTTATTAAAGTAATCTAATATCTTCTGAAAGTAAGCCTAGGTTTTTGTCTGGAGTAGCGGAGTAGGAAAGGAGCAGGGGAGTGTGTTATACTCTGTTACTGGGTCTCCTAATGCCACTGAATTAGGAAGTCCCAAAGAGGAAAGGCAAAAGAGACAGTGTCATAGTAATGGGAAATTGCTAAAGTCAGCCAGAGAGAGATAGCTCTGCACTCAAAGCACCTTTAAAGGCAAGAATCTGGGCCACCCTCTAATGCAATTGCCAACTTCTGACTGTCCAAGACAGGGTCACTTACACAAACCGAAGCAAAAGGAAGCGGACAGATGGAACAGCAAGGCTGAGCCACAAACTGGCTAGGGATTTCTTGCTCCATTTTTAACTTATTCTCTCTGACTCATGACTCTGCAAAGCAGCTTTCTTTTCCCTAGTACTGGGTGGATGATGGCTGAGACACATAGTTAATGCCCAGCTTACTCAAGAAATGCACAGGAATGTTACCTTAACCATGAAGGCAATGTAGCTTAAGAGAAAATGTAGATTCTTTCTCATATCCAGAGGGAATCTAAAGCAAATCCTCCAAAGATGCAAATTCTCACAATCCCAGCTATCTCCCACAGCATCTGAGGGTCTTTTATGAAACAATAGATAAATCACAGTTTCAACCAGAAGCCCAGAACATGGTGACTGTTTCCTTACTGAGATATTTGAAGCAAGCAGCCTAGCTCTAAAAGCTGCTATGTAAATCCTTCAAGCAGAAAGGAGAAAAACAGACAAAGGTTGCTTACAGGAAAAGTTTCTGTCGCTCTCATTCCAAGGAAGGAGGAAACATAACTGGTATACTCAAGATGGTACACACTGAGAATATTCTTAGAAGTTTCACTCTAAAATTATTCCTATAAGGCTACTAGATATATATTAAAGAGTCTGAACATGGGTGCATATCTGAAGCCTGATAAAAATAAAGTGGGATCTCAAGCCTCAACATCATAAGAACTATAGTCTTGTATTTTCAAATACTTGCTAAACATGTACATCTGGATGTCATGCTTTTACTTACATGGTTTTCTTCACAGGGAATGCTATTTTTCTTTACGCCTAAAAAGCGTAAGTCTTATTTTTCCCTTGACGGCCCAGTTAAAATACCACTGCTTCTATGAACAACATGGTATATATAAAATGAAAAGCAAGGCTTTAGAGGCAGTAGAGCCAAGTTAAACATCCTGGTTCTTCCACTTCTAGGCTGTATGACCTTGGGCAAGAGACCATATTCTCTAGTACCAGTTTCTCCATTTGGTTGGATTTCCTTTCCAAAGTTTTCTTCTGTGTTTTCCTATATAATATCTAGCCTGATCTAAAGGGAACTTTTTTTTTTTCCCCACAAGTAGCTTCCCCTTACCTAGACCTAAAAGAGCAGTCCAGTGATCTATACTACAGAGCATATTCTCAGATATCTGGGATTAAAGACAAGAAAACTATATTTATAATTGCTTCTACCTGGGAAATCTTCGTATAGGTAAAAGGCTGGCTTCTGAGAAGGGGTAAAGGTAGGACTGAATAGTATGAGGCAGCAGATAAAATAGTTCATCTGAGGTTGAGTTATTTAATTTTTTTTTAAGTTTATTTATTTTTAAGTAATCTCTACCCAAGATGGGGCTCGAACTCACAACCCCGAGATCAAGTGTCATACACTCCTCCAACTGAGCCAGCCAGGCACCCCGAGATATTTAATTTTAAACTATCATTTCTTTTCACCTTCAGAATTGTCTCCCGTACTCCCATTTCATGCAGTAATAAGCTTCCTTCTTCATGGAGTCAACGAATCTTCAGCCCATCCCGTTCAACAGCAACAAAAAAACTCAATTTCCCTTGATGCCTGTTAACAGCAGTGCATTACAAGCCTCAGAGACTCTGCTGATTAACATTAAGCAAAATAAAATCTAAAGTAAGAATACCTGCTAACCTTTTCACTTTGAAACTATATAGTCTAAACTTCAGCAAGTGACCCTTTAGAGTGTTCCTTTAACTCATCTCCTATGTACTAGGCTTTAACCCTTTCATGTCTATCCCCTTTCTTATACCGCTGTTCCTGGGGCCATTCTTTTCAGGACCAGAGACACAAACGTGGGTTCATTTCAACCTTACCAAAGAAGGCATTTTGGCAACCACCAAGAAGGATGAGCTACTACTGGTCACTGCACCGAGTTGCTTACTTTACCCAGTGATCCAACTACGTAAACTGGCCCTCTTAATTACTAAGGAGGACTTGACTTATTTGTGTACACAAGTTTATTAGTTGAAGGGAGTGGAACAAGAAATGTGTATCATTGACTACAGCATAGTAATCCTGATATTTCAACTTAGGGAATGATTTGGGTCAACATTTCTCTTGATTTCTAGGTGAAAAACAAGTGACATACAAGGTAAGTTATTCACCTACTGGACTACATTTTCATCCAGCCTCTGCACTGAACAAGTGAACATTCACAATTCATTAACTGGAGGGAAACAAGAAAGAGTTAATGTGTATGAAATGTATGTGCACGTGGCCTGAGGGGCAGCTGCCTCATTTTCTGAAGCTGTGTGCATGACTATGCATTTTGGCAGTTTGGGCTTTCTACCTTGATGCATGACTTTACCCAATGTAGATTTCCACCTCATCACCTGCTGGAAATTAAGCAATTGGTTATAGCTACTTTGCTTGAAAAATGAGCTAATTTCTACTTACTGTGGCCCCAAACCATAGATTTAAGCCAAGTAAGATGCCATGGGCTGTACACTTTGGCTAAATTATCTCCTCTAGCTCTGTTGTAAGAGAGGAATGGAATTCTTTCCTGCTTTAGATACCAGCCTGACATTTTTCCAGTTTCTACAATCACAATGAATGTAAATGGAGAAGAACGAACCATAGGAGTTGAAGGAACCACAAAAGTAAAATGAACCATCTACATTTCCATAAAAGACATCACTTAATCCATTCCCCTTAGGAATGTCTACTGTTGTATTAAACCCTTCTCTCGATAAATGAACAGAGGCTCCAAAACTTTCTGAGGGATAGAACACCTACAAGATTAGCTAATCTCTGCTCAGATCCCATTACTCTGTGCTTCATATTCCTTTATACTGTCTCTAGCTGCAGGCCAGGAGTTGCTGGCAGAGTTCCTGGGGATACAGAATGCAAACCCTTGATAGAAGTTACAAATACTTTAGCCCTGGATTTCCTATGTTGAGAGGCAAGGCCCCTCTACATTCTCAGAAACATCTAGTAAATATAAGGAAACAAAATAGGCCATGTGAAAGGGTCTATTAGATTTTCTATCTCACTTCAGGACATAAGAAAATCCTAATATGTACCTGGGAAGGCTTCTGAGGCAGTGGGAATCAGCTTAAAACTCCAAGAAGTGATCTAATGTTAATTAACGGTGAAAGTTCCAATCCCTTGAACGTGACTCAAGAACTTTTAAAAACCAGGCATGAGCCAAAAACCTGAAATATTTTAATTACACATCATTTCCATCACCCCAATTAATCAATTACAAGATATTTAACTTTTCTTTTTAAAGATTTTATTTTTAACTAATCTCTACACCCAACATGGGGCCTAAACTCACGACTCTGAGATCGAGTCACATGCTCCACCCACTGAGCCAGCCAGGTGCCTCAAAAGATATTTAACTTTTAATTTTAAGCACAGGGGAGGAGGGAGCAGGAAGACAAAAAAAAAAATCAGCAATTGACTAACTTAAGCTTCTTTTCCTATCACATCAAAAAACAGAGGGAAATTGTTTTCGTGGATCACATGCTAGACAGAAGAGAGAGGGAAATTTTCTGTGGATCCCATACTAATTAGAGAAAAAGACACACATGGAACCCTAACTAAGTTAGAAGAGTCGTGCATAGACCTCAGTGATGGGGAAGGAGGATCGGGGATCTCACGTGGACAGAGGAGGAAGAAGGCTGTCAAGATTTCTGAGTGGTCCAGTGTGGGCCATATGGACACCATACTAGAAAGGAGTGGTCCTGATGTTTGTGCACAGGAGAGAGGGGATGGTGGCCATATGGATCACATACTGGTTTTCAAGTACTCCAAGTAAAGAATGAAATTAAAAGACATGGAAAGAGGTTTATGTTCCATCCCAGGGGGACCTTTTAGAACTCCTCAGGAAAGGCAATCAGCAAGTCTGCCAAAGTAATTAAGCAAGCGAACATTTACCATAAAGCCCACATCAGTTAAGTGAACAGAGATGAATCTTATTACGGTGCACTGTCAGCTCTGAGCCTGCAGGTGCTAACCACTGAAACACCATGTTACTTGGCCCTGTCTGTTTGCCTGCCCACTGTGAAGGAGAGCTTTGCCTTTCTTGGCTGAAAAAGCAGGCTGCTTTCACTGGCTCTGGCAGTGACTTAAGTTGCCTTCGGAGAGGCCCTAGCACAAGTGGTTTCCCATTAAGAAGCAGGGGTGTGAAGAGTCGGGGCAGGAGATGGGACTGGCTCAAGAGAGAAGCCCTGAGAGAGAGGACAGGTATGAGAGAAAGCAAGGGAGCTGGGTAGCAGTCCGGTTGTAAGGTAAGGAGAATGAGATCGTTTAATAAATCAAGAAGAGAAGAATAAACAAGCTGCTCAAAGTATTCAGCCGTTCTTCTTAAGTGAAGTTGACAGTATCTCTCTCAATGAAAAGAGAAAAAGTTAAAATGTCACTGCAAAATACTTTCTCCACAGGAAAAGGAATGCTACTAAGGAACACTGCTTTTGCAATGTTAACGGCAGCCTTAAAATCAGCTTTACTCTGAGTTAACGCCATAGGTAAAGAGCCAGATTTTCTCAACAACCTAATCAGGATCTGTTATTGAACAAAATTCACTGTTTGCTAGAGGAGATGAGTATTTACCAATTATCCTAAGATTTACAAATGGCACCTCGTACATCTTTTAGCCCTATTTCTTTCTGCAAATAATTGTGAGAGTCAAAACAAAAGCCCCCAAGCTGATTAAATGCAGCCTCCTATGTCAGAGACCCAGATAGCTTCTCTTCAACAGAAACCTCATGGGAAGAAGGCTCCTAAAAGTACCTGTGAGGACAAATTCAAAAACCATGTAACATTTTCAAAACTCATCAAAGGCCATGTGTCTGTCACTCAAAAGGAGTGGGTAAGAGTGGACAGCTAAGTAGGTAAGGATCCTGTGTTCAGAAACCAATAAATCTCTAATTCATTATGGAGAGGAGGTCTGAAAGACATTGCTGGGAGACAGGTATGACCAGCCAACTGAGGAAACGAGATGTAATGGGCTTGAACTGAAATTGATGGAGATCTCAAAGCACCTGAGCAGGCACTCCCAGGTTTGAGCTTCTCTCTAGGCCCAGGACAAGAGCAAACAAAGAGCTGTGGTAAAAAATTATTTGCAACCTTACTTTCTACCACAGCTCTTTGTTTGCAACAGGGCCTGTGGCTTCCTTACATTCAAAGGCAGTGGGAGGCAGGAGGAGGAGGGGAGACTAGAGGACTACTACCCAGACCCAAGCAGCGCTACCCAGGAGAGGACTTAATGGGAGGATAAATTTGGGGCCTGATTCTTTGACAGCACCTCCAGTAATAGCTAGCAAAGCAGTGAGAGCCAGGGTGAGAGCCAGCTCCAAACATTCATCATAATAGTGCAATGAGTTGACGGTCTTTGGGGGAGAGTCTATGAAATTCCAGAGTAAGAAAATGAAGCCCGCGTGGAGAGGGTGAGGCGGTTGGCTCTGGCAGATTGTCTCTACAGGAGGCTGGGTATAATTGTTTTATGTTCACAAAGAAGTTATTAGCTGCTTTCTCTCTAATACACCAGAAATAGTGCTAAGATTTTTCCCCTCCTGAAAAGGTGACGCTACCAAAAGGAGAATTTTAGTTTGAAAGTGATTAGAGGGGCACCTGGGTGGCTCAGTCGGTTAAGCCTCCAACTTCGGCTCAGGTCATGACCTCACATTTTGTGGGCTCGGGCCCCGTGTCGGACTCTGTGCTGACAGCTCGAAGCCTGGAGCGTGCCTCGGATTCTGTGTCTCCCTCTCTCTCTCTGCCCCTCCTCTGCTCACACTCTGTGTCTGTGTCTCTCAAAAAGTAAATTAATGTCACAAAAAAAATTTTTTTAAAGTGATGAGAATTTTGTTTACCCTATACGCAACATTTTATTTTTTAATTTTTATTACTTTTTTCTTTAAAGTTTATTTATCTTGGCGGGGGGGGGGGGGGGGGCAGGGGGGAGGAGGCAGAGAGAGAGGGAGTGAGACAGAATCCCAAGCAGGCTCTGCACTGTCAGCACAGAGCCCTATGCAGGGCTCAAACTCATGAACCATGAGATCATGGCCTGAGCCAAAATCAAGAGTCACACACTCAGTGAACTGAGCCATTCAGGTACCCCATACATGCACCATTTTAGAAAGAAAATTCTATTTACTCCTCCCTTAGCTGTCAAACTGACTGCTTTCCCACATAGTGAAGGACCACTCTGTCCCTAGAAGAAAAGTCTATAGTATCTGAAGCTAAGAGTCTGCTAGCATAGTCTGTGACTCAGTAGTTCAGTTTGTTTGACAAACAGTTAAATACCCATTACATGCAGATGCTATGCTAGGCAGTGGGGGAGGTGAATGAAATTTGATTCCAGATAGCAAGGGATTTACGGACTAGTGGGAAGACACATACTACAGACAGATAATTTAATTACAATGTGCTAAGGGCTAGAGAGACAAAGAGCAAACAAAATGTCTCATGGGAGCACTGAGGAGGGATATTCTGCCCAACTTGGGGGCTTAGGAAAGTCATCTTAAAGGAGATGGTGCATGAAGGGAGCCTTGAAATATTAATTTAATCAGGCAGGTAAAGGTGAGAAGATCCTGGTACATTTTCTTATAGGATCAGAGACTCATACCCAATTTTTACTAAATCAGACTAGAGAAACCTTACTAGATAAGTTACATTACGTTCACGCATTCAAAAAATATCCAGCCAATTTTTTCCAGTACACCAAAGAGAAAAGTTATAGATTCTTTTCCTAGGGCCGTGTTTTAAATCTTTTCCAGCAGGATATCTTCGTGAAAGTCATGAGACCTTTGCCTGCCGGGGTCCTGTTTGCACGGTTTTTGCTCAGTGCTGACTCAAAGACGCTCATGGCGATGGGCTATGGCAGGCTCTGTACCTCCTCTTCACTAAATTAAATGTAAACACAAAGCAACTAAGCTGAAGGCAGGCCTTTCAGTGTCACGTGGGAGTGAATGGATCTCAGCTGCGTGTGCCCACCCTCGACAGGGTGTCAGTCTCCAGCTGGTGATGCAGCTGCTTCACTTAAAGCCACACTGAAGCCTCTATTCTCTCATCTCCACCAAACCATACTGAAGGGACTAAATGGCTCTGCTTTGCAGCTGCCTGTTAATTATAGCAGCTTCCTCAGCTCTCTTTTGGCTTATAAGACATTAATATACATTTGGGAAGGTTCTCTGTAAGAAACACACAAGAGAACTTTTAGCCTTATGAAGAGCTTGAAAAAACACCTTACTGCCAAGGGCAGCAGGCATCCAAACACCTAAAACAGTGGCATGTGAAACAGCATCAGAACACACAGATTCCTTCAGCAGGTCCTCTGTTTTACATAAAGAACAGCAGCCCATCACTCAGTCAGTGAGAGGATTTTTTAAGGCATCCTTAAAATCATCTTTAAAATTCAGTGAATCTGCAACATAAAAATAGCATTAATTGCCTTGACTTGTTACTTAAAAAAAAAAAGGAAGAAAAACAATGCATAATGCTATCAATAATTCATTTCAAAGTGGCTTTAGTTGTCTCAAAGCCCCATTTCATATAATTAAAACCTTTTGGCTGTCCTATTGTTACCCTGGAGGGAACTAGAAGTCAGTAAATTCTATGGTGATGGGATAAACAATTCAGCTCATCATTGAGAAAGGGGTCCATCTCTCTTGGCAACAATTCAAAACATACTTCCTGGCTATACCAGGTCAGTTCAGGGGCTGGTAAGACTGTATTTCCTGTTGTCTATTAGGATCTGAAGCAGGCTTTTATAACGGGGCTGCACAGATGCAACTGGGGAGCACAATCAGAGGGACAGCCTTACAAGCACTTCTTAGGCATCTCAATATCCACTTCCCTAGCTTAGGACCCTCAGGTCAGCTGATAATTCCGGGAGACAATGGTGGCAATATAAGTCCTTGGAAGATGGAACCATTCATTCCAGGCATCCCTTCACTCACTCAACCAATATTTATTGTACCATACTGTACTTTGCTAGGGGCAGAGATTATAGAAGAAAAGCATGGTCTCTGTCTTAGGAGCTCACCATCTAGTGATGGACATACATGTAAACGGCCTTACCACAGTGTGATAACTGCTCTGAGAAATAACTGTACAAAGTCCTGTGGCAATGCAGGTATGAATCATTCGGCCTCAAAGAATCCGGAAGCTTTCAAGGAAGGCGACGTCTAGGCTTAGTTTTGAAGCATAACTAAGATTTTGTTAGATAAAAAGAAGAATGGGAAGACATTCTAGGTAAAAGCACAGGCACTGTGCAAAGGCACAGAGGTATGAAATTTGAGACTCTGTGACTATGTCTAATTTGACCAGATCTTAAGATACATGGGACAGTGATAGTATAAACAGAGCCAGAAAGGTAGGCTAGGGTCAAGGTGTCATGTGAAGGAGTTTGGACATGATCTGATCCCTATCAATGATGGGGAATCACATAAGATTTAAAATCTGGTGATTTTTCATAGGCACCCGGGTGGCTTAGTTGGTTAGGCGTCCGACTTCGGCTCAGGTTGTGATCTCACAGTTTGTAAGTTCAAGTCCTACGTCAGATTCTGTGCTGACAGCTCAGAGCCTGCAGCCTGCTTCAGATTCTGTGTCTCCCTCTCTCTCTGCCCCTCCCCCCACCCAGACTCTGTCTCTCTCTCCTTCAAAAATAAACATTAAAAAAAATTTTTTTAATCTGGTGATTTTTTCTAATAAAATATTTCAGATATTTAAAAAGGTGCAGAAAAGAATATAGTGAATGTTTGTGTACCCTATATCCAACTTAAAAAGCATTATAATTACCTTTCAAAACTTCCATGTACCTCTTCTTCATTGTATATGGTCTCTCTCTTCCCAGAGGTAAACACTCAGCTGATTTTGGTACTTATCATTCTTATACACTGCTTTACTCTTTTACTAAATATGAATGTATACACTGCTTTACTCTTTTACTAAATATGAATGTGTCTCTAAATAACATATTTTTTTGTGTTTTTAAACATTATGTGCATATTATCATACATTCTGCAATTTACTTTTTTATTCAATATTATATTTGAGATTTTTATTCCTTTGGGAAGCTCTAATCCATTCTCAGTGTTGTATGATATTTAATTGTGTAAATATACCACAATCCATTCTGTTGATGGAAATGAAATGTAGGTGGCTCCCAATTTTCATGGTATTAAAATAGTACTAAATAGGGGAGCCTGGGTGAGGGCTCAGTCAGTTAAACGTCTGACTCTGGATTTTGGCTCAGATCACGATCTCACAGTGGTGAGATCGAGCCCCACGTTGGGCTCCGTGCTGGGCATGGAGCCTGCTTGAAATTGTCTCTTTCCCTCTCCCTCCCCTCCCCTGCTCAAGCTCTTTCTCAAAACAAAATAATAATAAGTGTTTTTATTTATACACCCTTGAGATCATTTGGGAAAGTTCCTCAAGGAACAATATCTAGGAATGAAATTACTGTGTCATAAGGTTTGGGTAAGTTGGACTTTACCAGATATTATCAAACTGCCTTCAAGTGATGGTACCAACATACACTCCCAAGAGCAGTGTCAAGACACGCACTTCTGAAATTCAAGTCTACTGAATGAATAAAATAAATAGTGGCTGCTATGAGGGAAAGACTAGGAGCAGAGAGAATAGTTAGGATGCTTTTGTTATGAGGACGTGAACTAAAATGGTGGTTGTATAAATGGAGAAGAATTTACTTGAGAAATATTTAGGAGGTAAAGGTGAAAGAACCTACTGACTGGGTGAAGGAGAGAGAAGACACTAAAGCAAACTTAAGATTTTTACTTAATTTTTTTTTTTTAATGTTTATTTTTAAGAGCGAGACAGAGCGTGAGCGGGGCAGGGGCAGAGAGAGAGAGAGAGGGAGACACAGAATCTGAAGCAGGCTCCAGGCTCCAAGCTATCAGCACAGAGCCCGACGCAGGGCTTGAACTCACAAACCATGAGATCATGACCTGAGCTGCAGTGGGATGCTTAACTGACTAAGCCACCCAGGCACCCAAGATTTTTACTTTAGGCAAATGACCAGATGATGATAACATTGAGATGATAAATGTAGGAGATGGCTCTTAAATTATAGAGGGAAGGCAATAAGGCATATTCTTTGGAATGTCAAGTTTGAGGTATTTGTGAAATCTCTGGGTAGGGTATGAAGTTCAAGAGGAAAGACCATGCTGGTAGTAAAAACTATGAAGCTTGTTTACCCAGGGAGCTACCATAAATCAGATATCCAGGCTCAAAAAGGTTAAGAAAAAAAATAAAATAAAGAGAACAGCACTTTCTCTACTACTTAACACTGGTTTCTCTATTCCAGGAAAAAAAGTCAATTTATATGCCCCATGATACAAGGTAGGTACCCTCCCCTTAAATTAATTCTATATCTGAATTTCCACCTGTCTAGACTAAACCCTTCAGCTTAAGGTAGAACAAGCAGGGATGAAAGAAGACAGCTTCATAACATTAGACCTCAAAGAGCTACCAAGCTGTGCTTTAAATGTTATTACCAAAGGGGAGACAACCTGACATCCTGTTTGACAAAGAAGAAAAGGTTTAGCTCCTTTGAGTGTATCCTACTCAGATACACTCGAGCATTTCTATAATTTGCTCTGTTTTGAACTCCTTGCTCTTCCCGATCTATGGGGAAGTGCTTTTCAAGCAAGAAGGAAGTATTTAGTAAGAAGTTATGATAAATACTTCATTCTCTGCCTAATTTCACAAAGTGTAAATAGAAGCTCAGGAAATAGGATAATAGTTGTGGACCAGTAGTTTCATCTATAGGATACAGGAACAGTTGGCAATCTGTTATACCACTAGTATCAGCCTTGTTTTTCAGCAATAACTGACCTTGGAAAATGCAGGATTGAAAACCTGGAGTTATATTCTAATAAAACAATGTTCAATGTTGGTCTATTTTTACAAAGAAAGTAGAGCTACAGAGTGGCTACAGAAGCCAGGTTAAAATGCCACATACATTTCAAACCCTAAGGTGAGTAAGGAGTCAAGTGTCCCCACTCCTTGCCCTACAGTCTGAGGATGAGTGTTAGTCAACCCATCATGTCTAGAACTGTTCTCGAAGATTCACATGTAGCTATTTAGCACTTGAAATGTGGTTAATGCAACTGAGGAACTGAATTTTTATTTTAATTAATTTATAAGGAAAAAAAAAACTAAAGCAGGATAAAATATTATTCCATTAAATACAACTTTGTTTAGGAAGGACTACATTTCACTTTAACCATTGTATTGTATAAAATATTATTGCTGTTATTACAGTGCATGTGTGCTGTTTCTAGTACTACAAATAAACTCATTAACAGGGTGCCTGGGTGGCCCAGTTGGTTAAGTGTCTGACTCCTGACTTCGGCTCAGGTCATGATCTCATGGTCATGGGATCAAGCCCCACACCAGGCTCTGCACTGGCCATGTAGCATGCTGGAGATTTTCTCTCTCCCTTTCCCTCTGCCCCTTCCCTGCTCACTTGTGTGCACACATGCTCTGCACTCTTTCTCTAAAAAGTAATAACAATAAAAACAGTTTAAAAAAAAAAAACCACATTACCAATCTGGTTGATGTCAACGGATTGATTCAGTTCAAATGACTTACTATGTATGGATTTCACAATGTAATGTATTTATTTACTTTATGCAGACAGCATGAGTTACAGCAGAGTTCCTTCACCTAAGCACTACTGATATTTGGGGCTGGGTAATTTGTTGTGGGGGACTGTCCTGAGCACTGTGGAATGTTGAGCAGCATCTCTGGTCTCTACCTACTAGACACTAGTAAGCACTCCCCTACTTCCCCAAGTTGTGAACACTAAAACATGCCAAATATTCCATGGAAGGCAAAATCATAACAGTTGAGAACCAATGAGTTACAGTGATACCATAAAATCAGAATTGGCAATTAGAGTAATATATTTATTTTTTTGAAATTATAATTAGATTATATTTCTAGTTTTAAGAAGTAAACAGGAATAGATTTTTAAGTTTAAAACGAAGGCAGGGGCGCATGCGTGCCTTAGTCGATTAAGCAACAGACTCTGGATTTCAGCTCAGGTCATGATCTCACAGTTTGTGGGTTCAAGCCCCATGTCAGGCTCTGGGCTGGCAGTGTGGAGCCTGCTTGGGATTCTCGCCTTCCTCCTCTCTCTGCCCCGCCCCTGCTCACACTCTCTCTTTCTCAAAATAAATGAACAGTTTTAAAAAATAAATAAAATAAAATAATAAAATAAAATGAAGGCATACTACTGATTCAGAATTGAGTGGAGATGCAAATGACAGTACTCCGTTGGAACACTAAAAAAAAAGAGGGAGAGACTGGAAAAAGGTATATGGCTAGTTTCATGATCAACAGCAAATGCAATTTGCTTCCGCAAGGCAAAATGAAAAACCTGTTTGTTGTGTAAAAACCCTTTTCAAGATAATGAAGGAAACACTATTAAGAAATGTTGGCAAATGTATATAAAGTGAGTAAGAAATTTCTTCTTAACATTAGAACAGTAAAAATGAATGAATAGGGGCTCCTGGATGGCTCAGTTGGTAGAGCATGTGACTCTTGATCTAAGGGTTGTGAGTTCAAGCCCCATGTTGGGTGGAAAGACTGCTTAAAACAATAAACTTCAGATATTGAAAAAAATAAAGAAAAAAATAAAATAAAATCTTTAAAAAAACCCATACATACATACATACATATACATATATATATATATATATATATGTATACACACACACACACACACATATATGTGTGTGTGTGTATGTGTGTGTGTGTGTGTATATATACATATATATGTGTATATATATATATATATACACATATACATATACATGTAATAACTAATGAATCAACAAAATAGGTTGTCTGAAATCAGAATTTCCAACAAAAGGGGCACCTGGGTGGCTTAGTCGGTTAGGTGTCTGCCTTTGACTTAGGTCACGATCTCATGGTTTGTGGGTTTGAGTCCCATGTCAGGCTCTCTGCTGTCAGTGCAGAGCCCACTTCAGATACTGTCTCCCTCTCTTTCTGCCTCTCCCCACTCTCACTCTCTCAAAAATAAATAAGCATCTTAAACAAATAGGTAAATATCCAACAAAAAATTTTAATGATTTTTAATAGGATCTGAGCTTGTATCTTTGGTCACTATACCATTTTTTAGATCGAAGTATGGTAAAAGAAATTACTATTTCAGCTATGGATATTCTCTCAGAAAATTATGAGGAAAAGACTAAAAAAAGAACCACTTTATAAAAAGTGAAAGATCTTCAAATTAAACCATCAATTTGCCTGTAGCATATAAGACATTTCTAATGATATCAAGGGTCAGGTGATTCAAATGTAAATGACAAGTATTAACAAGAAAAAAAAAATACAAGTACTTTTCTTTAGATTTGGATGATATTGCTCAATTAATACTCTGGGTATACTTTGTCTCAAAAGACTTTCAAACATACAAAGAAATTTTGTCAATTTGCAGACTGAAAACCTGAACTCATGTCATGGATATTTTTTATCTTCTACATCTGTCAATGAAGAATTGGACTAAATTTTTTTTTTTTAAGATTTTTAAAGTAATCTTTACACCAAACATGGGGCTCAAACCTACAACCCTGAGATCAAGAGTCACATGCTCCACCGACTAAGCCAGGTAGGCACCCCAAATCTGACTATATTAAAAAAAAAATTCTATCACATGTATGGTGCTCCAGCTATATAGGTCAAAAGTCCAGCATTTATGGTCTTTTTTTTAAAAAGTTTGTTTGTTTATTTATTTATAGAATGTGAGCAGGGGAGGTGCAGAGGCAGAGAGAGAGAGAGAGAATGAGAGAGAGAGAGAGAGAGAGAGAGAGAGAGAGAGAGAGAGAGAGAGAATCCCAAGCAGGTTCCACACTGCTAGTGCAGAGCCTGATTCTGGGCTCTATCCTACCAGCACAAGATCATGACCTGAGTTGAAATCGAGAGTCAGACGCTCAATCAACTGAGCCATGCAGGCGCCCCTACTGTCATTTTTAAACAAAACTGAAATTTCCCCTCTGCTTCATTCTACTGTATGGTACAAATTAAAAATATGTGTGCAGTTTTCTAAACCAGATTCTGTAAATGTCATGGATACAGTACTAAAATCATTTAGTATATACCTGCAAAAACTATGAACATTACCAGTTTATGGAACAGCTGAGAGAATTTAAAGACAATGTAATGATCACAAATTCTTTGCCAGTGCTCATTGGTTCAGGTGAAGGTTTACAAAAAATTTACTATACTGTTATTTTCAACTCAAAATCTTCTTTTTCTTTTATTTATTTATTTTTTTATTAAAAAAAAATTTTTTTTAACGTTTATTTATTTTTGAGACAGCGAGAGACAAAGCATGAACGGGGGAGGGTCAGAGAGAGGGAGACACAGAATCTGAAACAGGCTCCAGGCTCTGAGCCATCAGCACAGAGCCCGACGCGGGGCTCGAACTCACGGACCGTGAGATCGTGACCTGAGCCGAGGTCGGCCGCTTAACCGACTGAGCCACCCAGGCGCCCCTCAACGCAAAATCTTCTTAAAGGAATGCCTTCAAGTATTCAATAATTAAAAACTAAAAAAAATTTTTTTTAACGTTTATTCATTTTTGAGAGACAGAGAGAGAGCATAAGTGGAGGAGGGGCAGAGAGAGAGGGAGACACAGATTCCGAAGCAGGCTCCAGGCTCCCAGCTGTCGGCATAGAGCCCCATACAGGGCTTGAACCCATGAACCATGAGATCATGACCTGAGCTAAAGTCAGACGCTTAACCGACTAAGCCACTCAGGTGCCCCCAAAACTTTTCTTTTAATTAATGAGTTAAAATTGAAACTTCAAGAAAAGGAAAAGCTTATTGTGTGACCTACCTGGCCAGGTATTTACGTTAAAATTGAAGCTTTCCATAATATCATTAACACATTTTTCTAATGTGAATCAATATGGATTTTTTTTAAGTTTGTTTATTTGAGAGAGAGAGGACATGCATGCATGCAGGCATGCACATGCAAGCGGGGAAGGGGCAGAGAGAGGGAGAAAGAATCCCAAGCAGGCCCCACGCTGTCAGCATGGAGCCACGAACCATGAGACCATCACCTGAACCAAAACAGACTAGGACCCTTAACTGACTGAGCCACCCAGGTGCCTCTATACGGAGTGGATTCTAATTGTAACTGACAGCACTAACTAGCTTCACAAACTACAAGAAAATTTTGGAAAATGCTTTGTTGATACTGATAAATGTACAATTTCCTTAACTATTTATGCCATACCTCTTTGAATTTGATATTAACACAGAGTTAGCAAGTTTCCTTAATCTGGACAGATGTAGCTTAGAAGTTAAATAAATTCTAAAAAAGATGAACCAGATTTATCAATGTGGATGCAAATGTTAAAGGGGAATGATTTTTAGGTACTCAATACAGTTATTGGAAAACTTTTAGGTATGTATGGAACAACTTGGGTATATGACTCTTACTTTTTCAACTGTAAATTCTATGAAATCTAAATATAGATCAAATATTTCCAATGAAAATATATCATCTAAATTGAAATGTGTAAGTATAAAATATCCACCTAACTTCAAAGACTTTAAATATACAAAATATACCGAGAGTACAAAATATCTCAGTAACCATTTTTTATATTAATTATAGGTTCCAACAATAATTTTGGGGTATGCTGGGTAAATAACATTATTAAAATTAATTTCACCTGTTGGAAAATAAAGCTATACGCAGCTTATAATATACTTATACTGGACAAGCTGTGTAGACCTTGCTGCAAATGTTTCCCATCTTACTGGTCTACTGGCTCTTTCTGTGGTCTATACATCAATGTAAAAAATCATTACAGGGACGGGCACCTGGGTGGCTCAGTCGGTTGAGCAACCAACTTCGGCTCAGGTCATGATCTCATGGTTTGTGGGTTCTAGCCCTGAGTCAGGCTCTGTGCTGACAGCTTGCCCAGAGCCTGGAGCCTGCTTCAGATTCTGTCTCCTTCTCTCTCTGCCCCTCCCCTGCTCACGCTCTGTCTCTCAAAAATAAATAAATGTAAAAAAAAAAAAAATTTTTTTTTTTAATCATTACAGGGAATGCAAACTGGTGCAGCCACTCTGGAAAACAGTATGGAGGTTCCTCAAAAAATTAAAAATGGAACTACCCTATGACCCAATAATTGCAGTACTAGGCATTTATCCAAAGGATTCAAAAATGTTGATTGGAGGGGTAACATGCGCCCCAATGTTTATAGCAGTGTTATCAAAAATAGCCAAATTATGAAAGAGCCCAGATTCCATTGACTGATGAATGGATAAAGAAGATATGGCTTAACAGATGTTGGTGAGGATGTGGAGAAAGAGGATCTCTTTTGCACTGCTGGTGGGAATGCAAACTGGTGCAGCCACTCTGGAAAACAGTATGGAGGTTCCTCAAAAAATTAAAAATAGAACTACCCTATGACCCAGCAATTCAACTACTAGGTATTTATCCAAGGGATACAGATGTGCAGTTTCGAAGGGGCACATGCACTCCAATGTTTACAGCAGCATTATCGACAATAGCCAAAGTATGAAAAGAGCCCAAATGTCCATTGACAGATGAATGGATAAAGAAGATGTGGTATCTATACACAATGAGTATTACTCAGCAATCAAAAAGAATGAAATCTTGACATATGCAACTATGTGGATGGAACTAGAGAGTATGATGCTAAGCAAAATTAATCAGAGAAAAATAAGTATCATATGACTTCACTCATATGAGGAAGCTAAGATACAAAACAGATGAACATAAGGGAAAGGAAGCAAAAAATATATAAAAACAGGGAGGGGGACAAAACATAAGAGACTCTTAAATTAGAGAACAAACAGAGGGTTGCTGGAGGGGTTGCAAGAGGGGGGATGAGCTAAATGGGTAAAGGGCATTAAGGAAGACACTTGTTGGGATGAGCACTGCGTGTTATACATAGGGGATGAATCACTGAATCTACTACTGAAATCACTGGTGCACTATATGCTAACTTGGATGTAAATTTAAAAATAAATTAATTTAAAAAAGACGATATGGGGGCACCTGGGTGGCTCAGTCAGTTAAGCGGCCGACTTCGGCTCAGGTCATGATCTCGCGGTCCGTGAGTTCGAGCCCCACATCAGGCTCTGTGCTGACAGCTCAGAGCCTGGAGCCTGTTTCAGATTCTGTGTCTCCCTCTCTCTGACTCTCCCCCGTTCATGCTCTGTCTCTCTCTGTCTCAAAAATAAATAAACGTTAAAAAAAATTAAAAAAAAAAAAGACGATATGGTGTGTGTGTGCGTATATATATATATATATACGCACACACACACATTGGAATATTACTCAGTGATCAAAAAGAATGAAATCTTGCAATCTGCAACAACATAGATGGAACTAGAGTGTATCGTGCTAAGTGAAATAAATCAGTCAGAGAAAGACAAATATCATATGATATCTGGTGAAGGAAAAAGAAGATAAAAACAAAGAGAGAGGCAAACCATAAGAGACTCTTAAATATAGAGAACAAACTGAGGTTGCTGGAGGGGAGATGGGTAGGGGCATGGGCTAAATGGTTAATGGGCATTAAGGAGGGTACTTGTTGGGATGAGCACTGGGTGTTACATGTAAGTGATGAATCACTAAATTCTACTCCTGAAACCAGTATCACACTATATGTTAACTAACTGGAATTTAAATTTTTTAAAAAATCATTATAATAATGGGGTCCTGGAAAATTAAAAACACTAAAGGTTGAAATTCCCTTCAAAATGTTTAGTCTTTAGTGAATAAAGAAATGATGCATTTGATTGATAGATTGCTGCTGATACTAACAGGAAGAATTAAAACTGAACTGAGGGGCACCTGGGTGGCTTAGTCAGTTAAGCGTCTGACTTTGGCTCAGGTCATGATCTCATGGTTCGTTGGGTTCGTGAGTTCAAGCGCTGCACTGGGCTCTGTGCAACAGCACGGAGCCTGCTTTGGATTCTCTGTCTCTCTTGCTCTCTGCTGCTCTCTCTCAAAAATAAATAAACATAAAAAGAAAAGAAAAGAAAAGAAAATGTTAAAAAAAAAAAATGAACTAAGCATCATCTCTGGAATTTACTACCAAGGGAAAACAACTTCACTAAACTCACTCATTTTAGCAGGTGTTGTTTGTTTTTGTTTTTTTTTAACGTTTATTTATGAGAGACAGAGTGTAAGTGGAAGAGGGGCAGAGAGAGAGGGAGACACAGAATCCAAAGAAGGCTCCAGGCTCTCAGCTATTAGCACTAAGCCCGATGTGGGGCTCGAACCTATGAACCGTGAGATCATGATGTGAGCTGAAGTTGGACGCTTAGCTGCCTGAGCCACCCAGGTGCCCCTTCTAGCAGCTTTTTGTAAAGTCCATCAGGTTTTCTACTTGGACAGACATGTGGCCGGAGAGTGAAGACAATTTATCTCTTTCTTTACAATATAAATGCCTTATGTTTCTTTTTCTGGCTAGAACCTCCAACACAATGATGAATAGAGGTGGTGAGAGCAGACATCCCCACTTGGTTCCTAATCATAGGCAAAAAGCATTCAGTCTTTCACCATTAAGTATGATCGCTACACCAGACTTCAAGCTGTATTACAAAGCTGTAATCATCAAGACAGTATGGTACTGGCACAAAAACAGACACTCAGATCAATGGAACAGAATAGAGAACACAGAAATGGACCCACAAACATATGGCTAACTAATCTTTGACAAAGCAGGAAAGAATATCCAATGGAATAAAGACAGTCTCTTCAGCAAGTGGTGCTGGGAAAACTGCACAACATGGAGGAAGATGAACCTGGACCACTTTCTTACACCATACACAAAAATAAACTCAAAATGGATGAAAGACCTAAATGTAAGACAGGAAGCCATCAAAATCTTCAAGGAGAATGTAGGCAAAAACCTCTTTGACCTTGGCCGCAGCAACTGCTTAATCAACACATCTCCAGAGGCAAGGGAAAAAAAAGCAAAAATGAACTATTGGGACCTCATCAAAATAAAAAGCTTCAGCAAAGGAAACAATCAGCAAAACTAAAAGGAAACCAACGGAATGGGAGACTTAATAAAGGTTATTATTATTACATAATAAGGTTATCAGATAAAGGGTTAGTATCCAAAACCTATAAAGAACTTATCAAACTCAACACCCAAAAAACAAATAATCCAGTGAAGAAATGGGTAAAAGACATGAATAGACACTTCTCCAAAAAAGACATGCAGATGGCCAACCGACACATGAAAAAATGTTCAACGTCACTCTTAATCAGGGAAATACAAGTCAAAACCACAATGAGATACCACCTCATACCTATCAGAATGGCTAACATTAACAATTCAGGAAACAACAGATGTTGGCAAGGATGCAGAGAAAGAGGATCTCTCATGCATTGCTGGTGGGAATGCAAACTGGTGCAGCCACTCTGGAAAACAGTATGGAGGTTCCTCAAAAAATTAAAAATAGAACTACCCTATGACCCAGCAATTGCACTACTAGGTATTTATCCAAGGGAATGCTGTTTTGAAGGGACACATGCACCCCAATGTTTATAGCAATACTATCAACAATAGCCAAAGTATGGAAAGAGCCCAAATGTCCATCGATGGATGAATGGATAAAGAAGATGTGGTACATATATATATACAATGGAGTATTACTCGGCAATAACAAAGAACGAAATCTCGCCATGTGCAGCTACGTGGATGGAACTAGAGGGTATTATGCTAAGCGAAATTAGAGAAAGACAAATATCATATGACTTTGCTCATATGAGGAGTTTAAGATACAAAACAGATGAACATAAGGGAAGGGAAGCAAAAATAATACAAAAACAGTGAGGGGGACAAAACATAAGAGACTCTTAAATATGGAGAACAAACAGAGGGTTACTGCAGGGGTCGTGGGAGGAGGAATGGGCTAAATGGGTTAAGGGGCATTAAGGAATCTACTCCTGAAATCATTGTTGGCCTATACGCTAACTTGGATGTAAGTTAAAAAAAATAAATTAAATTAAAAAAAAAAAAAGTATGATTGCTCTAGGTTTTTCATAGATGGTTCTTTATCAGGTTAAGGAAGTTCTCTTCACTTGCTAGTATGCTGAGAATTTTGAATCAGGGTTAGATGTCAGATTTTGCATTTCCCAAATGACTATAAACAAACAAAAATCTCAAAACAGAACATACTTCTACATGTAAATACTATCTCTGGAAGCGTACTCAAGAGGTGGGGAAAAGGGTTTCTTTTCTCTAGGATAAAGCCCTTGCTGGAAAGATCAGACAGAAGGAAGAACATCAGTGTCAACCAAAGTCAATGGCCCCTAGACTCTAGTGGGTAAATGTACTCAATACTCCTGTATTGAGTTTTGGTTTAGTGCTGAGAGTGGCCTCTTCCTTCCTGGAGTGACCTTCATGACTGCACAGGAGAGAGGGAATGCTTCAGAAACTCTCCAGAAGCAAATAATGGATGGTAAGCAATAGTCTGTCATCTCTTGGAGCTTTTCAAATGAAACACAGCTACCCTGGTCACATTCTATCTCAGGTACAACGTGATTGTACCTGGGCCTTCAGATGTTCTTCCAGAGTCTTAACTGCCATGCCATCCCCCCTATGAAGTCTTGTCATGTGGTACTATCTATTAATGCAGGTCAGGAGGTAAAGGCACAGAGACGGTTCACAGGAAACACATTATAAGTAATCACGGACTAATTAAGAGTTGGCCAAAACAGACCTGCATTTCCCACCTGGATGGAGTGCTGCGTATCTACTATTGTACAGTCAGTAAATTACCCCTTAAGTCCCTTTTGGACAGAAAGGGCATAAAAATGCAGTATTAAGGCACGATACACTGCCGCCATAAGCTTTATCTCATAACGTTTCATTTATCCAGTCAAAAATTGTATATGTTGTCTTATGATTTCTTTCCCTACTAAAAGCTTTCCTTTTTTACAAGGTTACAACTTTTTAAATCGCTACTTGCTACACCCTGCAAGTACTGGTGAACGTGCCAAGTCAGAATAAGAATATGCTACTTGATATAGATGGTGATTTGAGAAAGTCCTAGTTCTGATTAAATTAGTTTATTTCAACCCTAAGCAATATGATTAGAGTTCTGCTCCAATAGCAGACTTCATCTAGTGTATCTGCATTATTTATCACACTAGGAGGAGAAGAAGGGACAGATTTTAAAAAACAGGGATACAAATCAATATGAGGTTTTCAACAGATGCAGTCTTGGTTGGGGAGCACAACAGCCCCTTTAGGTCCAGTGCTGAAAATCATTTAGCTGAAAACACTGAAAGACCCAGCGATGTTGGCTCAACAAGTCACTCTGGGAATCAGCAGCTTGCTAAATGTAATCTGCCTGCTCTCGGCCAGAATGATGGCCACACATCGGCTCGGGGGTAGTCAGCATGTTAGCACACTAAGCTGCAGCCACATAGCTGTACTAATATTGCTATAAGTAGTGCAATAAGTCTACCACCATATAATTTCTGCCACTATATAATTTCCCCCACTGGACTATTTTTAGGGACAGTGAATAGATTATCAAATAGTCTGGCATTCAGGGAGGTGCTCCAAGTTGGACATGAGAAGCAAGCACGATAAACACAGTTCAGATCACTGGAGACATGGGGGAAAGAGACGAAAGAGGCATAGCAGCCATCAGCAATGGCTCAGCATTTGTGGTTCACCTATCCCTGGGTCCCTGACATTGTACAAACCTGCTTTACAAAACTCATAGCATGACAAAGCTTCTTGCTCCAGTCCAAAAGCAGAGAGGCGTGGAAGTTGTCTCGGAGATTAGCTCTGGGACAGAAATATCTGGGCACTACGTAGGTCTAATAACAATTCCACAGTGGGAGGGCCCAGACAGAGCAAGTAAACAAAACCTAAAACTAAATCCACACAACCTCAAATAATTGGATTCAACTCATAAATTGGGCAAATGATCCTCTTGTCTATGTCTCATGGCTATCAACAAGGTCCAAGAGCTCCTTATCTATGATTTCTTTTTCAAAACAATCTTATCAGGGCACATGTTTAATTATGCTAACATCCAAGGAAAACCACCACAACCCACCCTCCCTCTGCTTCCACTCAAAAATGAATAAAAACTCTTGGAATTTGGAAGCAACATGAAGAAAATCCAAGTCCTCTAATTGTAGCTCCTGTTACTCAAATTGTTTTCAATAAGTTGCCACATGAAAAGTATGGCAGCAATGGTCAAAAGCTCAGTTTCCTACCCTTCCTTGTGAAGACATCTTTTTTCTAATTAAAAACAATTTTTTTTTATATTTATCTACTTTTGAGAGAGAGACAGAGAGAGAGCAAGCATGAGCGGGGGAGGGGGAAGAGAGAGAGGGAGACACGGAATCTGAAGCAGGCAGGCTCCAGGCTCTGAGCCCAAACTGCAAGATCATGACCTGAGATGAAGTCCCACACTTAACCGACTAAGCCACCCAGGTGCCCTTTTTTTTTTTTTTCTAATTTTTAAACTAAGGTATAATTTGCATACAGTAAAATTTACCCTTTTTAATGTCTGATCTACAAGTCTTGAAAAATGCATACAGTCACATAATCAAACACCACAATCAAGATACAGAACAATTTCATCACCCAAAAAGTTCCTCTGTGCCCTTGGTCCCAACCCTAGCCCCTGGCTGATCTGAATTCTGTCCCTACAATTTTGCCATTTCCAGAAAGTCATATATATGGAATCATACACTATGTAGGCTTTTTTCTTTTTTTAAGATTTTATTTTTAACTAATCTCTACACCCAATATGGGGCTCAAATGATCTCAGGCTCACAACCCTGAGATCAAGAGTCCCAAGCTCCACTGACTGAGCCAGCCAGGGCTCTGCTATGTAGCCTTTTGAGTCAAGTTTCTTTCATACTGTATAAAGCAACTGAATTCATACACGTTGCTGTATGTATCAGTTCTTTCCTTTTTATTGCTAAGTAGTATTTCATTATATGGGTAGACAAGTTTATTTATTTAATTCCTAGTAGAGGGTCATTTGGGTTGTTTCCAGTGTCCAGAGAATGTGTGGATAAAGCCACTGCAAACATGTGTTCAATCCAAGTTTTCATTTCACTTGGGTAAGTACCTAGGAGTGGACTGCTGGAAGATCTACTTTTGAAAACATCTCCCTGGGGGCACCCGAGTGGCTCAGCTCTTGATTTTGGCTCAGGTCATGATCTCATGGTTCATGAGACACAGCCTGCATCGGGCTCTGCAGTGACAGCAACAGAGCAGAGGCTGCTTGGGATTCTCTCTCCCCTCCTCTCTCTCTGCCCCGCCTCCCCACTAGTTCATGTGCATCGCCCACGCTTTCTCTCTCTCAAAATAAATAAAACTTAAAAAAAAAAAAAACCTGCCTGGTTCTATGCATGTCATTTCTACAAAGCAGATATGCATTTTCCCAATAGAATAACTGTGATGCTTCTCTTCCGGGTCCATCTATATCATTTCTCCGCCCTCCTGGGTGCAGGAAATATCTCCAAATCAGGATCACTTACAAACTTCATTAACAGTGTTTATACTTTCAGCCCTGGATCATTAATAAAAATGTTAAATATGCCTGATTTCCTCACTGGCCCCCTGCAGCAGCCTAGGGAACAAACTCTTTCTACCCCCACACACTAGCATTTAGCTTTACACTTGTTTTACACCACACATTGCATCAGTAGCTTCTCCTCTATATTCTTAATCACTTTTCAATTGAGCCAAGAATCTTCAGTATATCACCTTTAATAATTACAGGGAAACCAAGCAGAGCTCTTCCTGACTCGTTTGCAGTTAGTGCACTTTCTGCAAGTCACAGATACAGACAAGGATCGGTAGAGAGCACACAAAATTTGAGGTCTTACTCTTTAATACCAGCCTAAAAGCTACACAGGGCTTCGTTCTTCCTAAGATAGTATCCCATCCCAAAAACAATCTTTCAAGTATATGCTGTATTAATTAAACTAGAGAAGAGAAAAAAAAATGTCAGCATAATTAACATACAAAGCAACAGTATGGCCTAATTAATCACCATGAAGAGCAATCGAATAAAATACTATGCATTTTTATGGAGCAATTTAATCTGGCAAGTAATTAATCACAGAAACACTAAGCAAAACAAATGGATTTCCCTTTAAGGAAGTCGCATTTATCATCTGTAATGTATCCCAAATTCTAATTTGTTATCCTGACTCAAAATTATCCAGGAGACAATGAATTGTCAGCCTTAGTAGAACACTGATTTCTGAAGAAAAAGAACACCGAGTTTTTCAAATCAAATTACAGTCCCTTGAACACCCAAAGAGCTAAGGGTTATGGGGCTGAGGTACATGTCAATAGGCATGGAGGTCTTAACCACAAGAGTTCTAAATCTAGGTCAGTTTAGTGAAATCCATAAATAATTGCTAAATGACTCATGAAAAGAAAACAGCACTAGGAGTGACAATTGTGGGTCACAGATATTACCAAAACCCAAGGAGAAGATCCTTAATAATTGACAACAGGGGCAAAGAGAGCTTCTGATTTCAGAATAAGCAAAGGGTAGAGGGGGATGCACGTATCACTGCAGTGAAACTTAGCTCAAAGAAACCTTTACTCCATCCTTCTCTTCTCTCCCTCCTTTCTTCATTCCTTCTTTAAACAATGACCCATTTTCCCTAGGCCCCAACAGCTTCACCAGTCTGAAGAATACCAACAGGCTGATAATTCTGAATGCCTTCAATTTTCAAAGACAAAGTGATATACACTAGCTAAGAAGGTATAAGAAAGTTATCTTCTTATCTCCTCCTTCCCAGCCACCCTCTCTGCTTGGCCATATTTGAGACCAGAAGAACTGCCCTTTTCTTTGCAAAGGAAGCTCATGGCACTTTAAGTCTTTCCCTTAATATTCCCATTTCTAGCTTTTTTTTTCTTTATTTACTAGTCTTGAAAGGCTCTCTTTCTCTCTTTTTTTTTTAAGCAAACTCCTATAAGTTAAAGCACGTGACAGAGTCCCAGGCATCTGCTGGCTGTATCAAAGTGGTTTTCTCTTTACTGACCTGCTTGACCTCCAATGATGGATCCCATGAAACATTCAACACTTATTCAACTGTACAGAGAAAGTCATGCTTTTCACACTTCACCCTGACTATGCTCACAACTTGAGAAAAGCTGTTGTAGAGACCCTATTTGGCCTAGGGCATTTTCCTCTAGATTTTAATCCTTACCCTCCTCTCCAAACCTTTTTGCTCTATTATCCCTGGCTTGCACCTATGACCTGTTTCTGAACTCTTACACTCTGGCCTTCAGTCCATTTCTCTTTTGGAGAGTCTGACTGGCACTTTTGTTCAGTGATTCTCTGAAATGTGGTCTCTGGATTGTTCTATGGGTTCCCTCGAACAGTAAGTGAATTAATATTCATCAGCCCAACAGTAAAGGAATTAATATTATTCCCAGCCCATTCCAGATCAGGCCCAGCCAGTATCCTGAATACCCACTTGTCTAAAAGAGCAGAACTCTGTTTATAGATCTATGTTCAACAGATATTCAATGAACACAGGCACTGTGTTATGGAGTTAGACATGGATGCTGCCTGCCTTCAAAGAGCTCACAGCCTAGTAAAAAAGATACACAAATAGTTATTACTGTACTATGGATAGACCTGGCTCTAAAAGCAATGATCAACGTGTACTATTTCAGGAGGTAAGCTGACAACCTGGGGAAGGACATCTAAGGCAGGGAGGAAACGTGTGTGTGTGTCTGTGTGTGTGTGTGTGTGTGTGTGTGTGTGTGTGTGTGTGTGTGTAGGGTCTGGAGTAGGAAACTGTCCAGACAACTATAAGTGTCATTGTTTTGTCCAGAGAACTCTATGTGGTCTGGCATAGCTGTGGTGAGGACACAGAGTCCAGAAAGCATATTAAGAATGGAACTATGGGGTGCCTGGGTGGCTCAGTTAATTGAGCATTGACTTCAGCTCAGGTCATGATCTTGCAGTTCGTGGGTTCTGTGCTGACAGCTCAGAGCCTGGAGCCCGCTTTGGATTCTCTCCCTCTCTCTCTCTCTCTCTCTCTCTCTCTCTCTGCCCCCCCCCCCACTTGTGCTTGCTTGCTCTCTCGCTCTCAAAAATAAATAAACTTAAAAACATTTTTTTTAAAAAGAATGGAACTGTATGCCATGCTACAGAGATTAAATTTTATTCTGCAGGTATTAAGGGAGCCAGTGAAGGGAATGAACACAGGAAAGAGCAAGAGAAAGAGAGGCACAGAAGATAACAAGTAAGACTAGAAGTTTAGAGAATCCAACTGATAAAGAAATGGGGAGAATAAACTGTGTTATATTTACAAAATAAAATACTACTCAGCAATAAAAAGGAATGAACTACATATACTAGATCTCTGCACACCCATGTTCATAGCAGCATTATTCATAACAGCCAAAATGTGGAAACAACTGAAATGTCCACCAACAGATAAATAAACAGAATGCAGTTTATACATACAATGGAATGTTATTTAGCCTTAAAAAGGAAGAGAATCCTTTCATGTGATCCAACATGAATGAACTTTGAGCTCATTATGCTAAGTGAAATAAATCAGTCACAAAAAGACAAATACTGTGTTGATTCCACATATAGGAGATATCTAAAGTAGTCAAATTCATAGAAACAGAAAGTAGAATGGTGGTTGCCAGGGACATGGAGGAGGGGAAATGGGGGGGGGGGGCTGTTTTTTAAATGGGTATAGAGTAGATGAAAAAGCCTTAGAGATCTATTGTAGAACAATGTGAAAACACTTAATGCTACTAAACTGTATACCTAAAAACACTTAAGATTGTAAATTTTATATCTTTTTTTTACCAGAGTTCAAAACTGTCTAAATTTGGGGGGCCCTGGCTGGCTTGAGCAAGCGACTCTTGATCTCAGGGTTGTGAGTTTGAGCCCTATGTTGGGTGCAGAGATTACTTCAATAAATAAAACTTAAAAAAATCATAAAAATGTTTATATTTTTTAAAAAGGAATGAAATAATATACACAACAAAGTGGATGAATTTCAAAAACTTATTGAGTGTGAGAAGAGAGTCACAAAAGAGGATCTTCTATATGATTCTGTTTACATGAAACTCAAAAACAGGAAAAACTAATTTATGGTGAAAGAAGTCAGAAAAGTGCACAATTCTGGGGAAAAGGAGAGTCACGAGGCACTTTCTGGAGCAATGGGAAGGCTCTAGGTCTTGAACTGAATGGTATTACAGAGGTATATACATACGTAAAAAGCTGTCCAATTACACACCTACGATTTTGCATTTTACTATATGTATAATTAAAATAGAAAGGTTTTCAGTGAGTTGGTAACATTCTATTGATTAGCGAGAGTGGCTCACAGATATTCATTTTAGGATCAAGCTTTATAACAAATACAAATTAATATAGTACTTTTTAGAACTTATCAAATAGTTCACATTTTTCAAGTAGGAAATTAATTCCGATTAAATGGGCAAAGGAACGGTCTTTAATCCATCCCTATCTGAATCCCAATTAGAAAATTATCCCATAAGGAAGATGATGCACAGTCAAAACCCTAGTCGGAAATCTTTCACTCCCTTCTACCCAGACTGAGTTCCAACTACAGGTAAGCAATCCCGCTGCCTTTTCAGGGATGTCACCAACATAAATAAAGGAAAGGGGAGATCAATGAGAACCACTGTCTCTGGAACTTCCTTGAGACCGAGAATTTTCATTATATGAAAATAATGTCAAATGAGAGAGAAATTAATGTTTTTTGGTGTTCAGGGCAGTGAAAATGCATTATTGCACCCTGTGTTTGACATCCCCCTCACATGTTATTATTGGTTTTAAAAGAAATTATATGGAAACCAATTAGAACAAAAAATCTCATTAAACCTCTTACAATAGAAGCCCACTTTGCTAGAGCATGCACAATATCTGGGCCCCAGGGAGAAATGTATAATCGAGGTAAAATTAATCAAAACCTACACATAAAAAGAACAGCAAGAGACAGTTTAAGAAGAAAATCTTTCTTCAGTGTTAGAAATTCCTGAAGTCTGATCACTGAGTGCATAATTCTGCTTATTATTATCTTCCACTCTGTAACACTATATATGTAATTAGGCTGATATCACAGTAAAATGACAGTAAAATGCAGACACAATTCATTTAACAATTAATGTACTGAAGCTAAAAATTCTTACCATGTCATTAATTGCCTGCTTAAAACGCTGCCTCAGTTTCAGTTTTAGATGATCACACACCTTCTTTAAGAACCCAGGGGAAAGGCAATGCACAAGGCAAGGCTTGTTTAGAGGAGAAATAGCAGGCAGCAGTGACTTTCCTTCTCTCCCTATGGACCCCAACTCAGAAGAGCCTTTACTGTGACCACCAAGCTTACTACTAATTAAAAGAGAAAACAGTAAAGAGCATCTTCTTTCTCAGTAAAGCTTTCCCACCTACCCTCACTCCAAACCGCCTCTTCAATGTTCTCTGTTAGGTTTTAATTTCTCAATATAATAAGAACTAACGCTTGCAACCATCTTTTTTTTTTTCTTTTTTATGTTATTATTTTTTAATTTATTTCAACTGGTAAATTCCCTCTTGGGGTTTTGGGAGAGTAGGAGGACAGAGGAAGACTTGAACCATTCTATGAAGATTGTTGTCTCTGATTTTTCTATAAAAGGATTTTATTTTTCTAGTCTGGCCCTGGCTGATGATTCCCCACCCACAGTTTTTTCTTCACAAATTTATTCTTTACAAAGAGCTTTGCAGTTGATTCTTAAGGAGGTTTTTTTTTTTTTCCCAGTTTTTGAGGCCATTTTATATAATAGCAGCAAGCCAAAACCCAAAAAGGAGAGAAAATATTCCCAAATCATCCACCAAATCAGTAGCAGAGTCAGGATTAGATCAAAGCATCTGGACAAAAATTTAGAAGGCATAGTTATCAAATGTGCTGATGATACAAAGCTGCAAAAGAAAACCAATACACAGAATGACATCATCAGGACTCAAAAAATATCCCGATAAACTAGAATGATGAGCTGCAATGAACAAGATATATTTAATAAGGATAAAGAGTGGAGCACCTGGGTGGCTCAGCTGATTGTCTGACTCTTGATTTTGGCTCAGGTCATGATCTTGTGGTTTGTGGGCTCAGCCCTGTGTCGGGCTCTGAGCTGACAGCAGAGAGCCTGCTTGGGATTGTCTCTCTCTCTCTGCCCCTTCCCTGCTTGCTCTCGCTCTCTCAAAATAAATAAAGTTAAAACAATATAGTAAGGATAAAGAGTTTCATTTAGGTTAAAGAAAAGTTCAGGGGTGGCTGGGTGGCTCAGTTGGTTAAATGTCCAACTCTTGATTTCGGCTCAGGTCATGATCTCACTGTCTGAGATGGGCGTGGAGCCTGCTTAAGATTTTCACTATCGGGGCGCCTGGGTGGCTCAGTCGGTTAAGCGTCCGACTTCTGCTCAGGTCATGATCTCAGGGTTTGTGAGTTCGAGCCCTGCGTCAGGCTCTGTGCTGACAGCTCAGAGCCTGGAGCCAGCTTTGGATTCTGTGTCTCCTTCTCTCTCTGCCCCTCCCCAACTTGTGCTCTATGTCTCTCAAAAGATAAATAAATGTAAAAAAAATTTTTTTAAATATATATCTAAAGGACAATCACAGTATGCCAGATATTTTAAAAACCATGACAAATGAATAACAACTGAAGGAAGAAAGGATAGTACAGAAAGGCAGTAGTATACATCTTAGCCCTTTGAAGAAGTTAATATATAGAAGACAGAGTACATTTTTTGGTGTTGCATCTAAAGGTTCAGGTTATAAAGAGGAAGATTCCAACATGAGGAAAAGATTCTCAACATTTTTACAAAGATTTTATTTTTTTTAAGTGATCTCTACACCCAAAGTTGGACTCGAACTTACAACCCCAAGATCACAAGTCACATGCTCCACCAACTGAGCCAGCCAGATGCCCTATGATTCTCATTATTTAAAAAACTGAATAGTCTATATCCTAAAGTATTAAGCACTATTTTCACTAAGTATTCAAGGAGAGGCAGGCTGTGACCCCAATAAGTGAGATTTCTGCTTTGGGAAGCAGACCAGAGTAGATGGCGTCTTCAGTTCTTTTAGCTTTTAAGGTTCTGTGATCCTGGCACCGCTAATCTGTAAGATCAAAGTCCCACAGAAAAGACGAAGTATGGTATGTGGTATCTGGTATAAATCTGAGAATTTAATTGAGTGATTACGCTCCTACGGAGCCCAAAACACTCCTCTTTTTGTTCACAATAATCCAAAGAAAACTAAAATTTCACCTACTGAAGAGAAGCCTGTTGGGTTTGCTGACCAGGATGATATATTGTTACCCAATTATAATAGGTTCTAGAACCCACTAACAGATTAACAATCTACTGTGTTCTACGGGGTTAGAATATCTGAGTTATATGACCAGAGTTCCAGCCCAATTTTTCGGAAAGAAAAATGGAGAGAGAAAATTAAGGGATAAGGTGAAGAACTGCCCACAATTTTAAAAGACTTTTTTAAGTGCCCTAGATGTTGGATGGAAAAAGGAAAGGAATTAAGGATTTAAATTATGCCTATTGATCCCATTTGTGGCTAGGATTTATAGAAGTTACATTTAGAAACCAGCATTTGTGAGGGGCACCTGGGTGGCTCAGTCAGTTAAACATCTGACTTCGGCCCAGGTCATGATCTCACGGTTCATGAGTTCAAACTCTGCGTTGGGCTCTGTGCTGACAGCTCAGAGTCTGGAGTTTGCTTTGGATTCTGTGTCTCCCTCTCCCTCTGTCCCTCCCTCACTAGTATTCTGTCTTTCTCTTTCTCAAAGATAAATAAAAACATTAAAAAAATTTTTTTAAAACCCCAGCATTTGTGAACTCAGTCATGATTAAGTGTCTATACTTCCTACCTAGCGAGAGTTCCTTTTCAAGAAGAAAAAAAAAAATCAACCTTTCCTCAAGTGAAAATGAAACTTTTTGTCTTACCTTGGGATCAATGACAATTAGGGAGCAGCACATCCCTAAAGGACCAAGGACAGTTGTACCAGCAAAAGCAGGCCATCTCCAGAGAGCCAGAGAAGGAGAAGAGCTGGCTGGGAAAGAGCAAAGGCCCAGGAGTGATAGCTAGGCTTTGGACTGCTATAGACTCTAGCCCCTTCCCAACCCTCTGACCCAATTATCTAATGAATCAACTGGAAATACCTTTCTTTCTGACCTACTAAAACAGCAGTAATTCTAGGTCATCTTGACTGCCCCTCTGGTTCTCAACTCCTAGCATTTAGAAACAGATGTAAAGACAAGGAAGCAGTGACAGAAACAGAAGAATAAAGAAATGCTCCTAAGACCAGAGGCTTCTAAAGAAAGGATCTCAAGTCTATCTCACACAAATATACCACCCTTTCGCTTACTCATTCTTTCTCTCTCTGAATCTCTCTCTTCCCAGGTTTTTGATGCTTACGTAATAAGAAACTGGAAAAGGCACAGGGTAGGATCTGCTGATTAAAAGACTAGCAGAATAAAGGACATATGTCAGATGGCTCATCTCCGAGAGCCATAAAAAAGTTAATGCTAAGTTTAAAAACCTAAAGTTAATTTACCACACCACAGAATTATAGGAAAGGAGATCCAATTAATTACTGGTGGCACAAGCGCAAACAACAGGACTTTGCTGTGTATATACACATTTAGAGAAACAGAATGTTGAAGGACTGTGGACCTAAAAAGAGGAGAGAATTTGTTTTCCTACCATGTGGGGGCCATTCACTCACACACCTGGGACCAAGGGCTAGAACACTCTGGAAGAAACTGCCAATTTCACCTACAACTGTCTGCTCAGAATCAAGCCCTTTCAACTTACCTCAAGGCCCAGGGCTCTTAATTACCTCTAGTCACCCAGAAACAGCTCCTCTAGTATCACTGGCTCAGTCACAAAAACAGTCCCTCCAAACCACCTCCAAAATGTTCAAGTAAGTACTTGCCATATTCATTAAGAAAGAGAAAAATAGGGTCACCTGGGTGGCTCAGTCAGTTAAGCATCCAACTTCAGCTAGGTCATGATCTCACAGTTTGTGGGTTTGAGCCCCATGTCAGGCTCTGTGCTGACAGTTTGGAACGTGCTTTGGCTCCTCTGTCTCCTTCCCTCTCTGCCGCTCTGCAGCTTGCGCTCTCTGTCTCTCTCTCTCTCAAAATTAAATAAACATGAAGGAAGGAAGGAAGGAAGGAAGGAAGGAAGGAAGGAAGGAAGGAAAAAAATTATCATGGCGCCTGGGTGGCTCATCTGTTAAGAATCCAGTTTTCAATCTCAGCTCAGGTCATGATCTCAAGGTTTGTGGGTTCAAGCCCCATGTCAGGCTCTGAGCTAATAGAGCAAAGCCTGCTTGGGATTCTGTCTCTCCCTTTCTCTGCCCTTCTCTCTCTCTCTCAAAATAAATAAACTTTTTTAAAAAAGAAGAAAAAAAAGAAAGAGAAAAACATCAATGTAATTAACAAGCAAAAAGACTAATTGTTTTCCAAAAGAACATTCAAAATAAGGTCACCAGATATGTATAAGATCTCTTCCAACTAACTCACCATTTACAAGGTTCCTTAAGTTGGCTATTCACATTCCTATAAAACCCAGTGTTTACAAAAGTTGAGGCCCCACACCTGGGAGGCCTCAATTGACACTCTCAGAGCATGCACCTGGGGCCCACTAAGGAGGTCCTGTTTTACAGCCCAAGAGCTTGATTCAGGACAGAGGGCTGAGCTCAAGGTTGGCTTCTTTTCTCCTAGGAGTCATATGCCAGAAATAGTCCCTTATCTGTGTGGATAAAAACAGGCCACAATTAGCAGCCCCTACCTTGGTGGGAGAAAATGAGATGCAAAAGATGGAGCACAGGACAAGATGATTTTCCACAAATCAACACTGACTCCAGACATAAATGAACACACCTTCATCCATTCCACATCAAACTACTGTGTCCTTCTCTCAAAATTACATTTACCAATTAGTGCTATTCCTTTTGCACCATACTCTTTATTTGTTACAAAGCTCAACATGCAAGCATCAAGAGACAACGAGCTCAATATATTTTGAGCCGTAGGCTATCAGCTCACCGAAGAATGGAGCAGGATCTAGAATGCTGTGTTTAACACCCACCTGTGACAGAATCTCTTAACAAACAAAATGTATCTAAACTCTAAACAGACTATTTCCCCATTCTCACCTAGTCTTAGCTCCAGACATGATAAAGTAAATAAAATTAGGGTCCTGTTTCTAATGCATCCTTACTTTCTCAGGAAATACATGAAATTCTCCTTTTTAGTGTGCTTTTGGCAAATAAAGTTCACTGAAGTGAGTGTTGCATGTGTATGCTATTTAGAGCTACAGAAGAGTTATGTTTCTGTATCTCACTGGAATTTAGTATAATCTAAACAATTTGTGATTCCAATAAGTTAAGATGTTTATGTATATGGTAAACCCTACAGCAACCACTAACGAAGTAACTAAAAGAAACAGTGAAAAAAAATCATTAAAGAAATCAAAGTGCTACATTGAAAAATATTTACTTAATGCAAAAGAAGGCAGTTAAGAAGGTGCAGAGAAAAGGCACCTGGGTGGCTCAGTTTGTTGAGTGTCCAACTCTTAATTTTGGCTCAGGTCATACTAGGGCCATGGGATGGAACCTGCTTAGAATTCTCTCTTTCTCTCTCTCTTTCTCTCTCTCTCTCTTTCTCTCTCTCTCTCTCTCTCTCTCTCTCCCCCCCCCCCGCCCCTCCCCCACTCATGCTCTCTCTAAAATAAAAGTTTTTTTTAATTAAAAAAAAAGAAGTTGGGGCACCTGGGTGGCTCAGTCAGTTAAGCGCTGGACTTTGGCCTCTGGTCATGATCTTACAGCTCGTGAGCTGGAGTCCTGCGTCAGGCTCTGTGCTGACAGCTGACAGCTCAGAGCCTGGAGCCTGATTCAGATTCTGTGTCTCCCTCTCTCTCTGCCCCTCCCCCACTCACACTCTCACTCTCTCTCTCCCCCAAATATAAACAAACATTTAAAAAAATAAAAATAAAGGTACAGAGGAACACAAATTCATGAAACACACAGCAAACTAGAAATGAAATGGCAGACATAGTTCAATTATATCAACAACAACACTAAATGTGAGTGGAATAAATAACCCAATCAAAAGGCAGAGACTGTCAGACTAAAGTAAACAAGATCCAACTATATGCTATCCACCAGAGACACATTTTAGATTCAAAGATACAAATAGGTTGAAAGTAAAAGAATGAAAAAGGTATGTCACGACAGAAATAAAAGCTGAGGCAATTCAACAATAAAAATTGGGTACTAGAGCCCATGGCCGCCACACCACTGCCTGGCAAACCAGCAAAGCAGAAGCCCTTTAAGCTCCTAGGAATTTTAGATGTGGAAAACATTCCCTGTGCATGGGATTCAATATTGTATGGTTCATTAGGATCTTCTGTGGCTGGCCTTGGGCATTTTAGTAGAATTAGAAGATCATGTGATGTTGGAGTAGGAAGATTTATCTTGGTGGCTTTAGGAAGCTGGTTCCATTTTAAGTATAATTATGCAAGGCTAAAAATCAAGAAAAGAACTGCCAGAGAAGGAACTAAAAATAAGATTTTATATGAAAGTACCCACCTTGATCCTGAAAGAAAACAAACCAACACAACAGCAGAAATCAAGTAGTCTCAGCATAGAAAACCCAAATACAACTCACTGGAGTCAGTGTGAACAAAACTGAGGTCAATTCTATTAAACCTGGTATGTACCATAAGGCTTTCAGTGAAGTAAATAATGTTATGTGTTAGTTATAAATAAAATAAAATAAAAACCTAATAGAAATTGGGAGACTTTAATACCCATTCCTTAATAATGGCTAGAACAACTAGGCAGAAGATCAACAAAGAAACAGAAAACTTGACCACCACTAAAAATCAGTTAAACCTAACAGACATCTAGAAAAGAATAGCAGAATAGATATTTTCCTCAACAGCAGAATAGATATTTTCCTCAAGGACATATGGAACATTTTCTAGGATAGATAATATGCTAGGCCATAAAATAAACCTCAAAAATTTTAAATGACAGAAATAATACAAGATATATTCTCTGATCAAATTTCTTTTTGTTGTTGATTTTTAATTTCATTCTATTGTGGTCAGAGAATATACCTTGTATTATTTTTTTTAAATTTATTTATTTTGAGAGAGAGAGAGAGAGCATGAGGGAAGGGCAGAGAGGGATGGAGAGAGAGAGTCTCAAGCAGGCTCCACACTCAGCACAGAGGTCAATGGGGAGCTCAATCCTATGACCCTGAGTTCATAACCCAAGCTGAAATCAAGAGTCAGATGCTTAACCAACTGAGCTACCCAGGCATCCCCACCCTATATTATTTCTACCATGTAAAATTTATTGAGCATAACATATAGACGTGTTGTATAGACTTGTCAATCATTATATTGTACACCTGAAACTAATGTAACATTGAGGGTTTTTTTTTTTTTTTTATGACGTTTAAGCCTAAAATAAGCAGAAGGAAGAAAATAATAAAGAGTAGAAATTAATGAAATAAGGAATAGAAAAACAAAAAAGAAAACCAATAAAACCAAAAGCTGGTTCTTTGAAAAGATCAACAAAAGTGACAAACCTTTTAGACTGATAAAAGAGAAGAAATTCAAATTCCTAGAATCAGAAATGAAAGAATATTACTACTCACCTTACAGAAACACTAAAGTATTATAAAGTACCATTATAAACAACTGTATGCCAATAAATTAGACAACTTAGATGAAATGGACAAATTCTTAGGAAGACACAAATACAGAAACTAGGGGCGCCTGGGTGGCTCAGTCGGTTAAAGAACTGACTCTTGATTTCCGCTCAGGTCATGATGTCACAGTTTGTGAGTTTGAAACCCACATTGGGCTCTGTGCTGACACTGCAGAATCTGCACGGGATTCTCTCTCTGCCCCTCTCTTACTCAACTCTTTCTCTCTCTCTCTCAAAATCAATAAATAAACATTAAAATATTTTTCAAAAAACAAGAAAAAAACCCAAAATTATTGAAACTAACTCAAAAAGAAACAGGCAATCTGAACATACCTATAAAACAAGCAAAAAGATTTAATTACTATTTTTAAAAAACTACCTGTGAATATAAGTCCAGGCTCTGATGGCTTCATGGATGAACTATACCAAAGATTTAAAGAATCTCTAAATCCTTTAAAGTCTTCTAAAAAAAACTGAAGAGAGGGACCATTTCCCCAACTCATTCTATGAGGCCACCATTACCCTGGTGTCAAAACCAGACAAAGACCACAAGGAAAGAGAACTACAGAACAATCTCTCTGACGAATGTGGGTACAAAAATCTGCAGCAAATACTAGCAATCTGAATCCAGCAACATATAAAAAGAATTATACATCTTAACCAAGTGGACTTTATCCCAGGAATGCAAGGCTGGTTTAACATGTGAAAATCAATGTATATAGTTGTATCAATAGAATAAGAAACAAATCATCTCAATAGACACAGAAAAAGCATCTGACAAAACCCAATACCTTTTTATGACAAAAAAAAAACAAAAAAACAAAAAAACAACCACTCAGTAAACTAGGAATAGAAGGGAATTTTGTCAACTTACAAATAAAGGGCATCTAAAAAAAAAATCCACAGCCAAATGTTTTTAATAAATTAAAATGTAAGAAAAAATTAAAATATCTGTAATCCCTCCAATCAGACATTAGAACACATTGATTCGTATCTTTGCAGTTATAAGCATATTCCTTTTGGGCACATTCTCTTTAACCACATTAATGGGAAGAAGGAAGTGTTAAAATAGTAAAGACAAAGTTTCTTGGTCAAATATCTCCTCAAAGGGCTAGAAGTGAGGGAAAACATAAACTCTCCCTGTCCAAACTATTTTCCCAATGATGATGCCAAGATACAGACTGACAACCTAAGTTCCAATGGGGCCCCTGATGTCAGGTTGTAAATGGTATCATTCTATATTTCTGGTCCCTTCTAAGTCCACATGAGTAAAGCCAAGAGAACTGAATACAGCTGGATATGGAAGGGGGTTGCTTGTCTAGAATGAAGTCCCATGCAGATCATTAGAACCAAGGTTGGTAAGACCTCCAGACTTGTACCTTAAGAACATGGTGCAAGAACAAGGTGCATCATCTTCTTTTTAAGAAGATGATAACAATGGACACTTATATAGCACTGATGGTATGCTAGGCACTATTCCAAGTACTTTACATATATTGTCATTTAATCATCTCAACAATGACCCCCATTCCATGAGGAAAAGCAAAGAGTGGTTAAAGAATTTGTCCAAAGTAAGTGGTAGAGCTTAGACTCAAACTCAGACAACTTAACTCTTAAGAGACCCTGCTCTTAATCACTATGTTATGCCATCTCTAAACAAGCAGAGGAATGAGCAAACCTAAAACACAAAACACAATAGATGCATACAGAAAAAAATGTGGAGTCTCCATTTCTGTGCTTACAAGTTAATTCAGCCCGATTCAAATTAAGAAATCATAACTGTGTTATATCAAAAAAGCAAAGTGGGTGCTGGGTAGACTCCATACCCACATGCAAAAAAATGAAGTTGGACCCTTACCTTGCACCATATACAAAACTTCCCTCAAAATGTATCAAAGACCTAAATGTAACAGCTAAAACTATAAAAGTCTTAGAAGGAAACATGGGAAAGCTGCAGGACTTGAATTAGCTATGATTGCTTGGATATAACACCAAAAGCATGGTCAACAAAAGAAAAAAATGATCAGCTGGACTTCATCAAAATTAAAAACTTTTGTGTATCAAAGGACATGATCAACAGAATGAAAAGGCAATCCATGGGAAAAAAATATTTGCAAACCACATACCTCACAAGAGATTGGTATCCAGAATATAAAAAGAATTCCTAAAACTCAACAACAAAAAACCCAAACAACCCAATTTAAAAATTGGTAAAGGATAGGAATAGACATTTCTCCAAAGAAGATAGACAAATAGCCTATAAGCACATGTAAAGATAACCAATACTACTACTCATTAGGGAAATGCAAGCCAAAACTGCAATTCAATACTACTTCACATCCATTAGGAAAGCTATTATCAAAAAATAGAGGGCCAGGGTTCCTGGGTGGCTCAGTCGATTAAGCCTTGACTTCAGCTCAGGTCATGATCCCACAGTTTGTGTGTTTGAGCCCAGCGTCGGGATCTATGCTGACAGCTCAGAGCCTGGAGCCTGCTTTGGATTCTGTGTCTCCCTCTCTCTCTGCCCCTTGCCTACTTACACTCAGTCTCTGTCTCTCTGTCTCTCTGTCTCTCTCTCTCTCTCTCTCAAAAACAAACAAACGTTAAAAAAAAAATACACGAGCATCTGCATTGCTCAGTTGATTAAGCATTCAACTCTTGATTTCAGCTCAGGTCATGATCTCAGGATTTGTGGGATTCAGCCCCACAATGGGCCCCACAGCAGGGGACAGACTGACAAGTCTCCTCTCCCTCTGTCCCTCCCCATTTCATGCTCCCTTGTTCACTCACCCACTCTCCCTCTCCCCCCTCTCTACCCCTCCCCCAACATGTGTGTGCATGGGTGCATGTGTGCACATGCACACTCTCTCACAAAATAAATCAATTTTTTTTTAAAGTTGATTTATTCTGAAAGAGAGAGAGAGAGAGAGCACACACGCACACAAGAGGGGGAGGGGCAGAGAGAGGGAGTGACAGAACCCAATCAGGATCCACTGCCAGCGTAGAGCCTAAAGTGGGGCCCAAACCCATGAACCATGAGATCATGGCCTGAGCCAAGATGAGATCAAGGGTCAGATGTCTAACGGGCTAAGCCACCCAGGTGACCCAATAAATATTAAAAATAATAATAATAATAGAAAATAATAAGGGTTGGCGATGATATGGAGAAATTGGAACCCTTAGGCATTGTTGGTGGGAATGTAAAATGGTGCAGCTACTGTAGAAAAGCGTTATGGTGATTCCCCCCAAAATTAAATTACCATAGATCAGCAATTCTACTTCTGGGTAGAAGAAAACAAGAAAAAGCTAGGGCACCTGGTAGGCTTAGTCAGTTAAAGCCTCGGACTCTTGATTTCATGGTCTCACAGTTTGTGAGTTCAAGCCCTGTGTAAAGCTCTGTGCTGACAGCATGGAACCTGCTTGGGATTCTCTCTCTCTCTGCCCCTCCCCTGCTCTCTCTTTCAAAATAAGCAAATAAACTTTAAAAACAATAAAATAAACCTAAACACTAAAAGAAGAAGAAAAAGCAGGTTCTCAAATAATTGTACACCAATGTTCATAAAAGCATTATTCACAATGGCCAAAGAGTAGAAGCAAAGGGTGCATCGATGGATAAGTGGGTAAATAAAATGTGGTATACATACAATGGAATATTATTCAGTCTTTAAAAAAAATAGGAAGGAGGAGCTCCTGGCTGGCTCAGTCAGTGGAGCATGTGACTCTTGGTCTTAGGGTTTTGAGTTTGAGCCCCACATTGAGTACAGAGATAACTTAAGAAAAAAAAGGAAAAAAGCATATTCTGATACATGACACAACACAGAACCTTGAGGACATTATGCTAAGTAAAATAAGTTGGTTATAAAAGCGCAAATATTGCTTAATTTCTCTTATATAAAGTTCCTATGGTAGTCAAACTCATAGGCACAGGAAGCAGAATGGTGACTGCCAGGGGCTGAGGGGAGGAGGGAACGAGTCACTGTTTCAGTTTCAATTGAAGAATATGAAAGAGATGGCTCATAGTGATAGTTGCACAACAATGTGGGCTTAATGCCACAGAAACGTAGGCTTAAAAATAGTTAAAATGGTAAATTTTATGTTAGGTATATTTTCTTGAAATTTTCCTTTAAAAAGGCAAAGTGGAAAAAGACCCCAAAAAATTTCAGATTGAGGTAAGGAGGGGTTTGATACACTAAAGTCGCACTTACCTAAAATCACAGCAGCCCCAAATAATAATCTTAATATTTCGTTACAAATATGTGAATCTGCTCAACGAAGACTTCCTGACTGCACTGCAGTTCACCAAGCCCAGCTATGACCTAATGCAAAAAACCTCACTTGGCAATACAAACCAAGTTAGGGCAAAACAGATGATTAACCACATGGGATTCAGTGTTGGGTTTTTTATTTCTAGCTGTAGTCTTAAGAGATTAGGGAACAGCAACTATTAGAATAATATGTAATACTCCCAGTCACTGGGGAAACGATATTATAGCAGCCTCATTTTGGTGCTTTGTTTTAATCTGCATAATGCTTTTCATTCTCTGTAATGGGGGATCAGCAGGGTCTGATTAACACAAGAAAGGTCATTACTGATAAATTCTAACCCAGGGGATAATGTAAGCCTGCCTGTCTGCCACTTCTGAGCAGACAACTGGACTAGAAGCTTATTTTCATGTACTTCTTGCTACTCAAGAGTCATCAGCCCAGTGCCTCTGCTCCTATCATTTGATTGCTTCGGTCCGTATATACTTTTCATTAGACTAAGATGCATCCTTCAGCTGAAGTGCTTTGTGTCCTCTCAACTCATCGGTACCCTTTCTGATAAAAGAACTGTGACTAAGGCAAATTCTGTAGCTCAAACAGGGTCATGGGCAAGAGGATTTGGGGGGGACTCTGCCTGGCTGAGCGAGACCTTACATTCCCTTTCCAACCCTAACTCTGGACATCAACAGTGAATGTGCTCTCCCTGATTACTGCCTGAGGGCTTTTTTCCCATGACATTCAGAATTCTATATGCAGCCTGCTCCAAAGGGTGTTATGCTCAATGAACCCCCCTATCTAGAGACTGCTGAGAGCTATTCTTGTTCTCTAGCCTCCCTAGCAGAGTATACATTTAAAGCTTTCCTCCTCCTCCTCTTTTTTTTTTTTTTTTTTTTGGAGGGAACATTTTTTAGGGTGAAGGAAAACAGCTACATAAGCACATAAGCAGGAAGTAGGGGGAGGACCGCTTCAGCATTGAAACAAAAAGATCATGGAGCAAACAGAGGGACTAGAGGCAAACTCACAAGGTGAACAATTATGAGACTTACAAAGAAATGCAATAAATTCTCATTCCAAACCCCAAGCTTGTTACTAACCACAGTAATATCTAAGAAGTCATTCTTGGGGTGCCTGGGTGGCTCAGTCGGTTGAGCCTCCGACTTCAGTTCAGGTCATGATCTCACGGTTCTTGAGTTCAAGCCCAGCATTGGGCTCTGTGATGACAGCTCAGAGCCTGGAGCCTGCTTCGGATTCTGTGTCTCCCTCTCTCTCTGACCCTCCCCCATTCATGCTCTATCTGTCTCTGTCTCAAAAATAAATAAACATTAAAAAAAAAAAAAATTAAAAAGTCATTCTTGCCAGTCCTGGAAGCCTAATGGATAAAAGGTCATCGTCAAAGAAAAACTAAACTTTAGGTTAATGCATTCCAAATAAAAGAAAAATTTAATATATTAATCATAGAGTTAAAACTTTATCCACCTTAAGAAAATTACAGATGAGAAGAAAAACCTATTTGCAGTGATTCAGCCACTATTTCTGTGAGCAACCAGAGAATAGGATTGTGAACTTGGTGCTAATAAAATGCTAATTAAGTGAAAAGCATTAAGATGTTAACTTGAATAGATTCATTAAAGGGCTTCAAATTACTTACCTTGAAAGTTGGTTAGATGAAGGTCAGATTTTAGTCTCACATTTTTCTTTTTCTCTTTTGGCTAATTAGGTTAATAGTCAGCAGACCTCATCCTAAAGTATATGACCTCACTGGGGTAATCTGCTAAGTGGTGGCAGGAAATATTTAGCATAGGTGTCTCCAAGCAGAACTTCCCAAATGCCTTCCCTCCAGTCCTGTACGTGGCCCCTCAGAGTATTTTTCCTTTGTGGCCCAGCTGATGCATGAAGGCATTTGAAGTAACAATTATACAAAGTGGATTTTCTTTTCAAAGTGGTATTTTAAAGATGGAGCAATAATATTTTATTTTCTTGAGGCAAAGCAAAG
Source organism: Panthera leo (assembly GCF_018350215.1). Classification (NCBI taxonomy): domain Eukaryota; kingdom Metazoa; phylum Chordata; class Mammalia; order Carnivora; family Felidae; genus Panthera; species Panthera leo. The sequence continues at coordinate 59,876,680 of NC_056689.1, forward strand.
AACAACCTGCCCATGGAAAGGAACAAACACAGGGCTCTGTATGTTAATGACCTCAGGTGTTCTAATAAAATCAGTAGTTTCTCAAAAATACTAATTTGAAAAGATATATGCACTCCTATGTTTCCTGCAACATTATTTACGTTGGCCAAGATACAGAAGCAACCCAAGTGTCCTTCAAGAGATAAAGGGATAAATTTGTGGTATATATACAAATACACTCTCACACAATGGAATATTACTCAGCCATAAAAAAGAATGAAATCTTGTCATTGGCAACAACATAGATGAACCTAGAGGATATTATGCTAAGTGAAATAAGTCAGAGAAAGACAAATACCATATGATTTCACTTCCATATGAAATCTAAAAAACAAAACCAAAAAGCAAATAAACAAAAATAGACTAATAAATACAGACAACACACTGGTGGTTGCCAGATGGGTAGGGTTGGGGGACTGATGGTATAGGTGAAGGAGATTAAGAGGTATAAATGTCCAGTTATAAAATAAGTAAGTCACGAGGATGAAAAGTACAGCACAGGCAATACAATCAATAATACTATAATAGCTTTGTATGGTAACAGACGGTAACTACACTTATCATGGTGAGCCCCACACCATGAACAGAACTGTCAAATCACTATGTCGTATACCTGAAACTGATATAACATTGTATGTCAACTATAATTCAATTCAAAAAATAGCAGTTTCTAAGCAGCTGCATTTTAAGAATCTCTCTGAAGGATCAAACAGGAAGAGAGAGACAAATTGTTTAAACACAAATAACTCTGACAATTAAAGAACTAGCATGACTAAGCCATGAAAGACAAGTGAAAAGCAAACAGACTGACACTTGAGCAAATTTAGGCCTCCAAGCATGTGGAGGCACTTTTAATTTTCACTGTCACAATCTAAACTCCAAAGAACAGAAAAGTCTGCAGCCTTGCTTTTCACCTGCTGGTAAGATACTATGTTAGTGTTGCTGTTAGATGTATTGCATTCCAGAAGATCTCAAAGACATAACTTGTAGTGGTCATCAACCGCCAAACCTGTTTGAGACCCTCTCAACTGTTAGATGTCTGAAAATTTCACATGCAGCCCAAACCCTTCCCCTGGTTATCAAAGAACATACTACAGGAGAGGTGGCTAAGAGTTCATTCACTCTTCCTTAGAAATCCCTTCCAGGTGTGGGATCAGCACAAACAATCTTTATGACAACAGAAGTAAATGTTGCACACTATCAGCGTTTTACTGCTGAGCCTTTATATACCCTTGATAATAAACTTGGTGGCCAATAGTTAAACATCCCACAGTATCCCTGGGAGACCCAAGGGGCCAATTTTCTGACACGTGTTGGGCTCCGTGCTGATAGCACAGAGCCTGCTTGGGATTCTTTCTCCCTCTCTCTCTGCCCCTCCCTCACTTGCATGCGGATGTCCATGCACATGCTCTCTTAAAAAAATAAACTTAAGGGGCGCCTGGGTGGCTCAGTCGGTTAAGAGTCTGACTTCGGCTCAGGTCATGATCTCGCGGTCTGTGAGTTCGAGCCCCAGATTGGGCTCTGTGCTGACAGCTCGGAGCCTGGAGCCTGCTTCCAATTCTGAGTCTCCCTGTCTCTCTGCCCCTCCCCCATTCATGCTCTGTCTCACTCTCTCTCTCTGTAAAAAATAAACATTAAAAAATAATAATAATAAACTCAAAAAAAAGTCTGCCCACAAAAAAAAAAAGCAAAACATCTTTTAAGGTTGTTAACATCTTAATTTTTTATACAAGAGACAAATGAAGACATACTTACGAAACATTCTAAGGAAGGCTCAAAATGCTAGACCTAAAAACAGTATGCAATTCCTCAAAAAATTAAACACAGAATTATCACGATCCACCCCTAGATATATGCCCAGAAGAAGTGAAAGCAGGGACTGGAGAGACTGTACACCCATGTACAAACAACTAAAAGGTGGAAGCAACCCACTTGGGATTTCATCGGTGCATGAATGGATAAACAAAATATGGCATATACATGCAATGGGAATATTATTCAGCCTTAAAAAGGAAGGAAATTCTGACACTTGCTACAACGGAGAAGAATCTTAAATATATTATGCTAAGTGAAATGGCCAGTATCTTAAGAGTTGATAAAGTGCTCTCACATACATTATATAATTCTCACAACTATTTCCCTGTGAAACGTGACCTCCATTTTACAGATAGTAGAAAGAGGTCCAGAGAAGATAAATAACTTGCTCAAGGTCACACATTAAGTGGTAGCCACAAAAATTTTAAATCCAGTTTCTCTAATTCAAATTTCCATGCTCCTTTCAATACATCATACTGAGTTTTCTGTTTACTTCCATGGCAACTCTATAGGACCATTACCATACAGAAAAAAGAGCCCTGGAGCGCCAGGCCGGCTCTGTTGGTGGAGTGTATGGCTCTTGATCTCAGGATTGGGAGATCGAGCCCCAAGTTGGGTGCAGAGATTTCTTAAACATAAAGAACTTCCAGAAGAAAGAGCCCTGAGTCCTGGACTTGGGAGTTAAAGGACCTATGATTCTCAGCTTTGCCAAATAACAACCGTGGGACTTTCTGCAATTCACCATATCTTTGAGACTCAGTTTCCTCACTGGAAAAAGTATATTTTTAAAAGTTTGTAATATACTCTTTAGAGTTTGAATATCAAAGAAGAAGACAGTATATAAAAGAGCACAAAGTTTAGCACTTGGTAAGTGAAAATAAATGTCAGAAAGAAAAAAAAGTAAACTTTAGCTGGCTTAGCATCACCGGTATTTTGCCCTAATCTGGCCTTAGTGATAAGTGACATCCAAACGCATTTTTCCTGTATTCTCTTGAGAAAACTGACTGGATCCTTGATACTTCTGACATATACTCCCAAGTGTAATTCATTAGCAACAGTGAAAATGATGTAACTATTCTCTGCAGCAAGTTCATCAAAGAAATGTGAGGAATGAAAGTCAAGGTATAGGCCTGACAGACACTTGCAAAGAAAAGAAAGAGGTCATGGTTATAGGCATCTGCTCAAAGTTCAGCCCAATGCTTTCTGGGCTATTCAGAAAAGCACAGGCCAAAAGCTTCAATCAGCTATTTGACGGCCCTTGGGAAGAATAAGGACAGTGGCCAAGCCAGAAGTCACTGAAAGGCAAAGCAACAATGTAGAAGATAAAGCAAGCATAAAGGAATGTGATCAAGGAAACAGGTCCCAGATGAAAAGGAGCTGCCTGGAAAGCCTAAGTAAATACATGAATAAATAAACACAACATAAATTATACTGGTATGAACTTCATACTCTAGCCCAGAATCTGGAGCTTCTTTCAAACACCCACATTTGTCATACTGCCCTTGGGTCACAAAGGGATATTTGGGAGAAGGCAGTTTGTAATTCCTGATTCTTATAGAAAATCACATTTATCATAAGCCCTCACTACAGTATCTGGTTTATTTGCTAGGTACGGATATGCATTTGTGAGATTTATAAAACTGTGCTTGCGGCAAAATGTCTCTGGGGTCAGGTAAGGCAGATCAACCTTCAGTGCAATCTTGTTAGCACATCTCACCCCCATGCCCCCTCATTCCAGCTCTCCCAACACACACATTTCACACTTTTCCTTTTGTTCCCAGATGTGCCAAATACTGCTGTAAATCACTAAGGGACATTTTACCTTTAAAAAAGGGAAAGAGAGAGAGAGGAAAAAAGAATAGAAAAGAAAGATACAGAAATAAACACTAAATCCCAGCTCTGTCACATATAAGAATTTATACCAAGTTGTAGACGTGCATTACTATTGCTGGGAATGTCTGGCAAGGCTTACATCTGGAGCTAAATCAAGTTTCCCCATCTGTTGGGTTTGCCTCTTCTACTCAGTGTTAATTTTTCAATTGTTTGCAAGAAAAATTTAATAAATGTTGAGAAAATGGGAAATGATAGGCACAAAGGGAGCGAGGAATGTAAGGAAAGTGAGCTTGAGATTTCATGAAACTGAAAGCACATTCTCTCCATTTACAAACAGCTCACTCCTATGAGTATGTGGTATTTCCTCAAGACCCTAAACCAAACTCCATGCCTGAATCAACTTCATCCAATACATATAGCACTCTGTAATTGCCTTGCTGTTTCATAAGGAAACTAAAATAACTTAGCCCCATGAGCTCCATTTGCCTCTGTTTACCACAAATAGAAAGAGCCATGTAAAGCAAAACGTCAAAGTTCCAGATCCCCATGAGTCATTCACTGAACTCACGGAGGATGGCAGAAAAAATTTTTCAGAGAAAATGGCCTATACACAGAAAACACTTTGGCAACAGCGATGTTTGAAAAGGGCTTGCAACCGTCTCTTGGTAAGAAAATTCATAGTACAGCACTGTGAGCTATTTCAATATGACAATATGAAAGTCTCACGCATTCCTACTTTTCTTGATCAAGTACGACATTTCTTCCACTCCTACAGGCATCAGGGTTTAAAATAGCAGTGGTGTTCAACACACTCCACTCAGAAAGGTACAATAAACCTCAAGATGAGCCAAGGAGCTCTGAGAGGGGTAAATTCTCATTCCTTACCTGATATTAACCAATGCATGCGTCACCTTGCTAGCTGCTTCTTTCCATTGGCCTGCATTGGTAGAAAGCCTCAGAACTGTAAGGAAGAAAAGAACAAAGATCTGTCAGATTCCTGGTACAAAATACAAATATGAGGGATAAAGACACATCTCAGAAGAATACTATTAGAATAACCAAACGGAGCCTATACCAAGGTTCTGATTAAAACATCCTCATCTCAGAGAAAAATATAAGGGCTTATTCTCAACTATCTTCACCAGGATTTTTTTCTTCTCTAAATTTTTTTCACTTTCTATCAAAATACTCCTCTTCTACACTGGGTTCCCCTCCATCTACTCCCTACTAACAGGTTTCCATACTTGGCTTTTACATTCGTTTCAAATATACACTGAGGTGGTAATATGAGGCTAACCTGGCTGCCACAGTTACCATTTCCGTATTTGCTGGGGCTGATTCAGTGGAAGTGGCTGGCTGATTAAGTATCCCCTCCTGCTCCATACATATCTTTCTCCCAAAGGTCTAAGCTGGGTCAAACAGAACAAATAATCTTGCTAGATAGAGGATGGTCATGTTTCAATCAAGGAGTAACCTGTTTGGGGCGCCTGGGTGGCTCAGTTGGTTAAGTGTCTGACTTCAGCTCAGGTCATGATCTCACCGTTCAGGAGTTCAAGCCCCGCGTTGGGCTCTGTGTTGACAGCTCAGAGCCTGGAGCCAGAACTCTCTCTGACCCTCCACTGCTCATGCGCTCTCGCTCTCTCTCTCTCTCAAAAATAAATAAACCTTCAAAAAAAAATTTAAAAAAAAAAAAAAAAAGACGTAACCGGTCTTAGCTCTTCTGATTTAACTGCGTGACCTGCAACATGAATCAACAGGAATATTCTTCCCTTTCTGACCAGATTCTATCTCTTTTCCACACTTACCAATAGGGGGAAAGACGATGGAAATATAGAACATCCTCTATCATGCTGAACTTCAGGACCATACAGTACAGTACTGATATAATTTTAGAAAAGAGACAAACCAGCACAACTGCACCTTGAAAGAGCAAGCACATGGTGGGCACTCCACGTACATGTGTTTAATGAAGGAATAGCTAATAAGAGCTAAGGTTTACTATGTGTCAAGAAGTGAACCAACTTAGGTTCTATGCAATATAGCAAAGAGATGAGGAAAACGGAGACTCAGAGGAGCCAATTGATCTAAGTACATTCACTTGTATGTAACCAAGCTAGAGTTCAAACCTGGAGGGTATGACTCTAGGGCATGTGTGTATAGTGAGTGGTTATGAGTATTAACCCTGAAGCTAACTGTCAAAAGTCCAGTTCCAGCCCCTGCCATTTATGAGACAATTATAGCAATACTTACAGGGAAGGACTATTGTGAAAATTAAATAAGTTAATATATATAAAGCCTTAGATCAGTGCCTGGCACATAGTAAATGTTATAAGTATTAGCTATTATTATTTAAATAAACTGCTTCCCAAACAAATGAATGAATATATCTGAGATTTTCCCAAAAGAAGGAAAGAGGAGCCTAACAAACATTAAGAAATATGTAATCAATTTGCCCAGGAACTTTGTGTGTTTTTTTTTAAAGATTTACTTATTTTTGAGAGAGAGAGCACAAGTGGGGAAGGGGCAGAGAAGGGGGGACAGAAGATCCAAAGCAGACTGTGTGCTTCAGCAAGACTGATGCAGGGCTCAAACTCACGAATCATGAGATCATGACCTGAGCTGGTCAGATGCTCAACCAACTGAGCCACCCAGGCGCCCCAGCACAGGAACTTGACCCCTGAGTACCATCACTACCTACTCCTGCCCAAGATTCCAGCAAGGAGAGCAGCAGCTCTATCGGAGGGAAGGCCTATGGCGGTAGCAGGGAAAGGAAACTCAACTTGCTGCTCTGCATCTGTTCCAGCAATAGCTCATTTTTATAAATTCATGCAATTTTATGAAAGAGAATATGGAAGCCTTAATAAAACATATTATCAGAACACTGATTTTCTAATTTACAAGATTTAGTGCAGGGGAAGTTGGTATAGTTCCAAGTTAAAGCTCCTCAGTCTGAAATCCAGTTTCACCCAGTGTACATGCAAATTTATTCATGTAATGAACACAACTGTTTCAGCAAGTCAGACGTATCTTTTCCAACTCAACTGTGGAACTAATGAGATAGCTTTGTTTTTCACGAGATCCTCTACTAGATCATAGATTCTCTGATGGTGGGGACCAAAACATATATGGAACTGAGCTGAATCCTCCGCTCTTTATTTCAGAGAGGTATTTAACTCTGTACACGGATTATTTCTCTGTAACATTCTGTCAGCTCTGTTCCTTAGTGAACAAGCGCCAGATGACATCATCAATGCATTTCCTTTGGAAATGCCATAGGCTTTTATATTCTTTTCTAGGTTACCAAATTTAAACACAAAATTATTTCAAAATGCCCTAAAAGCCTCAAGCTAAGGTAATCATTTATGTTGTAAATTATGGTTCACAAAAATAACATATTACACAGCCATTTTAAAAAGAGACGTTAAGTAATAGTAAAAACTGGAAACAACCATAATTTCCATGAAAAGAATAAATAAACTAAACCCACACTATACAAAAAAAAGAGAGAAAGACTTAAGAGAATTACAAAAGAAGGAAAGTATTTTATGACATATAGTTTTAAAAAACATAAAATAGAAGGATAACATGATTACAACTATGTAAAACTATGCATACATGTAGGCTAATATGTAACTATGAAAACAATGGTAGTAGTAGAAAAAAGAGATTGTAAAAGTTTTTAGTTTTTCCATCTTGCTTTTTCTTAAGTATTTGTAATAATCTTTTTTAATAAAAAAAAAAATGCAAAATATGGTATCATTCATTCACGGTTCAGAGCAGCTCCTGTGGAGGGCCTTCCTATTCAGTGGACTTCACTGCAGAAAATTATCATAGGAATATTAAGTGTGTGCCTTTATCAAAAATGTTTCAGTGAGCCTTCCTCTTCCAGCATGACAGGAGAACAAGACATAATCTACCCTCCTACCTTAAATAACAGAACAGTAGATGAAATATATGAAACAACAATCACCAGACACTGGACAACAGGCATACAGAACTGTGATCCCTGAAGAAAAAAAAAAAAACAACAACAAGGTGAGCCCCACTATTACCCCAGCTTCCTGCATGGAGAAGTTTTCTAGCCTGTGGGGCAGGGAGGAGGAACCTAAACAGAATCCATAAGTCATGCCAAGCTGAGGACATAGAGATCAACATTTGGAGAGGCCAAGACACCTAGAATTTGTGGGTGAGAGTACTATAGAAGAGGGAGTTTGACAGAGAGCTCTGGAGGTCTACAGAAGGGTCCTCTTACACCTTTAACTGAGTATTGATCCGCATACATGGAAGAGGAAAATACTCAAGGCTGGGCACAAAGAACGAGTGGAAAGAAAAAGAAATTGTAAAGCTCAATTTCACAAATAAAATAATTTGTCTTACCACCACTCATACATGGGTTGTCAGACAGAATCTACAGATGAGTACTGCATTAGTAATGGAGCCGAATTAGTCCATATGAAAGATTGCTCTCAACCTCCCCTGACAACCCTTAAATGCAAACCTAAAAGGATAAAACTGATTCCACATAACACAACCCCACTCTAAATTTTTTTTTAACGTTTATTCATTTTTGAGAGATGGAGAGAAACAGAGCATGAGTGGGGGAGGGTCAAGAGAAAGAGGGAGACACAGAATCTGAAGCAAGCTCCAGGCTCCAAGATGTCAGCGCAGAGGCCGACGCAGGGCCTTAAACCCATGAACCACGAGATCATGACCTGAGCTGAGGTCACACGCTTAACTGACTGAGCCATTCAGGCGCCCCAAAACAAGCCCATTCTAAATTTTTTTTTTTTAAACGTTTATTTATTTTTGAGACAGAGAGAGACAGAGCATGAACGGGGGAGGGTCAGAGAGAGGGAGACACAGAATCCGAAACAGGCTCCAGGCTCTGAGCTGTCAGCACAGAGCCGGACGCGGGGCTCGAACTCACACACCGCGAGATCATGACCCGAGCCGAAGTCAGACGCTCAACCGACTGAGCCACCCAGGCGAAAACAAGCCCATTCTAAAACAAAGGTTAACATTATATAAAAATATGTCACAAAATCTAGCACTCATAACATTAAAATCACAATGTTCAAAATCCAATTTTAAAATGACCGGGCATTCAAAGAAACAGAAAAACATAAACCATAAGGAGAAAAATCAGTTAACAGAAACAGATCTAAACATGAAGAAAAATAGCAGAATTAGCAGAAAAGGACATTAAAACAACTATTGTAAATATGCTCCATATTCTCAGGAAGATTGAGGAAAATACAAATACAATGAGGAAAGAAATGGACATATTAAAAAGAAGTCCAAATAGAACTTTTAAGGAAGAAATAAACCTTCTGGAATGCAAACTACACTGGAAAAAATGAACTAAGATTACTGAGATTAATGGCATATTTAAAAAATACAGAAGAGGCATCTAAATTGGGAAGGAAGAGGGGCGCCTGGGTGGCTCAGTCGGTTAAGCGGCCGACTTCAGCTCAGGTCATGATCTCGCGGTCCATGAGTTCAAGTCCCGCGTCAGGCTCTGTGCTGACAGCTCAGAGCCTGGAGCCTGTTTCAGATTCTGTGTCTCCCTCTCTCTGACCCTCCCCCGTTCATGCTCTGTCTCTCTCTGTCTCAAAAATAAATAAACGTTAAAAAAAAATTCTTTAAAAAAAAAAAATAAAATAAATTGGGAAGGAAGAAGTAAAGCTATCACTATTTGCAGACATGATACTATATACAGAAACACTAAAGACTCCACCAAAAAACTACTAGAACCAATAAATCAGTACAGTAGCAAGATACAAAATTAATATACAGAAATATGCTGTGTTTTCATACACTAATAACTAACAATCAGAAATAGAAATTAAGAAAACAATCTCATTTACAACTGCATCAAAAAGAATAAAATACCTAGGAATAAATTTAACTTAGGAGGTAAAAGACCTGTACTCTAAGAACTCTAAGACACTGATGAAAGAAACTTAAGAGGACACAAATAAATGGAAAGATATACCATGCTCATGGACTGGAAGAATTAAATCTATTAAAATGTCCCTACTACCCAAAGCCATCTACAGATTCAATGCAATCCCTATCCAAATACCAACAGCATTTTTCACAGAAATAGAACAAATAATCATAAAATTTGTATGGAACCACTAAAGACCCTGAATAGCCAAAGCAATCTTGAGAAAGAAGAGCAAACCTGGAGGTATCCTGCCCCCCCGATTTCAACTTTTACTACAAAGCTACAGTGACCAAAACAGCATGGTACTAGCACAAAACAGAGACACAGATCAATGAAACAGAGTAGAGAACTCAGAAATAAATTCACATCTATATGGTCAATTAATCTATGACAATGGAGGCAAAATATACAATGGAGAAGAGACAGTCTCTTTAATAAACGGTGTTGGGAAAACTGAATAGCTAAATGTGAAAGAAAGAAAGAAAGAAAGAAAGAAAGAAAGAAAGAAAGAAAGAGAAAGAAACTGGACTATTTCCTTACACCACACACAATAAACTCAAAATGGATTAAAGACCAAAATGGAACACCCAAAACCATAAAACTCCTAAAAGAAAATATAGGCAGTACTGATTGGAAGAACAAATATTGCTAAAATGTTGATACTACCCAAAGCAAGATACATATTCAATGAAATCCCTATCAAAATAACACCAGCATTCTTCACAGAGCTAGAACAAACAATCCTAAAATTTGTACGGAACCAGAAAGGACGCCAAATAGCCAAAGCAGTCCTGGAAAAGAAAACACAATCTGGAAGCATCACAATTCCAGACTTCAAGCTGTACTACAAAGCTGTAATCATCAAGACAGTATGGTACTGGCACAAAAACAGATAGATAGATCAATATAACAGAATAGGGAACCCAGAAATGGACCTACAAACATATGGCCAACTAATTTTTGACAAAGCAGGAAAGAATATCCAATGGAAAAAAGACAATCTCTTCACCAAAAGGTATTGGGAAAACTGGACAAGCAGAAAAATGAACCTGGACCACTTTCTTACATCATACACAAAAATAAACTCAAAATGGATGAAAGACCTAAACGTAAGAAAGGAAGCCATCAAAATCCTAGAGGAGAAAAAAGGCAAAAACTTCTTTGACCTCGGCTGCAGCAATTTCTTACTTGACAGGTTTCCAAAAGCAAGGGAAATAAAAGCAAAAATGAATTATTGGGACCTCATCAAGATAAAAAGCTTCTGCACAGCAAAGGAAACAGTCAACAAAACTAAAAGGCAACCGACAAAATGGAAGAAGATATTTGCAAATGACATATCTGATAAAGGGTTAGTATCAAAAATCTATAAAGAACTTACCAAACTCAACACCTGAAAAATGAATAATCCAGTGAAGAAATGGGCAGAAGATATGAATAGATATTCTTCCAAAGAAGACATCCAAATGGCTAACGGACACATGAAAAGATGCTCAACACCACTCATCATCAGGGAAATATACATCAAAACTACATTGAGATACCACCTCATACCAGTCAGAGTGGCTAAAATTAACAACTCAGGAAAAACAGATATTGGCAAGGATATGAAGAAAGGGAAACCCTCTTGCATTGCTGGTGGGAATGCAACTGGTACAGCCACTCTGGAAAACAGTGTGGAGGTTCCTCAAAAAATTAAAGATTGAATTACCCTATGACCCAGCAATAGCACTAATAGGAATTTATCCAAAGGATACAGGAGTGCTAATTCAAAGGGGCACATATACCCCAAGGTTTACAGCAGCACTATCAACAATAGTCAAATTATGGAAAGAGACCAAGCGTCCAGCAACTGGTAAATGAATAAGGAGATGTGATACACAAACACACACACACACACACACACACACACACACACACACACACACAGAGGAATACTACTTGGCAATGAAAAAGAATGAAATCTTGCCATTTGCAATGTGGATGGAACTGGAGGGTATTATGCTAAGTGAAATAATTCAGCCAGAGAAAGACAGATATCATATGTTTTCCCTCATATGCAGAAGTTGAGAAACTTAACAAAGACCATGGGGGAAGGGAAAGAAAAAAAAATATATAGTTACAAACAGAGAGGGATGCAAACCATAGGAGACTTTTAAATACAGAGAACAAACTGAGGGTGGAAGGGAGTGGGGGGGGGGGGCAGGGCAAATGGGTGATAGGCATTGAGGAGGGCACTTGTTGGGATGAGCACTGGGTGTTTTATGCAAGTGATGAATCATGGGAATATACTCCTGAAGGCAAGAGCACATTGTATACATACAATGTATGTTAACTAACTTGACAATAAATTATATATAAAATTTTTTTTAATAAATAAATAAAACCCACATAAGTGATAAAGGACTAGTAGGCAAAATATACAAAGAAATCTCACATCTCAAAAATAAAAAAACAACCAATTCTCCTTATAGAAGAACTCTAGGGGCGCCTAGGTGGCTGAGTCGGTTAAGCATTCGACTTTGGCCCAGGTTACAATCTCATGGTTCACAAGTTTGAGCCTGGCCTCGGGTTCTGTGCTGACAGCTCAGAGCCTGGAGCCTGCTTCAGATTCTGGGTCTCCCTCTCTCTCTACCCCTCCCCCACTTGTACTCTCTCCCTCTCTCAAAAATAAAAAAACATTAATTTTTTTTTTTTTTAAAGAACTCTAAATAATTTATGGAGATCCTCTCTCCCCTCAAGGAGGTGGAGCTTAACCTCCCCACAGCTAATACCAACTTTAGTGCTAACTGCATTTACTGACTTGCTTCCGAAGAAAAGAGTACGGAAAGGGAGGAAAAACCACAACTATGCACCAGAGAAACTTTGCAAACACTACCCTAACCAAGTGATAAAGGTTAATATCACCAGTGATAAGTCATGTTGATAATATACACCCAAATGTAATGAAAAGACCACTCTGACTTTGTGGCATTCTTCCTCAAAACCTAGAACCCCAGTCTAACCCTGAGTAAATCATGAGACAAACCTAAACTGAGGAAGATTCTCCTCAAAACTGTCAAGGTCATGAAAAACAAGGAAACACCAAGAAACTATCAGACAAGAAGAGACTAAAGAGACATTAGGACTAAATGTAACATGGATGGAATCCTGGAATGCAAAAGGGACATTAGAGGAAAAATTAGAATCCAAATAAACTCTAGGGTTCAGTGTGTGTGTGTGTGTGTGTGTGTGTGTGTGTTAAGAAAGCACATATCATAAAACTTACCATCTTAACCATTTTTAAATGTATTGTTCAATAGTGTTAAGTATACTTACATTGTTAAAAACAGGTCTCCAGAACCTTTTTATCTTGCAGAACTGAAGCTCTATACCTATTAAACAACTCCTTTTGCACCCTCCCCCCATCCCTTGGTAACCACCATTCTCCTTTTTTTTTTCAAGTTTACTTATTTATTTTGAAACACAGAGAAAGAACGTGAGGAGGAAGAAGGGTAGAGAGAGGGAGAAAGAGAGAATTTCAAGCAGGCTCTGTGCCATCAGCACAGAGCCCAATGTGGGGCTTGAACCCACGAATCGTGAGATCATGACCTGAGCCTAGATCCAGAGTCAGATGCTCAACCGACTGAGCCACCCAGGTGCCCCTCTACTTTCTGTATCTATGAATTTGACTACCTTAGATATCTCACATAAGTGGGACCATACAGTATTGTCCTTTTGTGACTGGCTGGTTTCACTTAGCATGATGCTCTCAATGCTCATCCACACTGTAGAATGTAACAGATTTCTTTCCTTTTTAAGGGTGCACAGTATTCCATAAAATGTATATGCCACATTTTATTTATCCATACATCCATTAATGGATGTCTGGGTTGCTTTTATCTCTTGGCTATGGTGACTAGTGCTGCTATGAACATGGGTATGCAATGTTTTTTTAAATGGACAAAAGGTCTTCAAAACTAAAGAATATGGCAAAAAGAAACAGGAAAGATGATCAACCTCATTATTCATTAGGGAAATGCAAATTAAAACCATAAAGAGATATTGCCACACACCTGTAAGAAGCCAAAAACAATCAACCAAACAGACAAACCAGTACTGATTAGGATATGGAACGACTGTAACTCTTGCATATTGCTGAGGGGAATGTAAAATAGGTCATCTCTTTGGAAAACAGTTTGGTGTTTTCTTTATAAGAAACATATACTTGGGGCCTGGGTGGCTCAGTCGGTGGAGCGTCCAACTTCAGCTCAGGTCGTGATCTCACTGCTCGTGAGTGAGCCCTGCGTTGGGCTCTGTGCTGACAGCTCAGAGTCTGGAGCCTGCTTCGGATTCTGTGTCTCCCTCTCTATGCCCCTCCCCTGCTTGCACTCTGTCTCTCTCTCAAAAACAAATAAACATTAAAAAATAAAAAAATAAAAAAAAAGTCAGGATGCCCAACCAACTGGGTTGAGCACCCCATTTAAAAAAAAAAAAAGAAACATATACTTAACCATGATAGCCAAAAATCCATTCAGAGGTATGTCACCAAGTGAAATAAAAGCTTGTGTTCATATAAAACCCTGTACAATAATGTTTACAGGAGCTTTATTCATAATCGCTAAAATCTGGAACCTCTCAATGTCCTTCAACCTAGAAATGGATAAATCAAGCTGGCATAGTCTTACAATGGGATTTATTCTATGATAAAAAGGAATAAACTACTGATATATGCATCAACATAGATGAATTTCAAATGAATTACTGTGTAAAAGAAGCCAGACCCAAAAGACTATATGACCTCATCTTTGGGGTTTTTTTGAAAGAGCAAAACTATGAAAAAAAAACAAAAAACAAAAAACCCCACAAAACTCTGGGGTCAGGGAATAGGTTAGTGGCTACTACAGGTTTAGGATGAGTGAAGGAGCTGACCTCACAAGAGCACAAGAGAACTTTCTGGGATGATGACACTCTTTCACATCTTCATTTTTTTGTGATAATTATACTTCCACACAGTTGTCAAAACTCAGAACTATACATTAAAAAGGGTGCATTTTACTATATATGGAAGTATACCTTTAAAAACCTGACTTAAAAAACTAAATGTTTTTTCATCATACTTTACATAAAATGGAAAGCACTGAAACATGCTCTGTTTGTTGTATTTCATTTAGTGAAATTTCTCATTTTCCTATTTGCGCTCACCTGGTTAACATTTTAATTCCCTTGTCAGATGTGAGCATGCCCAGATATCTCCTCTTATCTTGTTGCTGTAGCTACAAAGGCTTACCTCATTTGACTGTGCACATGGCCCAGCTGAGTAGGTATGTCAGGCTTCTATAAAATATCTCCCCCACTCCAACTCTCCTTCCTTTCCTCACTGAAAGACATCTTTATTCATCTATTAATGGTTGCTAAGACCTCTGGGGCAGCTTTTCACCCTCAGAAAATTCCAAATTCTTGAAAACAAGGATATAGATAAAGCTGGGCGGATGCAAACCCCACAAGGAACACTGAGCACATTTGACAATAGGAAGTCTGCTAGAGGGTTCTCATAGAACACTTAATAGCTCCTAAAAAAAAAAAAAAAAAAAAAAAAAAAAAAAGACCATGTGTCTTGATGCGACAACTGG
The DNA here is from genome assembly GCF_018350215.1 of Panthera leo. Taxonomy (NCBI): domain Eukaryota; kingdom Metazoa; phylum Chordata; class Mammalia; order Carnivora; family Felidae; genus Panthera; species Panthera leo. Next base: position 59,891,926 of record NC_056689.1, read on the forward strand.
AACTTGTTATCCTCAGGGGAACTGACCTGATGCTAAAGCTGTTATTCTGAGACTAAGAGAGGAGAAACAGAAAACACCTGGTCCTTGCAAACACTGAGCAATGGATCACACCTTTCCGGAGTTGTCATTCCTTAGAATTCTTGCCAGGTGAAATAATCTTCCTATTGTTTAAGGTAGTTTAAGTCAGTTTTTGATACTTGCAGTTGAAAACATCCTACTGATACAAGGCCTTACTTCCACTGCCAAAGACATCACAGCAAAGCTATACACGCCTCTCAAAAGTTTTCCTCTACTGCTCTAAAAAATAAAATATATTACAAAAAATTTTGCTCCTCCTGGGCAATCCTTCTTTTCTACTGTTTGCTTCTACTCTTTCTCCTAGTACTTGTTCCAAATCCCCTCTAGTTTTCTCAAGATATGAGAGTTTTCACAAATAGTCTCAACAAAAAGGATAAAGCAAACCAATCTGTAGTGACAGGAAGCAGATCGGTGGTTGCACAGAGACAGAAAGCAAGGGATAAGGGTGGTAAGAGGTGGCAGGAGGGACATACAGGGATATAGGGAAACTTTTGGTAAATGACAGATATGTTCATTATCTTGTTTTTTTCCTTTTTTTTTTTTTTCTAATGTTTATTTATTTTTTGAGAGAGAGACAGACATAGAGTGCAAGAGGGGAAGGGGCAGAGAAAAAGGGAGACACAGAATATAAAGCAGGCTCCAGGCTCTGAGCTGTCAGCACAGGGCCCGATGCAGGGCTCAAACTCATGAACCGCAAGATCATGACCTGAGCCAAAGCTGGACGTTTAACCGCCTGAGCCATCCAGGTGCCCCAGATATGTTCATTATCTTGATTGTAGTGATAGCTTCAGGTACATATATGTATGTCAAAACTCATCAAATATTGTATACTTTCAACACGTGCAGTTTATTATATATCAATTCTACCTTAATAAATAAAGCTAGTAAATTAGATTTTTGGGTTTTTTTTTTTAATAGCTTTAGCGAAGGGCTTTCTGCTTCTGTGCAATCTATAGAAACCTTTCCTAACCTTTCCAACTCCAGGTAGGTCTGACTAGACTCTTCACTCAAATTGACAGGGATACAAGTCCTCTTTCAGAAATAAGTTATATTTACTATGGCCGCAGAGTAAATTTTCATTGAGCCAATCACCAAAAGGTTTGCAAGAGTGATTTTTATCTAATGCCCACTTCCTCTTGTATGTTATGCTAAAAATACATAGGTACATTAAAACTCTTTAAAATCCTGTACCTTCTCAAATCACACAATGTTCCTTTGGGATTCAAGCTCTTCTATTTATGCTGTCAATTTCCACCCACTCTTTCACTCCCATCTCACTAACAGTCACTAAATCCACAGGCCTCCCTATTCTCTCTCCCTCTCTCTCTCTCTCATAAACATAAGGGCTACAGGGCTGCTAACCAGCTTTCTACTGCAATCAGCCTTGAGTGCCTAAAAGCAAAGAACTGCACGTACAACTTCCTATTTACTGAGAAGACTTCTGTATTTCTATGCCAAGCAGGGCACCAAGCAACCAGAAGAAAATCTTTGATAGTTTTTTTTCCTCTTACATGCCAAAAACCACAGCTGACAGAGAGAGGAGAACAAAAAGAAAAGACAGCTTACCCATAGAGTAGAGGTTGTCAAAGCTCTGGTGCATGCGGATAATCTCGTAGTAGAGTTCATCATAGCTGCTGGGAGTGGGCAGGAATGTGTCGCCGTATGTGATAAACATATTAAACAGGTTCACAATCTAAAAAAGAAGCAAAAGCCCATACACAGGCATCAAGCTATGAAGACCAGAAAGGTATTATCAGTAATATGCTGTAGTCAGTTCTTACTGGCTCGTAAGAAGAAGAACTGACTGTTACATTTTCAGAAATTTTGTGAGTTGGTTGTTTAACAAAGCCATTATTAAAAATTAACATATAAACTTACATTTCAATAAATTATATTAAAATGAAGGTAACACTCAAACTCACAACTTCCTAATTACTTTCTATCTTTTAGTATTATGTTCTTGAAATTCATTTACAACTCTCATACCTGTGTGGTAGGAATATCATAGAATGGTGTATTATTGATCATCTCCCCAACTCTGCATTCAACAATGTCACATAGTTAGCTTGAAACTGGCCATGGTGAGAGTAGTTTTACCACAGAAATCCACAAATGCTACAAAAATCAGGGCTTCCTCCCCGCTCACATGTTAAACATTTATGAACACACTGGATAATATCCTAAAAAGATAGTCAAAAGGCACAATGCCCTCCTTCTACCCCAAATAACTAGTCTGATAAACAGGAATATGTAATGTTCCTCTGAAACCAAGTACAGCCATGATGGAACCACTCATCTGGCTGGGACACCTCTCCAGGCTTTGCTCTGTACCAACACAGAGACTACAGCAGTCTAGTAGTCTCTCACCTGGGACCAAGGCTCACAGAGACTGACCCATACCTGCCCCTGCCAGACAATATACTCTCATGAAAAAGAGTCTCAAGTTTTCCAAAGACATAGGTGAGAGTGGGAAGAGTGGGGAGCACCAGTCTAGAACGTCTAACCCAAAAGGAAAATAAAGGCCTGGCTCCGCCAGTGGCTCAGTCCCCATAATACCAGCTCTTATTTCAAACTGGCCCATCTCGATTTTAGGATGTGGCTTCAGAAAAAAGGAAAAAAATTTTTTTTTAATTTAAGTACAGTTGACACACATTACATTAGTTTCAGGTGTATAATACAGGGATTCAACAAGTCTATACGTTGTGCTGTGCTCACTGCAAGTGTAGTGACCACCTGTCACCATGTAACACTATTACAACAACAACGACTATATTCCCTATACTGTACCTTTTACCTCCATGACTTAATCTTTCCATAACTAGAAGCCCGTATCTCCCATTCCCCTTAAGAAATATTTTTTGTTACTCACCATAAGGGCTAATGTAAAAATGTTGTGTTTGGCCAAAAGTACGGTCTCATTTGACATAAGGAACTTCAGCAAATTTATCAAGGCTTAAAAAAAAAAAAAAAAATCAACAAGCTATTCAAAGAATAATCAATAAAGTTAAATGAAAGCAATGAAAATACACTTAATTCTAAGAAATCCAAACAGGTCTAGAATGAGTAAGTCACAGCTACCAAGAACTTTTTAAAAACAGGTAAGGTAGGGGTGCTTGGGTGGCTCAGTTGGTTAAGCATCTGAATCTCGGTTTCTGTTCAGGTCATGATCTCATGATTCATGAGATCAAACCCCATGTCAGGCTCTATGCTGACAGCACAGAGCCTGCTTTTGATTTTCTCTCTCCTCTCTCTGCCCCTCACCTGCTCACACACACATACTCTCTCAAAATAAATAAATAAACTTTAATGAAATAAATGAAAGCAGGTAAGGGAGATATATTTGAAGCAAGCACTGATCTTCCCAAGCACATATCTGCTTATCTGCCCATAGAAGGTTTCTAAAAATCTACTTCTTTGTGCCATTTTTTTTTTTTGGATACCATTAATTTATTATAAAACAGAAACATGAAAATTATTTACATGATGAAATATTTAACAACTTTACTGTAATGGCAGCTTCACTTGATGCCGTTTCAAAAATGATTTTTTTCAGTCTACATACTTTCCAAGAATGTTACCATCTCTAAATAAGAAATAATCCTTGTCATCTAGAACTACTTTAGTGCCTCCATATTCTGAAAGAACTTGGTCTCCAACTTCCTAGTTGAATCTCTAACTAGTTGAATCTCTCCAGCCTTCCCTTTAGAGCCGGATCTAACAGCTACCACTGTTGCTTGCAATACTTCTCCTGGAGATTGTTCTGGAAGTATAATGCCTCCATTGGTTACAGTTTTGGTTGCCCTCCTTTCAACTAAAACTCAAAGGGAAGGAAACTTTCTAAAGGCCTGTCCTGCTGTGACTCCGGGCACCGCAGTGCGTACTCTGCTCTCGAGCTGCCACGTCTCAAGAAGACCCACAGTCCCACCTCTTCGTGCAACTTCTTAAATAGCAAGTAAGCTTGCAAATCTGACTATAAAAAGGACATCTTAGTATTCCAGATTTACTTACCACATTTGCTCAATTTATAGATTAAAATGAAGATCCCCCTCTCACCCTACGTGGCTAGCATGTCACGTCACTAAGTTTTAGTTATACATTTGTTTCAAACACCATGGTTAAGAGGGACATCTTTCAATTCTAACCGGTCACCAGAAATGCCAACGATATTGGACTTCAGCTCTAGATAAGAAAACAGCTCGTGAAGAGAAAAAAAAAAAAAGCCCTTAACTATTCAAACAAAAGTACAACTTGCTCTGTCCTCTCTCAACCATGACAACATTTACCTAAAAGGTCCCCTTTCTGTCTGGTAATTCTTAATGAGGATTAAAACCCAAGCAATCTCAGCTAAAAGACTGACTGTTAAGTCTCTAGCTTAACATGTAGGTATAAAGACATTTTTGCAAATAAATATTAAGCATAAATCACCAGTCGCCTTGTACTTTTTCACATGTAATCACGAAATAAATCCTACTTCTGTGCCCATCATGACTACTGTCCCTGTACCTACCTCCCCTACTTGATGGGAAACCTTACAGAAGGAGCTCAGCAGCTGCAAGCAATCGGCGGTCCTTCTGTCTTCTCCCCCTCAAGCCTCTCTACTCCCACAGATATAAAAAAAGGCTTGACCTCTCCTTTTCTAAGACCATACCTGCTTCTTTGCCAGCAAAGAAGCCCATTCTCCCATGCTGTCTGAGCTTTGTGTGAAGTTTACTACCCCTCGAGAAAAGATGTTAGCTTTGATTTGAAACAGCAGGCAATGATGAGTAGGAGTAAGACTCTCCAGACACTTGCCACCTGTCACACAACACCCCTTACTCTCAACCTCTGAAATCACAGGTACAGTAAAGAAACAGCAGGCAAGGAAAAGTACAAGAGCCTGTCTACGTTCCGTTTCTAAAGCCTGAATCTTCCCCTCAAATAGCAAAAAAGCCTTGCTAGAGATGAAGGTGATAGGCATCCTCATTTATGAACTCTTCACCCTTACACTGACTCCAGTTCTCGGAGATTTCATAATGGAAAGGCAAATGACAGGCAGGTGGCCCTTTTGATGTCGTCTGTTAACAAGCAATCTGTTGGACTAGACCCAAAAAAAGCTCCATAGGAGCCCATTCTAGATCACACAACCTGCTTAACTCCTACCAGGAGCTCAGAGAATGAAGGGGTCTAGCTGAAATCCACATAAAAATGACTAAGCTAGCCCAAACATCTATCTTCAATGAAGATCATCTTGCTGAGTTCTTTAAGGATTGCCCACACCACTCCCTACCCCCAGAGCTCGGACAAGCCCTGTTAATGGATAAATCACCTGACAATCAGACTCTATAAATTCACAAGAGACAAGAGAAAAGGATGGGTAGAGCACCTGGCACTCCACAAAACATAATGGTTGGAGAGAGACAAAGCAGCTTTTGCACACATCCAATCAACGAGGACTTTTGTCCCCAACACACACAGCAAAAAGATGCAGCCTCAGCAGTGGTTATGTGGTAATTAAGGGGCAGAAAACCTGGAGAAAAAGAAGTGGGAACAATGATTTATTGCTTCTCTGCTGGACTACAGCTAGTCTTGATCTCTGGGATTCAGAGCCAGGGATGACAAAGTGATAATAAATACAAGGGGAGGAAGAGAGCAATTCTGCCACAGACCAAGAGGCACCCTGTGTCCCAACTACCACAGACATCAGTGGAGCCAAACAGCACTGAGAAGGAGAATCCAGCACTGCGATACTGTCAGCACCAGGGAGAACCCGCATTCTACCCCTGATAATTCAAGCAGACCCCGACCTGACTCCACATCCCAAAAAGGCCAGGTCTTCTCACCTGGAAGTAGTCATTCTCTAGAGGAAATTTAATAGGCAGAGAAAATGAACAAAGCAACCTTAAAATTGGCTCCCACAAATCTCTGACATCAGGGACCACAATTCCTCAAGAGGGAATGCCCCAACCTCCCGTGGAATAGTGGTTTCTTTCTCCTTCATCATCGCCCTGACTTTGCACTCACTCCGTCAACTGTGTGGTGTCCCCTACAACACACACATGGTGTGCTATCCTCTGACCTGATGTGGTGGGAGTTCTAAGTCTGTGAGGTTTCTTTTTTTTTTTTTTTTTTTTAATGTTTTTATTTATTTTTGAGACAGAGAGAGACAGAGAATGAGCAGGGGAGGGGCAGAGAGAGAGGGAGACACAGAATCTGAAGCAGGCTCCAGACTCCCAAGCTGTCAGCCCAGAGCCTGACGCAGGGCTCGAACTCACAGACTGTGAGATCATGACCTGAGCTGAAGTCGGCCGCTTAACCGAATGAGCCGCCCAGGCGCCCCTGTGAGCTTTCAATATAGTTGATTTTTGTAACTAGAAAGGACCCTGGAGATCATGAATCCAGTTCCCTTGTTTTTGGATAAGAAAACACTTCCTCCCCTCCCCACCCACCCACCCCAAGGAGCTAGTGACTAAGCTGGGACTAAAACCTGGTCTGTGGTTTAGTGTTCTTTCTGCCATTCCATTAAAATTAAATAAAGGTGGATTAAACAAATTCCAAATGGAGTTTTATGTTAAAGGAAAAGACACTTACCTATAAATGGTGTGCTTAGATTTGCTGACTACACTGTTCCCAACACTTCTCTAGACTCTGGTTTATAACTTTCTCTACCTACTCGCTATTCCAGGTTATTTTCACATTTTTGGTCCACTTTTTCTCTTGGTCCTGAGCTACTTATTAGAGTACAGGTGTTTAATACCTCATTATTACCTCTCTACTGTCCATTTGCAACACTAAGACTCCCAAGCAGCTTCTCTCAGCATCAAACGCCTTAGCAGGACCTCTGTATCTGCTCTCATTGTTCTCTACAGCTCACCTCTCACACACCTCTATCCCCTCTTCTCTGTTTCTGCTTCCTTTGTAGTATCTTGAAAAAGAAAGAAAGAAAGAAAGAAAGAAAGAAAGAAAGAAAGAAAGAAAGAAAGACAGACGGAAAGAAGGAAGCCAGCATGCAGGGGGACAGAAGGGGAAGGAGAAAGAGAGAGAGGAAAGGGAGAAACATCACTGTCAACTAAAACTGTGCCTATACCCCTCACTCCTCACTCAGCTCTGCCCCCTTTAAAATTAAATACTGAACATGGAATGTGATTGGATCTGGATTTTAAAGGGAGCCAAGATCCCCTTTCTTTATGCAAAATCAGAACAGACACAAAACAAAACAAAACAAAAACACTGTTATAAATAATTAGCAGCCAGGCTTATTCATAAGCTGTTATGGTATAGAGTTATGCACAGGATTTAACTGCAGACCAAAGAAGAGAACAGCTTGATGTCAGCCAGGGACAGGTTCAAGGACAGTAGAGAACTGGTACTCGGGATCTCAGTGCCAACACATAAGTAGCACAGAGCTCATGCTGGCTGGCTCCTGGTTCACCACTCTTCACACACATACACATATTTTTAGAAAACTGCCCTTTATATCTATCCACTTGTCTACTTGGTGTCGTGTGGGCACATGACCAGCCAAACTGTTCCACAGACAGTCACAGAAGTAGCAGTACATAGAGAGAAGAGTTAAGATAACTATAAAAGATAAGGGGTTGGTTGTATAAACATAGCGTTGTTAATTAGTCTTTGTAAGAGTTTGGTATCAAGTACATGTTGTAGTCATTGTGGAGATAAGAGGGGCAGGATGTACTTAAAAAAATTTAACCTTTTAGTTTATCATGTTTCCATCTTTTTAAGGTTTTTATTTATTTATTTTGAGAGAGAGAGGGACAGCAGGGGAGGGGCAGAAAGAGAGGAAGAGAGAATCCCAAGCAGTCTCCGTGCTGTCAGCGCAGAGCCCAACGTGGGGCTTGAACCCCTGAACCATGAGATCATGACCTGAGCTGAAACCAAGAGTCAGGTACTCAACCAACTGAGTCACCCAGGTGCCCCCATGTTTCCATTTTTTAAACAAATAGTTTTTGAAGGGGGAGAAGAGACTACACCACTCTTCCTTACCAGAGACTTGACCCTTAGTCTAAGACATTTCCAAAGAAGAAGGGCCCACGTTATAATAACTCAACACTGTGTAAATAGTTTTGCCCATTTGAAGAGCAATGGCTGCTCATCCCCACAAAACAGAAGGGCACAGCTTTTAGATGCAAAGTGAAAAAAGTCAGTCACAAAAGATAAATACTAAATGATTCAATTTATATGAGGTACCCAGGTTGGGCAATTTACGGAGACAGAAGGTAGAATGGTGGTTGCCAGGAGTGGGGGAGGGAGAAATATAGAGTTATTATTTAATGGGTACAGAGAGTTTCAGTTTGGGAAGATGAAAAAAATTCTGGAGATGGAAGGTGGAGATGTTTGCAACAATAATGTGAATGTACTTAATGCCACTGAATCATACACTTAAAAATGGTAAATTTTATGTTATGTATGTTTTACTAATTAAAAGCAAATAAAAGGTCAATGTTTTTCTTTCCACCAACACAAGCATGAGCCCTACAAACACCCATCCAAACTTTCTATGTACTCAGCATAAGGGACCAGCTACACTTGACATCACAATACATATAAATAGTATGGAGTACCCAGCCAAGCATGCAAAGATGTTTCCTCTTTGATGGGTTAAAGAAAAAGAGCCAAATATACACAATCAACAGAGAACCATGGACTCTTCGGCAGGAATGAAAAGTCAAAATGAATCCTGAGTAGCCTTCAAGATAACACTATGGCAGTCTCCAGAATAATGATCAAAGTTCACAATCAAAGCTACCAATGCACTTAAGTACCAACAATATTCTAGGAAATCCTCAGGAATCCTGGATTAGACTCCTAATCTTTGCTAACACTACAAAAGGAGGATCCAGATACCTGGCTCCAAAAACTCTTAACCTACACAGAGTGGAAAAATAGAGAAGTTACGTCAGTGAAATACTTGAGGTATTATATTACACATCCTATATGTTTTAGCTGTAGGGAAATGGGTGCTCCATACACACTTGTTTCTTCATTGGAAAGTCTTTTCCACCAGGCACTTTGAAAACTTTGTTTCCGGGCTCTTTTTCAGGAACTACAAATTGGCTGCAACTGCTGCCTCTTTTAACTCTACTAGAGGGGCCTGTCAGTCTCACACTTAGTTTTGGCCCAAGCTCCCTCCCTTGGGGAGTCTTGTGCATCAAGTATGGCAACAGTGCACTGAAGTTCTGACTTCTGTGTGAGACACATGTGGAATATAGGAGAGTGTACAGGTTCTGGGACTATCCACCTGAGAATCCTGCCACTGCACACAGGCCTCTCCCACCCCACAAGGAACCTGGTTTGCAGAGCTGCTCCTAACATTAATGTACCCCACATAATGAGGACTTGCCCAGATTTTTCCCTAAACTGCTTTGAATTCAAGGAGAGAGTAGCAGCAAACTGTGTTGTCATGTAGAAGAGTAGAATGAATAATGGATACGGGAACTTCTCCAGGACTACAACCTGTCCCCCACATTAAGGTAAACCAGGTGCAGAGAACAAGCCAACTACAGGAAGACACAATGAAGTGGTAGCTCAGATGCCTGCCTCAGAGAAGCAGAGGGGAGGTTTAATCACAAAACCAAGTGAATGAGATTTAAATAATATTAAAAACAGGAAGGAGACAGAGAGCCTCTAGCAGAGTACAAATAAATGTCTCAAAAGAATCAGGTCAGAGAGCTCTCTGCCTGTTTGAATAGCTTAAACATACTATGAGAAAAAAAGAGATAGAAAGCAAAGACAAGACTCAACGAGGCCCTATTTTCTGGCCTGGCCTGGAGTTAGGATGAGACTCCACAGATCCAAATCAAGCCAGGTTCATTTGGGGAAATGGGTAATTTCACAGTGACTGATAAAAGAGCAATATTAGCATCTCACTTGCTTAGAAGAAAGGCAGAGGAACTCCAAGGACAGGCTAGAAATAGCACTAGTGTAACAAGCCAATGCCTCCAAAACCCCAGAGGCACTATAAACTCTAGCCAATTCCACCATCTCTGGACAAAATCACCGATTACCCAAGGACACTGCCAAGAATCAGCAGGCTCACTGTCAATGAGCAAAGTGGCACCGGAAGGACTTAGAAGCCAATACCTACCAACAGAATAATTTTAAGATACACCAGGTGGCCTCTCAGAATATTGGCATCTGTCTGGCTGCAAACCCAAGCACCTCACTAAAAGAGGCCAATGAATCAAACAAGAGAATGAAATGGCTTTGGTTGTGCCTTATGAGCCTCTCCAGGTGAACAGAACACAAAAGTTAGTATATCCAGTGGGAGGATTCTGGGAAGACAGCACAGTAGAAAGTACCAGGAAACTCTCTCCCTACCTAGACAGTAACTGCAGTAGCAGAATTTGTCTGATGTTAACTACTGTGGAACTCTGAAGTCTGGTAGAAGTTGGCAACTTCTGGGGAAGACCTGGATGGTAAGTTTTGGTTAATTTTGGGCAATCTGAGCTCTTAGCACAGAAGCAGCTGTCCATCCCCCACTTGCTCCCCACCAGCCATGTGGCAAGCAGCTATGCACTTGGTCCTGCAGCAGTCTATAAGAGCTAAGGTGGGCAAAAAGGACCCTGTCCTCCAAATACTGGGGATCTGTGCTCTGATAGCTGATTGTTGCTTCTGATTACAGAGATGCAGAGAAAGCAGGCAGCCATTATTGTTGTACCTCCCCTCACTGATGGGCAAGCCCTGCCCCATGCAGATAAATTACATCCACAAGATTTAAAGGGCCAAGTGCCCCTTTTTTCTCCACCTTCATTTCTTTGTCTTTCTCCTTTTGGGAGCCAGACATTAAAGACTAGAACATTCAAAAACAATCACATAGGGACACATGGGGGACTCAGTCAGTTGAGTGTCCAACTCTTGATTTCAGCTCAGGTCATGATCTCACGGTTTGGTTCAGGGGACTGAGCCCCATATCAGGCTCAGCATGTAGCCTGACTGGGATTCTCTCGCTCCCTCTCTCCCTGCTCCTCCCCCGCTTATGCTCTCTCTCGCTCACTCTCTCAAAATAAATAAATAAACTTAAAAAAGTAAAATAACTGCATATACAGGGAAAATTAAAAAGTGACTGCACATGCCCAAGAAAAGTCTCAGAAGAGGGTGAAGAAGACATAACGTTTATACTCGGGCTGATCCTGGGCAGAAGCAACCTACAAAAATAAAAATAAAAATAATAAACAAAAATAGTAACAACCAAAAATGCCAAGTCTGAGGGAGAATCTGATTTCTTAAACCTGAGGACATTATAGTAAGTGAAATAAGCCAGTCACAAAAAGACAAACACTCTAGGATTTCACTTAGTTGGGGTGCTTAGTGTAATCAAAATCATAAAGACAAAGTAGAATGCTGGTTGCCAGGGGCTGGCAAAGGAAAGAATGGAGAGTTCTAGTTTAATAGGCATCGAGTTTTCATTTTACAAGATGAAAAGAGTTATGGGAATAGATGGTGTTGATTGCTGCACAACAATGTGAACATTTAGCATCACTGAACTGTACATTTAAAAAGTTAAGATGGTAAGCATTATGTGACTTTACCACAATAAGAAAAAAAAAGTACATCAATAGGCTGCACAGCTGAAGACTCCACAGTCCTCCAGATGAACTGGGAAAAAGAACAAATCCTCTCTTTATCATTTTTTTAAACTTTTATTTAAGTAAGCTCTACACTCATGACCCCGAGATCTCCACACTCGTGACCCCGAGATCAAGAGTGGCATGCTCTTCTGACTAAGCCAGCCAGGCACCCCTACAAATCTTTTCTGGAAGTGGAAATTAGGTTCTATCTTACGTTTTCCTTGCTGCTGAAGTGTAGTCTGCTTAGAAGGGAAAATAAGGTTCTCAACTATCTCCAAGTCTCCGTTTACTTGGGGACACTGCAATTCTTCCAGTTACCACACACCCTCTTCTTTACCATGAAAATGAGCCCTTAGGTGAAAGTTCCCAGATGGAACTCAGACTCTGGGAAATGCAGGATCCCATCCACCTCATTCCTGTGCAGCCGCCTGTAACCTTGCTCAGAAGCCACTGCCTTCTAGGGTCCTATACCACCTGCTTATTTTTTCCAACACTGCCTAGCTGAAAGGTAGCCAAAATCATCACCCTTTAAGAAACCTAATAGTCAGTGAGACCGTGTCTCAGTGGGGGCATGTGATGTGGAACCAAGAACTTTACCTGCCAAAATGACAGAAACCAGTCACAGACCTATCCTGCTCACTGGAGATCTAGAAACAATGGCACCTCATGAAACCAAATGATATGTTCCTTTAGAACTAGTACAGGCAAAGCAACAAAAGCACAGCTACTCCTTCCTCTGTCTCTTTTAGTTGACAAGATGCTAATGGGCCTGTAAGAGTTGACATTTCTCTGGATAGGAAGTGACTTCATGTGCAGAGAAAAGAACAGAGATTTCTCACTCTTTTTAGGGGCTTTCTGGTGGGAATCTTTTTCTCCCTCTAACAGGCTAAACCTGTTAGAAATTCTTATCTTTTGCTTCTGCCAAGTTTCTGAGGGGATGAAAGAAAGAGTCAAAATAGTATAAATTTCAGATTTAGCCAAATGTGGTGATTTGAAGGAAAAAAAGAGTTTCCTGGCATTCTTTTTCAGTCCTGGGGCTTTCTACGCTGCTGTACAGATCTTTCGTAACCAAATTATGGAAACAGAAAAATGCGTTCTAATGACCCTGTATTAAAACATTCTAAGAAGAATTGATTATCCACAGAAGAAAGAAGCCTCCATCTTTTTGCACATGGAAGCTAGAGCACTCTTAATTAGGCACATCAAGCCTAGAATACATCTTGTAACATCTTCTCCTACATCAGAGAAAATTTGGGGGAAAGAGGAAGAACAATTTAAAAAGCAATTTTAAAAACAAAATAGCAACAGCAGCTGCCAAAATTCCTCTTCCCATCTACTCTAGCTGTTTACTGCTTGTCCTTCCCTCCTCCCTATACCTTCTTCAAATCTAAAAGAGGCAATATTGTAGTTATATAAGATGTCACCATTGGAGGAAGCTGGGTGAAGGGTGCGAGAACTCGCTATACTATTTTTGCAACTTCCTGACTCTATAATTATATCAAAATTAAAAATTTTTTTTAAATTGAAAGTTTAAAAAAGAAACTAAACAAGAAAAAAAAAAAAAAGCTGATAATTAAAAGTTCAAAGGATAGTTTCCCCAAATCAGGAAGGGCTGACAAGCTGTCGAAGTTATACAAGAATGCACAGATCTACCTAAGGCTCAGGTCAGTCTTTCTCTTGAAAATTTTCAGTCCTGTATGACAACACCTACAATATAACAAGCTTCCAACAAAAGCCTCTCAATTCCCAGTCTCAAGGTATACCTAACCATGAAGTCACAGGCTTCTGCCAGCGATGAGAAAGCCAGCTGGATCCACAAAGCTGTAACACTCTCTGGGTTTTCCATATCTCCCAGTAGGTATCTAAAAGGTCAGGCCATGTACAATTTCTCTCTTTTTCACAAAGCTGTGAATGCTCTGGATGCTATTTAGCACAGTGAAGCTGAACAGATTGTTTTGGGGGCTTTAGGGGCCTTTCTTCCTGCAGGGAGGCAAATGTTGCCTAGTGATCTGCGTCTGAGCATAGGAGTCAGGAACTCTAAGTTCTAATCATGACTCTGCTTAGTATCTGGTTCCATGATCCTTAGCAAGGCACTTACCCTTCTACACCTCCACTCCCTTCCCCAACAAATGGTGATAAAAATAATGACATCACCAGGGATGTGGCAAAGTGAAAGGGTAAGAAGGACTGTGATCCATAGATAAATGTCGAGTATAAAATGTCAGTATAAATCTGCCTTTAAATCGACCCATGTTTTAGGACTATGGAAAGCTACACTGTTTAAATGCAGACTGCCTCCCCACTGCCCCTTCTGCCTGCAGAGGAAGTGAAAAAAGCTGACTCCACCCATGAAGCTCTGTTCAGGTCTTTTCCTCTGGAACAACTACATGCTTCTCTCTAAACATTCTGCTCATTCTTTGGTTAATGGCTTAGAAACCAACAAAGTTTCCATTTTTACTTAGTTAAAAGCAATCCATGTATCTGTAGGTAAGGAAGAAACAGACAAAGGAAAGTGAAATCACCCACCACTCCCTGTCACATCAACAATTCAAATAAAAAGGTGATAAAATCAGCTCAACAGAAACATGACAACAAACATCCTACTGGGTTCTATTATTGTTATCATTGTTGTTGTTGTTTTCAGGCAGAGAAATAACACCACGCTACTTTAAGAGAATGTTGATTCATCAATTATGGAAATTCTACATGTCCACTTACCCATTTATTTATTCATTCAAATGTTTTCTGAACACCTATTATAAGCCAAGTAGTGTGCTCAGGATAAAGCAATGATAAAAACACAGGCCTTGCACTATAGAACTTTAAGAGGAAAGAAAGATATTTAAATAAATCATTATACAGACTTATGCGAACACAGCAAAACAATACCGTATGCTAAAATAGAAACCCAAAGTGCTGTAGGAAGACACAGAAACTAAGACATAGTGACCAATGTGCTCTTTAGCCTAAGAAGTTCAGAGAGGAGATTGTAAAGGTAAAGTTCCCAGGAGGAATACAGTATGATCGGTAAATGAAAAATATTAAACCAGATAGTAAGATGTTCTGTGAAAACGGAATTAATTAGGAGGCCATGCAACCTAAAATTAAGACCGAGATTCGATTTTTTTTTTTTAATGTTTGTTTATTTTGAGAGAGAGAGAGAAAAGGGAGTACGCTAGCGGCTGGGGGTGGGGGGCAGTAGGGAGACAGAGAGAGAGGGAGAATCCCAAGCAGAGCCCAAGGCAGGGCTCGCACTCACAAACTGTGAGATCATGACCAAAAGTCTGCTGCTTAACTGACTGAGCTACTCAGGCACCCCAAGACAGGGATTCTTAGCAAAGGATCATGGATGGCTTCAGGGGGGCCATGAATTCTCTAAAATTATATGCAAAATACATATGTACAAATGGGCATTTTTCTGGACACAAAGATCATTTTTCATTATATTCTCAAAGGTAAAGACCTATCTCCTAGAATCTGATCATAAAACCTACTTTTCTATCCCTACAGAGAACAGATTTAAGACCTAATCTTTTACCTAAAATAGGAGATCTAGGTAGTCTAGAGGTCAGAGAAGGAAGAGCTTTTGAACTTTCCATAACTTAGGGAAAAATAGTGATTGCTAAAAAGAGGGCAATGAGAGAGGCAGGACTTATCCCTTTCCCTATTCTATTTGAAGTTAGCCTAAATATATTTTCCCACATACTCAAATACCATGGTGACAGGCACCATATAAATAGACAATGGCAGCACGGAGTAGGTCAGGGCTTATACATGCAAAACCAACATATCAGGCAGGATCAAACCCCCAACTAATACAGCTGCCTTCTTGTCAATAAGACCAAGCCTAGGAATTCCATATGGGTATCTGGAAGGGGACCTCTGGCCACCTCCCCAATAACAAAGAACAACTGACTATAGTCAAACAGCATAGGGATAAAATCACCATTCTAAGCACAGTGATACTACACACCCACATTCCAAACGACAAAAGGCATTTGGGCCCTAGCCAACTGCTTCCGAGACACCCAACGGCTTCTGTGTGTCCAATCTAACAACACATGTCTTATCAGTTTTACTTACAAATAAAATTCAATTAAAGTTTGCAGCACATGTATGTCAAGCATCTATACACATCAGCATATTTTCCAGCGTGAGGTTCAAACATCTCTAGCAAATCCCTAAACCTAGAAGGCAAAGAAAGAGTAAAGCATGGGCATACCAACATATGAGGGGTACTGCCAGCCAAGGAGTGGGTGGATCCACCACAGCCACATTTATATTCACTGATTGCAATATTATACATTATTATGGGCTCTGATGCCTCAGATTTAGTGTAGTATTTTGCAACTTTCCTTAACACCTGCTGCTCTCCATCTCACTGTACACTCCGTGTACGAACACACAGAGCCAGGGTTCCAGGAGGCTCACCCAGTCTCTATAGGAAAAGGACCTAACCTCATTTGGCAGAGAACTCTAGTACAAGTGCCTATACCTCAGGAACAAGAAGTCGTCCAAGCATTACTACAATGACCCTCATAAACATCTCCTCTGAACCTATCAAGGACCACAGAATGCCAATCAATCAGTCCTGGGATAGCACATAATTCGGACCAGAGCTGCACGTGACAAAGTACTCAAAGACTTAAAGTCACTGACCAACACAGAATAAAAGTGGTCTCCTGCCTCACAATTTTCTAGCCAGAATGGGGAAATGCTAAGGTCAAGAAAAGATAAGTATAAAAGACATTTTTAATCTCTTTAAAAGATAGCTGCCTCTTTTTTTAATGTTTGTTTATTTACTTTTGAGAGAAAGAGTGCACAGTCAAGTGGGGGAAGGGCATAGAGAGAGGGAGACAGAGTATCTCAATCAGGCTCCACAGTGTCAGCACAGAGCCTGATGCGCGCTCAGACCCACGAACTATGAGATCGTGACTTGAGCCAGAGCCAAAACTAAGAGTCAGACGTTTAACCAACTGAGCCACACAGGTGCCCCGATAATTGCCTCTTTAAACAAAGAGGATGGCAATGTATTTTGGGGTTTACAACATCTGTACAAGTAGAATGTACGACAGCAGTGGCACAAAGGACAGGATACAAGGTGGAGGAAAGAGAGTAATGGAAGGCCCCGGGCCCCAGGGAGACAGACTAGGGTGAACAGTAAAAGGCAACATGGAAAAGGCAATGCAACGAACAATGAGGAAGAGGACCACAGGTGATGAGGATGGGAGAAAAGCCAGAGAGATCCCAAGGACCAGAGACAGGACGGCTAGGATAAAAAATAAAGCAGAAAAAGAGAAAATCAAACCAGGAAAGAATCAAAAGCAGGCAAAAACTATTGCCACCAACTCGTTAATATTACAATGGGTAATTTAACCCCAGTTACAGACATAAGCCATTTGTACTCGTTGTAAGTCCTACAACTGTACCAACATCCATAGATTTGTATCATTTTTGTGTTTTCTCTTTAAACCTAACTCTTTAGAACCTAACAGTCATATAACTATCCTATAGGCAACCACAATACTCCTGTATATTAAAAAGAATTGTTTCTACCCAGGAGATTCTACCGCCTTTTAGTCATTTCAATCTCTTTTGATCTCTTTAGACCATCTGATATTCCCTCAATCTCAAACTTTCACACAATCATACTCTTTTCTCCTAAAATACGAAAAAGCCACTATTGCCACTTAGTGTTTTTCTCCTGTTCGCCCTTCACCACCATTGGCAATAACTGCAAAGAACTTGCTAATCCATTAATTAAAGATCTCTACTTCCCATTATAGAGGACTAAATTTAGAAAGCCAAATTGGGTTGGGAGGAAACCATGTGTCACAACAAGTGAGATGAATTCCATGGGAGGGGGTGGAGTTACTGGCCTGTTTCTCATAGAGGCTCTGACACTAACACACCCTCCTCTGTTGAGAATACAGAGAAGCTCTCATGGGTGGGGCAACCATTCATCCACTGTAATCATCTGAAAAAGACTTTATTGTACCATCAGGTCACAAAAGTCACAGGACCTATCAGCAAGCAAATGCCTCGGGGAGCATGTCTCCTCTGCTTTCCTGAAACCTCCAATTTAGTTACACAAAAGAAAGGGGTGGCAAGCCAGCATTAATTGTACCCTTAGAGAAGAACCACTTCCCGCCAGCAGGGGTGGCTGTGACTTTACTGGGCTACCAAATGGATACAAAGACAAAAGTAAACACTGTAATTTGCTGTTTTTGTCTCTGGCACAGGGGGAGTGGTACAAATGACACTGTCTGTAAACAGTAATAACGCCAGATGTAACACAAAGAACAGGATTCCCCCCATCTCTCCACCCCCTCCCCGCCCCCTCTCCCTATGACATTCCTCCTGAGATTACTCATCTTGAGGAAACACAGAAGACTCCCTATAGTCCATATGCCGCTACCACATGGAATGGAGGGAGAATCCAAGTTTGTACGGACTCCTCCTACCTCACTCTTACTCAAAGCAAGAATCATTAGAACTCAGATATATTCAATTGTTTCTACCGGCTAATAAAAAAAAAATATGGGGGAGAAGGAATTTGAGAGAAAGTATGGAACAGATATGTGGCATTCCCAGGTCCCGATTAGAAGCATCCTAAACAAACTAAAAAGTTAAAAAAAAAAATTCATCTGTGCCTAGCCCTAGAGGCTCATAAAAAATATAGAGAAAGAAGATGAATTCAGAAGAGAAAGTTACCTGACCAGAGTTCCCGCCAGGTGTAATGCAGGCGTACTCTACACTTCTTCTGGTAGCAAAGTAGTTTATGTACTACCTGAATGCAGCGTCTGTAACAGAGGAAAACTGGGATAAGCCTAAGAGTCTGATGCAACTCACCGCAGATACCCTATACTGTGGCAAGACAGCTTTGCTAAGGCCACTAAAGATGCTGGATATGAATTTGTACCAGGTCAAAGAAAGACACTTTAGCTTTTAAACTGTTCTCCCCCAGCCACCCGCACACAGTGCTTGTGCTAATTCCCTTTATCACTAGGAAAAGGGGGCTATAATCACATATAGGTCAGCCATTCATTAGGCATTATGGATACCATTCCCTTAAGTTATCTTTCCCCAGAGGAAAGCATTTATCAGTGAAGCAGAATTAGACCACTCCGTTCGATGTTGCAAACACAGGATACAAAAATAAAAAATTAAAGACCTTAAGTCTTCAGATCTATTTAAATTTGTTTTTAAATTTTAAATTAAATTTTGGCTTAATTCATAATTAACTTAAATTGTATTTACATTAAGAGTTAAATTAAAAATTCATTCTTCACTTGCACTAACCACATTATCAAACACTCAACAGCCACATGAGGCTGGCAGCAACAACACTGGACAGCACAAATATACAGAACTTTTCTATCATCACTAAAACTTCTACTGGATGATACAATTCTAGATCACTGGAATATTCAATATTACTCACATCACAATAACATATATGTTTGGGGGAGTACCTCCAAATAGGCAGCAAATAGGAAAGACATTTTTAAACATTATAAACCTAGGGGCACCTGGGTGACTCAATTGGTTGAGTGACCGACTTCTGCTCAGGTCATGCATGATCTCGCCATTTGTGAGTTCAAGCCCAGCATCAGGTTCTGTGCTGACAGCTCAGAGCCTGGAGCTTGCTTCAGATTCTGTGTCTCCCCCCTCTCTACCCCTCCCCTGCTCACGCTCTGTGTCTCTCTGTCTCTCAATAAGAAATAAATAAACGTTAAAAAAAATTAAAAAAAAAATAAACATTATAAACCTAACAAAAAATGTTTTTTCATCTCTGACTGGGGGACGGTTTTGAAAGCATAAAAAGCCATGGAGGAAAGTACAAAGTTGAATACTCATGAAATTTACTTCCTAAAAATGAATACCTTGTGTGATTTTTTAAATTACATTAAAGCCAAACCGTATGGGAAATTATACTTGTAGCAAAAGATACCAAAGCATTACTACGCTTAATGTGTATGTTTATACAAATTGATAAGAAAAAATAATAACGCCCCTAATAAGAAAGATGGGCAGTGCCGACTTGGTGGCTCAGTCAGTTAAGCATCCAACTCTTGATTTCAGCTCAGGTCATGATCTCACAGTCGTGGAATTGAGCCCTATGTCAGGATCTGTGCTGAGCGTGGAGTCTGCTTGGGATTCTCTTCTCTCTCTCTCTCTCTGCTCCTCACCTGCTTGTGTGCACACGCACATGCTCTCTCTCAAAATAAACATTTAAAAACAAAATTTGTAAGTGAATGTTGGTAGTAGCATTATTCATAATAGCCAAAGATATAAACAACACAAATGTCTATCCACTGATGAATGGATAAATAAAATGATGTCACACATCCATACAATGGAATATTAATCAGCCAGAGAAAGGACCACCCATGCACAGTACATTCCTGCACACCAGCACCTCTCACATGGCCCGGGATCTGGACAGCCTGAACCTCGGCTCTGTTGACAATGCCACCCAACATGGAGCCCCTGCAGAGCAGCAGGGAGATACTACCTGTGCCCCACTTCTGCTGCCACCACCCTCTGGTTCAAAGGCTATGACACTGTTCCTGAGCTCTGCTCCTGCTTCTGCAGCCACCCAACAGGTGACAACACCAGCCTGGTGGTCTCAATAACTTACACTATTTACGAAGCAGAATGAAAATTTTCACAACTGTTACAGCCTTAAAAATACTGGCTGAATTACTCTAAATGTACTGCTTCTCTGGGGCATTTTGTTTCCTGTTTCAACATGAGACAGTTCCACTCTAGCCTGAAGTCTTCTTGTGGGGTCCACTGACGTCTCTACTTTCTTCCAGAGCCTCCCCCCAGGTTTGAGAATCTCTTACTGAGAAAGTCCGGCATGTAAGAGAAGCTTAAAGGAAACATATTCTCCTCAGAAACTACTTCTCCTCCCTCCCAAATCCTGTGGCAGCAGTGGGGGTGGCAGCAAGAATCAAGAAATATAGTCAGGAATGAAATTAATTGGTTAAGTTTCCCCACCTCCTACTGCTCCAGGCAAGACTTGCCTTTTCTCTCTCTCTCTCTCTCCTTTTTTATAAGTACCTTTCTCCATTATTACTTCACCTACAGCATTCATACACAGATGTGAAATTGTTTCATTTTTGACCCAGATTCTGGTTTGGAGTATTAAGGCTTTCCACACTCTCTATTTCTTCATATTTTACCAGGAGGATTATAAACTTATCTGAAATGATAGAAATTCATTTTGCTTTCAATTTCTCACTCTGCTGTACGATGCTGAAAAGCAGTACATAATGAGAAGTGAGAACAGCAACCTGGCCTGATGCCCAGCTGGGAGCAGAGAAGTTCACCTAAAAAGGACTTGATGCTCCAAATGCCAAAAGCTGGGAAGAGGGCTGGAGGAGGGGGTGGGGAGATCTGGAAATATGCCCACGGGTAGTAATGAAGAAAGTGAATTCAGCCTGAGGGTGTGACCTTCTGCCCAGCCGCTGTCAGGTTGATGCCTCATTATCTCCTCCATCTTCCCTAACCTCAGGACATTCAATTAGGGAACAGGTGGAAAAAGCAACTGAGAAAGCAAGGCAATACCAAAAAAGTTAGAAACGGGGGGCGGGGGGGAGGGGGGGGGGAGAGGGGAGGCAGGCAGGGAGGGAATTAAAATATTTATGTAGACCAGGGTCATTGGCTGGGATGTGAGGATTTGGGTAGACAGCTACATACCTGTAATTCTACATACTGAACACCCAATCTTATGTCATCCCACTTTCAACTGTCCACCATCAGCCACTTAGGCAGCCATCTTTCTACTCTCCTATGCTTCCTCCATGCACTCTACACTCTAATCATCCTGAATTGCTTTCTACTCTCCAAACATGCCACACTTTCAAGCCTCTGAACATGCTGGTCCCCTGCTTGGTGTGTCCCTCCCTGACTCCTCCACATAGAAAACTCCCACTGTTTCTTCATGACTCAGGTCAAATGCAACCTTCTCTGTTATCTTCTCTGATGCCCCAGTCAGCATTAGTCACCCTGTACAAATCTTTCCTTTGTCACTTATAGCAGCAGTAGTTAAGAGTACAGTCTCTGGGGTCGGAGAGACTGGAGTCTGAATCCTGGTGATGCAACTTACTGGGTGTGTGACTATGGTAGTCGGCCTGCAAGATGGCCCCAGTGGTCCCCACCTCCTGGCATATTCATATCCTTGTGTAGTCCCTTCCCACACTGTAAAAGGGTTGGTCTATGTGCCCAATTGAAATGGTGGGTCATCTGAGATCAGGTTATAAAAGACACTATGGCTTCCATCCTAGACTCTCCTCTCTTGGATTACTAGCGTTGGGGGAGGCCAACTGCCATGGCAAGCAACGCTATTGAGAGGGCCACGTGGCAAGGAACTGAGGTTTGCCACCAACCATGTAAGTGAGCTTGGAAGCAAATTCTCAAGCCCCATTAGAGTCTTGGATGTCTACGAGGCCCAGCTAACACTTTGCAGCCTTGTAAGAAACCTTATGCCAAAACTACCCAGCTAAGCTGCTCCTGGATTCCCGAGCCACAGATACTGAGATAACAAATATTTGTTTTAAACCACTAGGTTTGGGGTCATTTGTACACAGCAATGGGTAACTAATACACCAGAGAAGGGATAGCAACAGCCTAGAATTTACAGTAAGAAAAGCTGGCTTCAGGAAAAGGCAGTGGTGCTTACTAACAGAATAACCCTGAGCAAAGCACTCCATCTCTGGAGTCTCAGTTTCCTTACCTGGAAAATGAGAAAACAACAACTATAATAATAAACTACGAAGTAAATAGCATATCCTAAAACTAGAACATAAGATAATCAAGTAACAAATAAAGTTGTAGTATAATAAATCTGACCCCTATGGTACTAAGGTTCAGAGATACACCTAAAATGAGCCAAAAACTAATCTAATCAGCATTAAAAAAAAAAAAGAAAGCAGCTTCCATGGTGTTTCAATTAAAATAAAGAATCAGGCTCACTTTCTTTCCTCATTTTCAAAAGAAAATGCAAATAGAAAAATGCAAACTGCAACCTACTTAACCTAATTTGTAGCATTTATTTAGACCTAAGAAGCCAAGACTACACGACATGACCTACGGTCTAAAGAGCTGGAGGGCTACTCTATTCAGAGTAAAATCCTTTATACCTCCTAGATCCCAGGCCTGGCACTGGAGTGAGGTACACTGACCTTGCTGTTCACGAAACAACTCTCCTCCTGAAAAAAATGGAAGTACTGATTCTGTTGTCAGACTCAATTTAGATTTTTTTTTTTTAATGTTTATTTACTTTTTAAAAGAGAAAAAGCACGAGCAAGGGAGGGGCAGAGAGAAGAGGGAAACACAGAATCTGAAGCAGGCTTCAGGCTCTGAGCTGTCAGCACAGAGCCCAACGCAGGGCTCGAACTCATGAACCGTGAGATTATGACCTGAGCCGAAGTCAGTCACTTAACCAACTGAGCCACCCAGGCACCCCTCAATTTAGATACTTTTTAAGGAAAAAACATAATATACATATTTGGGATCACACTAATGTAGCACGGCTGTTCTTGGGCACTAAAGAAGAATGAAGAAACATCAAATGAGAGAGAAAGCCTAAAGGCTTAAACTTTATTAAAATAGGATGATTTTCAGTTGCCTCTAGTTGTGTTGGTTTAAAGAAATGGGATAAACAATCTGATCTCAGGAGGCAGGAATCTCCCAACCAGGACACTACATACGTAATTTATCTAGCTAACACGGTTCTGACTAGGCTGCTGAGGACAATGTAGGCTAAGAAGCTCTATCTCTCTGGCCTTTTCCTACGTCCTAACTACTTCTGACTACTTTCATGCCAATG
The DNA here is from genome assembly GCF_018350215.1 of Panthera leo. Lineage (NCBI taxonomy): Eukaryota > Metazoa > Chordata > Mammalia > Carnivora > Felidae > Panthera > Panthera leo. The sequence continues at coordinate 59,915,407 of NC_056689.1, forward strand.
CCTAGGGATGACTAAGTGGCCTGCTGGTATTCTGTATCTTTGGATTACAGCAGCCACCCATGATCACTACTTCAGTGCATCAACCTTGTTCTCCATGCAGTGTGCCTAAAGGGATAATGAAGATATGTGCAGAATCCAAACTGTGGTTTGTACAGTTTCTCCCTTCTGGAAAGATGTATAAATCCAGGCCATAAAATGCTCCCTGACACTCATACACAAGTGTGTTTTTCCTGAAGCAAAGTATATATAGAAATGTGACTATAAATTTCCTATCACTCAATTCTATAAAATAGATTTGTACACATTAAGTGATCCATGATACTTACACATACAGATCCATAGGAAACTCCTTCATCATGTGTGTTACAATAAACTCTACCATCAGGTCTGAATGGGAAAAGGATAACAATTAGATGAATCAGAATGAAATGCATTCCATGCCTTTGAGTTGGGAAAAAAACCTGAGTATACCTTGCTCTCATGCTGAATGGCAACCGCTAACCACGTCTTTATTCACGTACACTGAAATTTATTTTATATAAGGCACTTTTCACAACACTTGCACTACCTGCCACTTGTAAAGTAACAATTAGCTCACACTCCTACTTCCAGAAGGATACCTTGACCTGCCAATAAATTCACGTACACAAGAGATTTCACTGCACAGATATTTTGTACCATGGCACTAAAGCAAAATGCCAGAGGGAAATCATATTCTGAGAACCGAGCAATGAGGCAAGTAGAGAAGAAATTATGGATCGCATTTGTACAACTCGAGACTCCACTTTAAAGAGATGTCAGTCTATCTCATCTCACAATCACGCTCAGTTTGACAGATATTGACTGAAATGGTCTGTGGGGCTTTGGGTCAATGGAGGCTTATTATATAGTCTTAATTACTGTTTCTAAAATCAGGTAGATTTAGGAACTAGGGCTGAAAATCCAAGTGAAATGGGATTAAGAGTTCATATTATTCCCCTGAGGAAAATGCAGAATTCTGGGCAGACAAAATTCCCTAAGTTACAACCCCCTACTGTCAGCTCTGTCAGCCTCATCTCAGCTTAATTTACTCAAAGGAAATTTTTGTATAGCTGAACCTTGAACCTCAAGCCTCCTGGCCAGCTGACACATCAATATGAACCAAGAAGAGAGTGAAGAATTTGAAATCTTGATCAGGAATAAAACATTTTACAAATTTAAATCATGTACCAGGCTTAGACTTACCCATTTATCTCCCTGGAAAGATCTTTCTCTTTGAACAAGAGAACGCTTTAATTGAGCAATCTAGTCACTGGAGTTGTTTTACCAAACTGAACGATAAACATGGTTTCTTACACCAGAGAAGAAACGTAACTAGTAACTTCTTTGAGGGAGAAGCACATCAACCAGGATCTATCCCTCCTCTTAATCATGAAAATCCGTCACTGGCTCAGGAAAATGCCAATTTTGATAAGACTCACCCAGTACTGCACATACTAAGGGACGGCAGGGAAGGTTCTTGTCTGCTGCCTTCTTCCTGTGTCTCATAGGCTGCACACAAAAAAGAAATGAAATTAGTGGCCACATGAACTGACATCCAATGGCTCATCATCATGTTCTTCATGCAAATAAAATCACTCTACTGACATGCTACCTTTTCTTTCTTTTTCTAGTGATGGGGGTGGGGTGGGGCAGGGAGGACTTATAAATGCTTCTCAGTTATCAACGCAGGCCTGTGACAAAAACACAATTCACAGCAAGACAACAGCCCCAATGGACACTGGAGCATACAATGGGAAAGCTGTTGTTTTTACCTTGACTTTATCTATACAAGGGACTTACTAAGAACAAAAGAGACATACTGGTATCTTTTCTTTGATAAAATAATTAAGAAAAAGAAGAGGAGCAGGTAACTGTGTAGAGGCAGCAACAGTAGCAGTTGCAAAAAACAAAAGTTAAGTTTGAAATGTAAACCTCAACATGATATTTTTAAACGTATCTCCAAGTTCTAATAAATTCCCTGACCTTCCAAATTCAATTTCCCCCACCTCTCAGATAAATAAAGCAGCATGTGGTCTTAACTATCAAAGGTCACAGGGCATTTTGCAAATGAAAGGCTTAGACCCATCTCCTCGTGGAAATCTACTGATTTCTGATACTTCTACTGATACATTCTAACATTACTGCCATGAGAATATGGTTGTGGATCTTTTCATCCTCTCTTGAGTAAGAAAGAGCTCCATGACATGCAAAAAAAAAAAAAAAAAAAAAAAAAAAATTCCAACAACAGGCATGGGCCTGTTGAACAGCAGTTAAGCAAAAGTTCTTTAGTACAACATTCCACCCACATTTGTTCTAAGTAGGATCAATTTCATCCTCCCAAATCCTGCCAACACACCAAAAATTTCCTCTAAGAAAAACAAGAAACAAAATCACACCTACCATTCTATGTAAGTTTACTCGAAAGTTCATATTGTCGTCATGCAAAAATGCATTGGCATACTGATCCTTAAAAAATAGAAATAAGGAGAAAAAGTAAGGAATGAGAGCTACATTTAAGAAACTCAGTTTATAATCTATCACACTTGCTATAAATCCTTGGACTTCAAGAACTACTACTTTCAAGGACCAGTTGAAGAGCTAACGAGATGAGCCTAGAATCTTAATGTCAAACTCTACTTAAGCCAGGAGACTTAGATGTAATTCCACAGTGTGTCTCTAACTGGTCAAAAATCTCTCAGCAAATTACAAACAATAAAAATTAAGGCACAGGGACTTGAGGCGAATGCTGAGAGGAATCTGTTTTCTTATTTTCTCTTCCTTTCCATCTGCCCAAGGAGCCTGCTCTATTTGTGACAGCTTGAAGGTTTTCATCAGGGCTGCAGGATACATGTGCAGACTCCACATGAGGAGCCACGATTAGGAAGAAAGGTCTGTACTCCACTGGGAATGGGCTTGGCACAACAGGAGAAAACTGCTATGCTGGCAGCAAGGCAGTAGGGAAGACCCTGTCTATCTCTGGCCTTGCTCAAGACTGACGGAAAATCAAAAACTTCTCACCCGTGGATCAGTAATAAATATCCCTTGGCCCTTTCCCAACACTGTTTTTGAAGATCTGACAGACTCCAATTACTAAGAACTGTTACAATTTGTGAAAAACAACTCCTTTAAAGATAGAAAGATTTCTGAAAAGCAATTACAACCAGCACTGCTAATAAGTAGCTCTTGTAGCGGCACCTGGCTGGCTCAGTCAGAAGAACATGCGACTCTTGATCTTGGGTCATGAGTTCCAGCCTCATGCTGGATGGAGAGACTGAGAGAGAAAGAGCACAAGCCAGGGAAGGGGGCATAGGAAGAGAGAGAAAGAGAGAGAAAGAGAGAGAGAGAGAGAGAGAGAGAGAGAGAGAGAGAGAGAGAGAATCTTAAGCAAGCTCCACATTCAGCATGGAGCCCAACTCGGCTCAATCTCAAGACCTGGGATCATGACTTGAGCCGGAATCAAGAGTCGGACATGCTCGTCCGACAAGCCACCCAGGTACCCCAAGATTACTTAAATAAATAAAACCTAAAATAATAATAATAATAACAAGCAGCTCTTCTATAACCAGCAACCCATAACCTGGTGAAAAGTAGGTCATCTTTTCACAGAGAATATAAAAAGGGAAAAACTGAGCAAGATCTTTACTCCATGTGGACCACCTTTACCATTTTTCTTAAGAGAGAAAAGATGAAAATAAGGAATAGTAAAGGAGGAAACTGAAGAGAAAATTTAGCTCTAAATTGACTCAAGTCCTGCCCATAACCAGGGATCAGCCTAAATGAAACCATTTGGGTCCTGTGGTGTTTTTTTTTACACCTTTGTTGCCACCAAGATGCAGGGTGAGTTCAGGCCTAATTAATCCAACCAAAAGAGCCTCCTTATAAAGCACCTTTTATTTTTACCCTTGGGTTCTTGTTCTTCACCAAACTGCAATCAGCCCAACTTTACGCAGGTTCTAATTCCTCTCTTTGGCGTTTCTCTCCACCAACTCCCCATAGGAAACTTGAGCTCCATTTTTTTTTTTTTTTAAGTTTTTTATTTTGAGAGAGAGAGCAAGTGGTGGGGAGAGTGGGGTGGGAAGAGAGAGAGGATCCCAAGCAGGCTCCTCATTGTCAGCTCAGAGCTAGACGTGGGGCTCGAACTCACGAATCATGAGATCATGACTTGAGCCGAAGCAAGAGTCGAACGCTTAACCAACTGAGCCACCGAGGCACCCTGGGCTCCTTTTTTCATTTTGCTAAATGCAAAAAACCCAACATGGGCAGCTTCAAAGGGGCATTATGATTTTTTCTACAGAGGCTTAAGTCTGTTATTTAAAACTCTTTAAGAGCTCGCTCTCCTTCTCTCTCTGCTCCTCCCCCACTCATGCTCTGTCAAAAATGAATAAACATTAAAAAAATTTTTTAAAAGGGGGGGTACCTGGGTGGCTCAGTTGGTTAAGTGTCCAACTTCTCACAGGTTCATCAGTTCGAGCCCCACATGGGGCTTTATGTTGACAGCTCAGAGCCTGGAGCCTGCTTTGGTTTCTGCGTCTCCATCGCTCTCTGCCCCTCCCCCAGTCATGTTCGCTCACTCACTCTCTCTCTCAAAAATGAATAAACATTAAAAAAAAAAACTCTTAAGACCTCACATCTTCTAGTCTGAAATTATCGAAGTTATAACACCACTCATTATTAATTAATCCAGTAAATACTAATTGAGCCTCTATTACATGCTAGATGCTGAGAATACTGAGAACACACTGGTGAAGGAGACAAAGTACTTGGTATCAGAGTTTACATTCTTTTTTTTTTTAACTTTATTTATTTATTTTGAGTGAGTGAGTGAGAGAGAGAGAGAGCACGAGGAGAGAAGTGACAGAAAGAGAGGGAGAGAGAGAGGATCCCAAACAGGCTCTGCACTGCCAGCACAGAGCCTGACATGGGGCTCAAGCTCAAAAAACGTGAGATCGTGACCTGAGCCGAAACCAAGAGTTAGAGGCTTAACCAACTGAGCAACCCAGGCGCCCCTCAGAGCTTACATTCTAGTGGGAGGAATGTAGGGAGACAAACAAAGAGGAAAGAGTTTCCCTCCCAAGCTTTAGGAACCTAAAAGTCAGGAACAAGAAAAGGGCAGAAAAAAGCACCCTGTAAGAGATGGGCTACTATCAGAAGGCTAGCAGCACCTACCTCTGCAATACACGTAAGTATAATCAAACAGAGTTTGCCACTGTGAAGTCGGTGCTCATCTGTAAAGAAAAAATAAACCCTTCTCTCCATATCATCCAAACCATGTTTCTATACAGAAAAAGATATGTATCATCAAAATGAACATTTCTACTTTCCCCCTCTTTCACAAAATTCCTGAATGAAAATCAAGGCTCTACTTGCGTAATTCTTGCTTTTCTACCTGGCAAAAGAATTCCCCCAGAAGATTTTTTTTCTAAAATATTCTGGCAGTCTGATGGACCACTAACCACCTTCCTGAGAGCCATCTACTTAATATAATGGTTCCTACTGTCATGGCCCACATTAGGGCCATGCCCTTTGTTTCCATATCAACCCTTTGCTTCTAAATAGTCAGGTCCTTTCCCCACCCCTCCCATCTACCAGCTAGAAGCACCACCTTCTATATCCACCTCCCACAAAATCTGGAAAGGTCTTATAACTGTTCATAGCAAACTGGCAGTGGAATCAGAAACAAATTACTTGAAGAACAGGGTCCACCCCATGCCTTTCCTTGTACTGTGCACACTATTTATGACCAGAAAAGCTGTGAACTCTTCATCATTTTTCTTTCCTTCCTGCCAAAATTATTCATTCTACAAATATTTACTTAGTACCTACTATGTGGCAGGCACTGTGCTAGGCATTACAGATACAGCACTGAACTAAACAAAGGTCCCTGGTCTCCCAGGACCCACATTCTAGTTATTAAAAAAGAAGGTAACCGGGGCGCCTGGGTGGCTCGGTCGGTTAAGCGTCCGACTTCGGCTTAGGTCATGATCTCACGGTCCGTGAGTTCGAGCCCCGCGTCGGGCTCTGTGCTGACCGCTCAGAGCCTGGAGCCTGTTTCAGATTCTGTGTCTCCCTCTCTCTCTGCGCCTCCCCTGTTCATGCTCTGTCTCTCTCTGTCTCAAAAATAAATAAACGTTAAAATAAATAAATAAATAAATAAAAATAAAAATAAAAAAGAAGGTAACCTCAACAGCAGGGCTCTAGACCCACACAAATGACTAAGAAAGAGCTACTCCATCACTGCCAATTACCAGAACCATGAAAGCTTATTTACTTTCCAAGATCTTTGTGGGTGAGGAGGTGAAATGGAAGCAAAAAGAGGGTTCATGCCAGAATATCCAAAAAGGACAAATGGTTTATGATGTCTCAAATCAGCTTTAACAGGACCCGGATTGAAGTCCATTCCGAGAGAAGATCTATTAACAGATTACAGTGCTATAGAAATGAGCTAAGAGAACTCACCCTGACATTAACCTGCTACTGCCTCAAAGATAAAATCAACTATAACCTGACAATTAGAAGGCATAATGGGGGTTGTAGTCCAGAAATACATTCATCTCTTCTCATAGACAATGCAAATACAGTAATAATACTTACCTGACATTCCCCAGAGCTTACATCAGAGTTCCTAGGCAGCCAGAAGAGAAATGCCCCCGCCTGTGCAAAACTAGATTCATGAGACTCTTCTACTTATCTGCAATTTCTCTGGCACTATCCTCCCTTTCCTCAAAAGCTGATAAGCAACTCCTGTAAAAAAAGCCTGCAGCTATCTCTCCACTTAAGAAAAAAAAAGTGTTTCTGAATACAAAACAAAGGCATATTTCATTATAAACTTTTTTAACTCAGAAAAGCACAAAAAAAGGACAACGAAAAACAAGTTTAATCAACCCACCCATTTGTCCTAACTGGTAAAATTTTGGTGAATCAACTTTAAAGTCTGCGTAGATATACATATATACACATATACATTTTAGATATACGTATATATTTTTAATATTTTTGCCTACTGTCTATTTTTATCTTAGAGAGCAAGAGCACAGGTGCATGAGCAGGGGAGAGGCAAAGGAAGGTGGCAGGGGGCAGAGGGCGATTGGGAGGGGCAGAGGGAGAGACAGAATCTTAAGCAGGCTCCATGCCCAGTGCAGACCCCAAGGTGGGGCTCGATCCCACAACGCTGGGATCATGACCTGAGCCGAAATCAAGAGTTGGATGCTCAACTGACTGAGCCACCCTGGCATGCCCCGCCTAATGTCTATTTTTAAGATTAATCAGATACTCATTCAAGGTAACAATACCCCAAATTAGAAGAACCTCGGGAGAAAAAGGCTTTGAAAGCAGAGCTGAATCAAAGGAATGATAAAATTTTGGAGAGTGGAGAGGAGAGGAACAACTGGGTAGAGGACACACAGGTAGCTTCAAAAGCATGATTTCTTCAGGTTGAGTAGCAGGTTTATATATGTTTGTTTTATTATGCTTCATAACTTGTGCTATTTGTTATGCTTACTATAAGCCTCATAATTTAATATTCATACATATAAGAAGTATCTTTTTATAGGTATCAAATAATATATAATAAAGAATAAAGAGCTAATATCTGGATAGGGGGACAGAGCAGAGCCAAGACAAAGTTGCTTCTATTGCTCCTAAAATCATAATGAGATCCTATCAGTCAGGGCATACAGAAGGTCAGGGGATTAACACATAGCAACAGCTGGGCCAATGTAGCACAGGAGACATTTTTCTTCTTCTGTTCCTCACTCCCTCAGTCTCACAGGAGCCATGTTTGACGTTAATTCTCCATCATACCTAACACTGCCCCTTGCCATATTTAGGCTGACTGTTGGCAAAGACCAATCCCAGCCTGAGTTCAGAGAGACAGCCTGAGACCACCCATGCTACCATTAATCTGCCCTCAACTTTGCCTTCTATTTTATGTACGACAAAGTGACCAGGACAAAGAAGTTTATAAAATCATTAGAGCTGAAAGTAAGTTCCACGGGCCTCAGTTCACTGTTACATAGCAAGCAAAGCTACAAGTTCATTTGCAGGGTCACATCTATACAGTCTTTTCTGTGGTTGCTATGACATTTCTAGAGAAAGGAAGAGGTTATCTCCCTCCACAAAGGAGAAGCCAGGGCCCCAGGAAACATAAATACACAAAAGTCTTGTTATCCTGGCCTACCAGATCTCACCTGCCGAGTCTCAGAGGCCCATCAACCATCTCTGCCGCTCCGCTCAGAGCGGACTGAGATACATACTGGATAGAATCTGCTGGGTTTCCTCCCAATCCCCTCTCACGCCTAGCCCAACTATTACCCTTCCCTACTGCCAGTTAAAAGACTATAGATGTAACAGATGAAGAACAGGAGACCAGAGACAACAAACTCAAACTTTTCCAACAGCCACTCCCCTCCTGCTTCCACTCTACATCTCTAGATGGGTAAGGACACTTCTGTTTTAAGTGTTAAGGAACACTGTCCTTCTCAATCTCACCTCTTCCTACGGTACTCAGTACAATAGTCCACGAATTCTCACCACAAGCTGATGCTTCCAATTCTTGTCCTCAAAAGGGAAGTCCCTGATGCATGCTAATCCCTCCCCTTCCCACACAATAGACTTTGCATCTACTTACCAAAATCTGCTAAAATCACTTGCTAGTTCTTGTAAAGACCAATTTTTTTTTCCTGTTCTATTTTTGAAGTACTCCCCCTCCAGCTCCAGGTTTTCCCAACACCACCTAATTGCCATCTGGCAGTGAGAAATCACTGTTTTCCAGTAATCAGGACCATCACCCTGTACAGGAGGCCCCAACAGTTCATCCAAAGTTTCAAAGTATTAATGCTGCTCCTTGATTCTAGCTAAGTAGCTGCCTGCCACACCTCCTGCTTCCTGAGCCCCCCAGGTAGCCTGCCTTACCTTTGGTGTCCTGCATGACAATCGAGCTGTACTTTAAGAAGGTTATGAGTAGATTACTGGTCTGTACATCTGCATCCAGTGGGAGTTCCACAGAACTTATAACTGGAATAGAACAGATGAAATGTATTTAGCCTATAACATATTCTAAGACTTCTACTTACATAGCCAATTTGCCAGCAGACAAAAAATCACCAAATAAACTTTTTCCACGAAAGAGGGAGGACCAAGTGCTTCGCATTAAACCCTTAGCTACTGTTCCTAGGCCTCTAGAGCCCTTCCTACTCCCATGATTGGTCCCAAGACCAATACCTTTTCTGTAATATAGGAGAGCAGGTCTCCGGGAACAGCGCTTTTCTCCCAACATCCTAAAAAGGGTCTTTTGATTCTGCTTTTAGCGTCAAGTAACCCAAAAGTGTTCAGGGCCCTTCTTAAAGGCACTCTGATTTGTACCTAAGGGAAAGATCTGTATTGAATATAAATGAGCCTTGCTTTGATGAGTCTCCTACTTAAAATAAATGACAATTCATTCCTAATAAGGAGAAATCTTGCTCAGTTTTAAGAATAAGACTTTAGGCTAGAAATACCCAAGATGGAAGGGAAAAAAGTTAAGACAGAATTACATGCAAATTCTACTCCTTAATCTCTTCCCCTGCCCCGGCCCCCCGAAATGGAACCTGAAAAAGAATACTGAAAACAGGTGGACACTATTGATTGGGATAGCCTGGATACTGAGTTTTATACACCCAGCTACTTCTTATTCCAAGAGAAATTACCCCTTGTCCCCACTCTCTGAGCCACAGTTGTAATGAACAATGAGGGACCAAACCAGGGCTAACCCACACAGAATCGTCTTTCTGTTTTTTGTTTTTTTTTTTTAAAGTAGGCTCCACATCCAATGTGGGGCTTGAACTCACAACCCTGAGATCAAGAGTCTCATGCTCTATCAACTGAGCCAGTCAGATGGCCCCAGAACAGTCTTAATGTAGATATATCAAGTTTCTAAGACTTTAAATTAGACTTAGACATCTTGTTAACTGTTTTTACACGAAGACATAATATAAAGCAAAAGGAGGCTCATGATGGCTCAGACAAGCTAGAAAATCTATAGCTTTCTGCAGTATTTTCACCTGTGAAGACTCAGCTGAGTTTGGGATATTACTCATAATATGTATTCACAACCATAGTGGATCCTTCTGGAGTTATTATGATGTATGCTGAGAACATTTATTAACAATGGGAAACATTTGCATGTAATGGTTCCATAACACACAACAAGCACAACAGAAAGCCTTATGAGAAGAAATTAGCATGTCCAATCCTTGGCTGTTTTCCCATAGTTCAGCCTCCCAAAACTAATAAAAGACAAATATATTTTTATGTTCAAATACTAAAAGGTCTTAATTCACATTATGGGTTAATGACCTGAGACTACTACTACAAGCCTATTTTGAAGCTCAGAGCCCATAATCATTCCTTTGTCCAATACAAAGAGGAATCTAACTGGTAAGTGGGACTTTTTTCCCCACTCACACACAGCAGTAACTGGAAAAATGTCTTATGTAATATGCAGAAATATAGAAGTATATGTATTTTTAGTTTACCAGAAAGTCCTCTCATGCCAAGGCTGAGTTGTCAAATGTCAAGTCTGAGCTGGGAACAAATGTTACATCTAAACTCCTGGCTTTTAAAAATAATGGCTTCAGTGACATACCTTTAAATATAACTGGGCCACTGAGCACCACTATACATAATTAAAGACAAAAACCTGGAAACAAGGTTATAACGCTTAGGATCCCTATAGATAGGAAATGAGTTAGGAGAGAGGAAAAAGGACAAAATAGAAGAAATAGAATAAAATCCCTCATAAATTAAAATCCCCTTCTTAAGGAAGAGTTATTCCTTGATCTTTGGCTTCATAATTCTTCCCAGCAGCCTCTGACAAGGGAGACAGTCATTTGAAAGTGGGCTGACTCCATCTTCCCACTAGAAACAATAAAAGCTCAACTGGTTGTAGGTAAGTAAGCACAAATCCTGCCATTGCATAATCAAGTGTGTGGGTGGAGTGTTCACAATGAACAGTTTGAAAGGCAGTTCTCTGAAGCATCCAAACCCCAACATCACATGGAATTCAGATATATGGATATATATATATATATATATATATATATATATGGCTTTTGATATCCATGGTAACCAGGCAGGCTTCATCCTTAAAGAGAAAGAACAGTATTTCCATTGGATTATTCAGTGACCTGAAAAAGCAAAGACAAGTAAGCAATCCTTACTACTTGCTCCTTCTCACTAAGATATTTTGGAATTTGGCTTTCAGTTCCAAACAGATCCAACTTGCTACCACAGACCTGAGTACGAATGGCACCTTCCTGACACTCTTCTGTACCAACACCACTTTTACTACCTTGAAATGCTACTGCCACAGGTGCTATATGAAAATTTCAAGGAGAAAAGGCAGATCAAACAAGACCATTTCTCGTACAGACAGTAGAGAGGCACAGAGAAAGGATCAAAGTTGGATTTCCTGTATTTCTTTACCCAAAATTCAGTAAACATTTCAGGTAAAACATCAAGTATTAAACAAAGATTATTTTTAGGTTAATGTACTCTATCAAACACACTCAGGTGACAACAAACCTTATTGGGCAAAATTCATAACTTCTTTCCTGCTACCTTTTTCTTAAGTTCCAGCCATAAAATTTATAAAGTGGAAATTTGTGTGCATGCGTGGGGTGGGGGGTGGGGGGGGGGTTAGGGGTAGAAGTCTTAAATACCCACCAAATTCCAATTATAATACACTCAAAGCTTGATATTTTCCCCCTGTGAGTGCTGGCAGACACATATCAGTATGTAATATCTTAGGGTTCACTTTCTCATGCATGTACTCAACTAATATTTACTAAGCAGTGACCATGCCAGGCACTACACTGGTCAGACAATAGTGAACAAAACAGACATGGTCCCTGCCCTGACCCATGTCCTGGATCTTAGGCTCAACTCTCACTAACAGTAGGTGAACCATTTATTTCTCTGGCCTCAATTCCCTCATTTGACCAATGGTAACACGAGATAACATTACTATCTTACATTTATTTCAGAGAGACCTTCATAAAGTATCTCATCAGCGCCTCACAAGTATCCTGAGAGTTTGGCAAGACAGGCATCACTGACCTCAGAGGTCCTTTTCAGATCTAGCACTCCATGATTCTACAAGCATTTCCTGAGGACAGGCTTCTAACACAGAGAAAAGCACCTGACTATCTTTTCCAAAATTTCCATTGGAGCTTCAGAAGTCCTAAAGGATATCACCTCAGACAATTTCTTAGGTGAAAGAATTAACAACTGTGTTCTTTGTTCAACACAGCTACACTCACCCTGAAAGATTCAAGATCGTATTAATCAAGAAAACATGAGGTGGTGGGTTTACCATCCGAGGAGGGTGGTGTGGTCCCAAGTGGTGTGGCTGGGGTTGTCGGAGCAGGACTGACAGGGGTTGTCACCAAGCCCATCTCTGGATGACTCTGAAAGAGAACAGAAGCAGGTAAGAAAAGACATAACCTAGTTCTGAGTAGCCTCCCCACAACAGTCTTTCTGGTATTCCTGGCGTCATAATTAGATGGAATGCTCACTGAGGAGGGACCGCTTCTGCATTGAGTTCCCGTGAGAACGTGATTCCTGTTGATGCTTGCTAAATTCTACTAAGAAGCTCTGTGCCCAAGTTTTCTTTAAGCAACTAAGTTTCCATTACATAAGTTTTCTGCAGAACCATGCAAATAAAAACTGGGGTAAACAAATACCTGAGATTATTCTACCAAAAAGAGGGCATCTACAGTCCTCACTGAACCTAGGAAAGGACTCCTCTCATCAGATCAACCTAAAACACATACATAGACTGTCTCGATGACCACACAGTTGACGAATAAGTACAGGCGAAGCAAGTGGATAAGAGGTGTTATAAAAAGAGCTAGCAGACAGCAGTCTCCCTGTTCCACAACCAATAAGAGTGTACAGTGTGGAAGCAGAGACATGGGGGAGACATCCACTGGGACCCAAACAGATGACTCCTCTGTCCCTGACCTTCCTTAGCCACCTCTGTCACATTAGCTCTTGAGAATTAAGCTGAGTGGCAGCTATTCCCTTCTCCTCCCCAACAGCTTTTCCAGCCTTTCACCTTCCTCATCCCTCCTTTAACATCAGTGACAGACACCAGACAGCAGACAAACATAATGAGAATGGTGGATAAAATCTCTCATGTTCTCAGTCTTGATAAATAATAAGTGTCCTCATAGGCAGAGCCTAAACCAGCACACTACTTTTTAAGCATGGCCTCATTTTGTTGTTGTTGTTAAATAAAACTCCATCAGTGATTCCATCCGTACACATCTGCCCTTTGAGACAGAAAAAAGCATAAACATAAACAAACGTTCTTTTAAAAGAAACCTGCATACATATTTTAAACATTCTGACTCTAAGATACAAACACTTTATCTATTTTTAAAGACAGCTTTCATGGCCAGCACTTGAGCTCCTGGCCTGTTTTAGTCCCTCTCTACCAACTACCGAAGACATCCCAAGCTAGGAAGTGACCTAGCACTCAGGATCCTGTGACTTCCTGCTTTCAATACGCATAGACCATTTTTTCTCCTAACAGCTAGCCTTATGCTAGATACGATACTTTTTACTTCCGTACTCGGGAAATTGGTGAAATAATAAGACAAGTGACTTGGCCTCTTTTATCTCTAGTTGCAATTCCACGGTGGTTTAGGAAGCAGAAAGCCTGACATAAAAATCCATATGGGAATTGCCAGTGAGCAAAATGAAGTAATCTCAACTTGTCTGGGTTAACAGAATCAGTAAACTGGTCAAATGAATTAGTAGACTGGTCAAAACCATTAACTTTGCATACTATCAGACCCACTTCAGCACTAGATGGAAACATACATAATTGAGGACAACCTGATACAGAGGCAACTAATGCAACTCTTTGTTACTACCACTTACCAATACAAAGCAGGGGTTAAACGGGCAGAGCCAGCGAGGCTTTTCAATGGAGTGAATCTGTATGAAATTCAGGGAGAAGAAGGATTGGAGTTTTTAATATAACCAACCTGGGCTAACACTGTGATGAAGTTGCGATTTAAATGAACAGCTTCATAAAGTGCCAGAAGGATGGCCTCATTGGTTCTAAAGAAAGAAAACAAAGAGAACAAACTGGAGAGGCTCTTACAGTGGAAGAGTTAAAACACTATGACCAACAAGATAAAATTTCACCCAAGTTCCTCATTATCAATCCCTTTGAGTTTCTAATGTTCCCTTTATTTCCTTGTTGGGTTTATGTAAAGGGTATATAGGCAAGGAGTCAGGGCTTTAATTTTAATTCCTTAGGACTAGTTCTTATTCCCTTCATTCCCTACTTTCCTTCTCATTTTTCTACCCCAATTCAGTTAAGTCCTTAACTGGCTTAGACACCTAGCCCCCCTTCATTTCATTCCAGAGACAGCTGAGAACCATTTTTCAGCTTCTTAGGGCTCAACAGACATGTCCAAAGGAGTGGTTTCTAAGGGTCCATTATTGTTTACAACCCAAGAAACATCTGATAAATCACCATAAAGTTTGAATCCATAAAAGATTAACAAGAGGTAACGTTTCACACTCCTATCCAGCCAGATAGCCCACACTAGAGTTCAAGTCACCGCACAAGAATGTCAGCCACTTACTGTACTGAGATTTTCTCATGGGCATCTGCTATGAACATGCTGCCCACCTGTGGAAGGAAAGAGGAATTGCAGATTTATAGCAGGGAAATGTGAAAGGGGCTCTGTGCCGGTGAAGCCTTTAAACCAGTGAAAGGACAAGCTGCTTGCAGCCTGAGGGAACAGGGAACTGGCCCACCCATCCTACAGACGAAAACCAGCCCACTTTAAAGATCTTCAAAGAATCACAAGAACTCCACTAAATTGTCTTTCCTTAAGGGGCCTTAAAACAGAACAATCAGGACTTTGGTCCAGCTCTCCTCTTCAATGTGTAAGTTCAGTAACCGCTGACAGCAAGTAAATGGTAACCTAGACCTCCTTGTCACTCTGCATCTTTCCCAAAAGTTGCTTATTTGAAGTCAGAAACTAACTTATAAAGAACACCACAGAAAGCACACTGATTTCATCCAACATAGAGCCATCTTCGGAGGAATATTTGGGTTTCAGACCAGAAATGTCTATGTGAGACCCACTTTCAGATCATAAAATCTTTAGTCTCTGTTGTAGGCAGGGCAGCCAAAGAAGTAAATGGAGTAGGCTATCTCCAATATGTGTGATATCAGAGGCACTGAGAAAGATGCCCATCCCTCTAAAAATACTTTTCCATCTGCCTACTGATGCTCCCAAACTATGCAGCTCAAACTTCCTTTGTTTCATACAAAACTTTTCCTTCCTGGCTAAAAGGCCAGGATCCCTGGGAGCAGTATAATTACATCCAATTCATTTAACCAAATACCAACACAGTGCTCATATTGCTCTGACCTCTGAGAAACTTTATTCACTTATGCTTCAGAGTTAAAGAGCTTATCAGATCCTTTTCTGAGAGTAGACTCTAAGAAAGAAGGGAAGATGACAGGCATTGAGGGGGAAAAGCTGCCTTTTCAAGGATAGATGGATGATTATTTTTTGCAGTGAACTCAAAAACTGTCTTGCCCTACAGCTGATCACTTGAATACTAATGTCCAAGAAGAAAGACTTTCTAAATCTGCCTAGAATCTAAGACCTGAGAGATTTATCTCTTAAAAATTAGTCCCAGCGGGAGCACCTGGGTGGCTCAGTAGGTTAAGTGACAAACTTCGGCTCAGGTCATGATCTCATGGTTCGTGGGTTTGAGCCCCGTGTTGGGCTCTGTGCTGAGCACTTGCTCGGAGCCTGGAGCCTGCTTCAGATTCTGTGTCTCCTTCTCTCTCTGCCCCCTCTCCCCCCACCCCCTTGTGCTATAAGTTTCATTCTGTCTCTCAAAAATAAATAAATAAATAAATAAATGTAAATAAAATTTTTTTTTTAAACAAAATTAGTCCCAGCCATTCGCAATTATGTGGATAGAACTAGAGGGTATTATGCTAAGCAAAATTAGTCGGTCAGAGAAAGACAAATATCATATGACTTCACTCACATGAGTACTTTAAGATACAAAAACGAGAACATAAGGGAAGGGAAGCAAAAATAATATAAAAACAGGGAGGGGGACAAAAACTTATAAGAGACTCTTAACTACGGAGAACAGAGGGTTGCTATAGGGGTTGTGGGAGAGGGGGATGGGCTACATGGGTAAGGGGCATTAAGGAATCTACTCCTGAAATCATTGTTGCACTATATGCTAACTCGGATGTAAATTAAAAAATAAAATAAAATAAATAAAATAAAATAAATAAAATAAAATAAAATAAAATAAAATAAAATAAAATAAAATAAAATATTAGTCCCAGGTTACCTGGCCCAAAATGACTGTGGTGCCAAGGCTGAGAAACCTTATTCAGAAGTCTTGCAAAATGGACCAGTAACTTTCCTAAACTATGGACCTCTCAGTCCATTAAATCTTTAGATAAGTGGGTCAAATCCACTGCATCAATCCCTCAACTCCAGGACCAGCTATGAGGGATCAAGTGGCCACAGCAGACAGCCAAGGGACACTCGGGGCTGGGCTAAGATCTAAACTTTCCTATTCAATATTCTGTAGGGTCAGTCCTCAAACATAGCCAGCTCTTCAGGAAGCAAAAGTCTGGCTTAATGTGTACCCTTTTTTAGCTTTTATAAAACTGAATTAATTAATTTGAAAAAAATCAATCCCAGAGCAATCGGAGCTCTCCTTTCCTTATCTCACTTGGATTTGGGAATCAATAAAAGAGATACAGCTCTCAAAAATATCTGTTCTTTGGGACTTCTGGGTGGCTCAGTTGGTTAAGCATCCAACTCTTGATTTCCACTAAGGTCATGATGTCATGGTTCATGGCATAAAGCCCCGCAACAGGCTTCTCACTGACAGCTTAGAGCCTGCTTAAGATTCTCTCTCTCTTTCCTTTTTCTGCCCCTCCCCCTGCTTGCGCCCGCCCTCTCTCCCTCTCTCTCTCTCTCAAAGATAAACATTCAAAACTCTGCTCTGAGCCACTCTCCCCTCATCATGCCATCATCTCAAACATTTGAACTTCTAAGTACAGATTTGTCTACCCCTGCAGACGCCTTAAGACTGCTGAGCAAGGCAGAAAAAACAAGTCGGACTTACCATATTTGTTAAAGCAGAGAAAAAACCACTCTGGTGTTCTTCTTCCTTGTCTTTATATTGCCTGAACAAAAATAACTAAATTCAACTTTAGTATTATTTATCAAGTATGTCTCCATCCTTGGCATTCTAGATAATCAGGGCAGGGCACTCTGAATTCAGTGACTCCAGAAAACAAAAGCATTATGACAATGTAGCCACTCCAGTCTCCCCTGCAAGCTAAGAGGCATACATGCCTCTGCTCTTGAGGCTGAATGTATCAAAATGCCTGGCTACTTTGGGAGAGAGGCAGAAAGCAAGCTGCAAACGTGTGAAACTGCTCTAACATATGGCTGATCCAGTTATTTCCCAAACAGACTATTACTTGAAAAGTGTAACAGTGAAATTACTTTAAGGCTGTAGAGTGAAAATCTTGTTTGTTTTTGAAGGAAGAGGAGGGAAATCTGTGAGCTAAACTATTTGTGGAGATGGGGCAGATTTGAAATTCCACATCCAATTGTGTGTGAGCAACGTCTGGAGAGGAACAAGAAAGATACTGCCTGGCCCTTGCCAGGATTAGGAACACTTCTGGTTTCCATTCACTGAATACCAGATCCTTCTTCATCCAAAGCAAAAGGGAAAACAAGCATCAATGAAGAGAGCCCTCAGAAAAGACAGGGACTCTGGGAAGCTGCGGTTGATTCCTGATGAAAAAGAAGTATCCACCAAACTAGAGCTAATTCAATATGTTTTCTCCTTTTATTTATTTTTTAAGTGTACAAAAAAGTGGTGCTTCGCAACCTTTTTTACATAGAAAATGACTTGTATGATACATCGCGCTAAATGGAAGAGCCTCCTTGTGGCTGGAAAACAAGTTAAAATACCCTGCAATAAAATACCAAAGGTTGCAAAAAAAAAAAAGTGTCTAATTGCTTAAATAAAAGATGACACTAACCTGGTGGCTACTTTCCCCCTGGTATTAGAAACAACTCCTGCTGGGGCACCTGGGTGGTTCGTCAGTTAAGCGTCTGAATGTTGGGTCTCAACTCAGGTCACGATCTCATGGTTTGTGAGTTTGAGCCCCATGTCAGGCTCTGGACTGAAGTGCAGAGCCTGCTTGGGATTCTCTCTCTTTCCCACTCTGCCCCTCCCTTGCTCATGCTCTGTCTCTCAAAAAGAAGGAAGGAAGGAAGGAAGGAAGGAAGGAAGGAAGGAAGGAAGGGAGGGAGGGAGGGAAGGAGGGAGGGAGGGAAAGAGAAAGAAAGAAAGAAAGAAAGAAAGAAAGAAAGAAAGAAAGAAAGAAAGAAAGAAAGAAAGAAAGAAAAAAGAAACCACCTTTGCTAAGGCCATCAAGCTGAGCTTAGAGCAAATATGTCTACCAGAAGCTAAATCTAAGAATACTCTTCTAGGATAGGTAAGGGAAATTCACCCAAGCACTGGAGCAAACCTGTTTTCTACTCAACCAATTCAAACGAAAATTAGACCCTTCCCTTCTGGAACAGTGGACTTACCTATTATACTCAGATAAAGCCTGGGCAATCACAAGTCCCATTCCCTAGAAAGAAAAAGGATAGCACAGGTGAAATAAGGGGCTGGTGGTGATGCCAGGCCAGGGAAAACACTAAATACAGTCCTGGGGTCCAGATTTTCCTGATCTAACTATCTTAATGTTACTTTCATAGAGTAACAAGGGGGTGGGGGGCACAAAACAGACCAGCCTAGATCACTGACAATTTCACTGGGATCATTTTCACCTCAAAAGATAAGACAAAGTTAGAATCTTCAAACAAAAAGCTCTCATGTCTCTAAAACAGTCACAGTAAGAGCGACAATGAGTCTCACGCTAAATGAAGGTGCTTAGAGACAAGCCACTCTCTTTCAGGCCACAGGAAAACAGGAAGTTACCAGGGAGATGCATCCATCTTCTTATCCACTTTCCCTTTAGAACCCGCTAATAAACATGACACAAAGATCAAGTAAGGCCATGGGATGAATCATGTGTGCTTTTTTTTTCATAAGATAAATTAGAAGAATGAAGAGGGCAATATGCCTGACACCTGGTCATCTTCTTCCTCCCTTAGTCAGAGATCAGATATTCGATCCCAAACTTTCAAGGACACATGTAACAGATACAGAGACCATCCTCCATGCTTCAGCTTCACCAAGTTGGGCTGCAAATGCCATCTAGCTAGTTCTACAAGAAGGGATCTCCCATCAGTTAGTCTTCTAAGCCTCGCTGTGTCTTTTTTTTTTTTTTATTTCATCTTTACTGACATACAAAATTGTAAGATATCTAAAGTATATACATCATGGTGATTTGATATATCATCTAAGCCTTCTTATTCTTGGGAATGTAACTTACTGACTCTATAGGATCATCAACCTCAGCACACTGTAACATGAAACATAACCAACCATTTCATCATGATTAGCAAACAAACGTCTCTTCATACCTTCCTTCCATGATGAGAAGATTAAAGACAATAAAATAGTCACACTGATGCTCTAAAAGGAAAAGACCAATTCCCTCTTTATAGCCAGATGAAATTAACACAATAGCTCTCTGCTCTCTGTTCTAAATATCAAGTACTTAAACAAACATAAGTACTTAAAACAACATACAAGGATCTAGATACTCACATTGAGCGTAGCCTCATCATCCACGATAGACAGCTTCACAATATAAGGATTCACAGACTGTTAAACAAGAGAAGAGATTCAAGGTGAGTTGACTTAGTTAACAACCCATTAGTTATTTAACAAAGTGTTAACAAAAATGGTTCTATAAGGCCCTCTCTCTATAGTGATGCTCCTAATACCCAAATCAAACCCATTCTGCCAACTGACTCCCCCCATTTCCAGTAAATCTCTCAGTGTGCATGGGCAATCACCACACACACACACACACACACACACACACACACACACACACACACACACCCCAGTTCTGTTCTACTTGCATTTTCCTCTAGGCTGGATCGGTCCAGGCCTATGTCTACCACTTCTCCCATCTTTCCATCTTATTTATTTCTAAGAAGTGAACACTCCACAAAACTCATTTCGTCCTATCCTACCAATAATCTGAGTCCATAGGGACAGCAGTCTTGGGGGAACATAAAGCTTCTTTGCCATAAGGCACAGATGTATAAGTTGTTAACTTACAGTCTCATCCCAAAGGCTCCCTAACCATTCCACAAACTATATGCAAGGACTGATTCACCCACCCGTAAAACAAAGCCACCTTGGGGGTGGAAAGTGGCAGCTGCTTAACAGCCAGAGAGGCCATTTATGGATCTGATACCCAAATAACACTGCAGGGGAACTGAAAAAAAAAGATGTAATTATCCAAACTACAATCTGGTCAGAACACTGGGATTTAATGATTGTCCCATCACTTACAACATTGGAAGATTTCTTGAGTTTTCCCAGACCCAATCTCAGCTGGGCAGCATATGGAAATGGACATATATTTAAACTCATTATGCAGTTGGGCCATATCCTACCAGTGGAATGAGAACAAATGACCTGCTCACCTTAAAAACATCCCACACAAGGGATGTAAGGAAAGACCTCACCTAGATCAGCCACCAATTTTAACCCAAGGGAAGCAAAGAATAATACTGGTAGTTTCTACAGCACCCAAGAAAACTCATCACTGAGAAACCTGGAAACCCCCCACATAGACTTTATTTCATCAAGTTTCTGAGGGTATCTTTTGAATGTCAACTGGGAATAGAAAAAGAGACAGCAGTTTTACTTTCTTAAGAGCCCAAATGTTTACAATGTTTTCTACAACACAACCCAAGGAGGTAAAATCCACTCCATTTGCCACTTGATCTGAAAGAGGAAGGCTCTCTACACTGCTTCCTATAACCAGTAGTCAAATCCTGCTGATGCTGCAGATGTCAGACAAGGTCCAATGCAAGTGGGTCCTTGGAAAAGAAATTGGCAGTAGGCTGACTTAGAGATGCCACAATGAAGAGAACAACACTAGAAGGAACAGGTCACTGTTTCTTGGCATAATCTTTAAAACGTCCTTGTCACTCACCGTCCCAAAAGTCCAGTTTTCGGTAATAATAATGATCATCTGATTACCAAGAACAACCTATCTTTAGCAGTTGAGGAAAAGGGAAGGTGGCTAAAAGCAAAGGTTTGGGTTCTAGCTCCTCTACTTACTAATTGTGACAAGTTAGGCACCTTTATTAACCTAAGCTCAACTTCCTCATCTTCAAAATGGGGACAACATTTTCTTTCTCAGGGTTGCCATAAGACTTAAAAATGAATTAATGGGGCGCCTGGGTGGCGCAGTCGGTTAAGCGTCCGACTTCAGCCAGGTCATGATCTCGCGCTCCGTGAGTTCCAGCCCCGCGTCAGGCTCTGGGCTGATGGCTCGGAGCCTGGAGCCTGTTTCCGATTCTGTGTCTCCTTCTCTCTCTGCCCCTCCCCCGTTCATGCTCTGTCTCTCTCTGTCCCAAAAATAAATAAAAAACGTTGAAAAAAAAAATTAAAAAAAAATGAATTAAGACATGTAAAATCCTTAGCATGGTATCTAGCATACGGTGAGGGCTACATGATCGGTAACTATGTATTTGCTTCTTCAACATTTTTATCATGTTTGAAGGAAAACTCTTTAAGAAAAAAAAGAAAACGAGAAGCATCAATTTGCAACTGGACAATAAACAAGTTTGTAATTTCTGGGAAACATCATGTCCAACTGGGGACTGAGTCACGTCATTACAGGAGACTGGGCAAACCGAGAAGGCCAGGATCCTAATGCTGTGAAAATTTCTATTCTACCAGATACTGATTTTCCTTAACACTATATGCCTGTTGTGCTGGTCACGTTTTTTAAACTGAAAGCAATCTACTTCTCATCCACAAGACAGAATTACAAACTCTGTGAGCCTATACAGGATCACTCTAATAGGGTTCTGCCTTTATTTGATCTAAACCATACCCATCATTTTTCATTGGCTTTTGTGGGGGGGGAGCGGGGGGGGGGGCTCTTCTATCCCCTTAGATGAAATAACAAAAATGGAATGCACTATTTCAGGTGAAGAAGAATTATTTACATTTACTACATGATGTCTTTTCCATCACTTCCATTCCTTAAGTCCAACAACCTTATCTGCCTTCTCTGCGTTTAGGTGGGTGCCCAGTCTCCCTGGAGCCCTCTGCACCTTGCTAAAAGGTTGCAACTTTCCCCATCCATCATGGGATGGATTGTGGTGGTAGCTAGAATCTGTCCTCCCCAGCATGCATCCTCTCATACTAGTTTGCATAAAATTTTACCAGCTTTTGGTTTTGCTATGTTCATCTGGAATTCCTCATGTGCCTGTCAAAAACCTTCCTGCTCCATGGTCACTAGGTTTCCTTAATGGTTTCTGGTGAGTGACTTCTATCAAAAGCTGCAAAGCCCAGATAAATTATGCCCACTAGCTTGCCCTTGCCTACTATACTAATTCTTCTGAGGCTTCTGACAGACTAGAGATGCATACCTCACTCCAGAAATATGATTTTCTCTAGTTCCTTGTCCCTGTCTAATTTTTCAGGCCAACATTTCAAAGAGCCCTACTGGGCCGAACCAGGGTTCAGTTCACATTTAGAGAAACCAAGCCATTGCCTCAGATCGGCCTGCATCCAGCAGAATGTTCAGAAAATACTCATTACTGATGATGGCGCTTTCCTATAATGTACAACTCAACTTTCATTAACTATCTCCAGCATTTTTCCTCAGTTCCTTCTCTTGCTATTGTAATAAGGCCACAGTGGCTTTTACACACGACAGAGATCAAAATGGCTACCATGCCAACCCCTCCAGATCACCAGCAAAACAGGTGTTGGTGACACATCACATATTTATTAGTAGCTCCACACACCATTTGTAAGTTACTCCAAGAAAATTAAAGCAATCAACTCCTGGGATCCCTAACACAGTAACATTGCTCCACATATTCCAGTCCCTCTTTAAGTATTCCTTTCTCACAGCCTCCCCTTCTTCCATACTTCTCCTTATAAGAATAAGCTCCAGATTTTGTTACCCATCACTCTTGACTTGACTAAGAGCCATCTCAGAAATCACTAAGTGGGGCACATGGCTGGCTCAGTTGATGAAGCATGTGGCTCTTGATCTCAGTGCTGTGAGTTTGAGCCCCACGCTGGGGTAGAGACTACTTAAAAATAAAAAATTTTAAGGGCACCTGGGTGGCTCAGTCAGTTAAGTGTCTGACTCTTGATTTCGGCTCAGATCATGATCTCCCAATCATGAGGCTCAAGCCCCACCTCAGTCTCCGTGCTGAACTGAGCATGAAGCCTGCTTAAGATTCTCTCTCCTCTGCTCCTCTCCCCTTCTCCCGTACATACACTCTCTCTCTCAAAAATAAACAAACATTTAAGGGGCACCTGGGTGGCTCAGTCAGTTGGGCATCCGACTTCGGCTCAAGTCATGATCTCGTGGTCCGTGGATTTGAGCCGCGTGTTGGGCTCTGTGCTGATAGCTCAGGGCCTGGAGCCTCCTTCAGATTCTGTGTCTCCCTCTCTCTCTGCCCCTCCCCCATTTGTGCTCTATCTCTCTCTCCCTCTCTCTTTCTCTCAAAAATAAACATTAAAAATAAATTAAAAATTAACATTTTTAAAAATTAAATTATAAGAAAAGAAATCTTAAAAGAAAATCATTGACTGAGGATCCAGAAGCTCACAAACGAAAAGCCTCCCTCAGCTGGCTCATTTCTCATAGCACTGCTACTCGCTAAGTGAAGAACGTCAGATTACCTCAAGGCAGCTCCTGGATTCTGGGTTCAACCCCTAGTGTCCAGAGCCCAGTGCCAAATGCTCCCTATCCCTCCAAAGCAATCCCCAGTGAGGCCCCTGGTCTTCCGTGAGCCCCACCTTCCTTTTCTGTGTGTTCTCCCTTTTAAGAAGAATCAAGTAGAGGCATAAAATCAAATACAAATCTCTGAGTTCTGCTCTTCATCTCAAAAACTTGTACATCTGTCCCTGATTAACTCAGGAACAAAGAGAATTCCAGAACTGACATGAGTAAGGCTCTGTCTTCAATTCTCCATTAAAATCAAAAAGAGTTCCCAGACCAAGAGTGATACTTACACAAGTGGACCGCATTAAGGAAATCCAACATACAAAAGTCCAGTCTTTCAAAACAGATGTGTTAGGTCAGTGGTTCCCAATCCTGGCTAATCATCAGACTCAACAGGAGAATAAATAACAACCACCACCACCACGAACAACAACAACAACAACAACAACAACAGATTCCCAGTTCCTCCCTCCAAGAGATTTGGATTCAGTGTGTCCAGAGTAAAGCCCAGAAATTTCTTCTTTTTAACAAGTTCCTAGGTGATTCCAATGATAAACTAGGTTTGGGAACCACTACATTAAGGGACATTCACTCACTTTATTAGAAGGTGTACCACGGGATTCCTTTAAATGGCTATACCCTCTGCCCCAAGCATTTAATATAGAAGTTTTAGAATTGGTTAATCAAAGTTAATCTATATACCATTTACCAAGAACATGTCTTCTATGTTAAAGTCCTCTAGGAGTGGCCACACTTAGGAAGATTACAGAAAGATTATAAGTGTCCATTAAGGGGCCCACTCACCTCATATTTTCTGTAATTCACCAACAAAGCCAAGAGGACAACAGCATCATACCCATGCTCCCTGCG
The DNA here is from genome assembly GCF_018350215.1 of Panthera leo. Classification (NCBI taxonomy): domain Eukaryota; kingdom Metazoa; phylum Chordata; class Mammalia; order Carnivora; family Felidae; genus Panthera; species Panthera leo. The sequence goes on from NC_056689.1 coordinate 59,940,266, forward strand.
ACTTGGGGGGTGGGAGAGTATCTGTAACATGAACCAGAAATGCATGAGTGCTAACTCCTAGTTCCTAGGAATGCTGACAGAGAAGATTTGAGGAAGCGGTTTACCCAAAAGAGAAAGAGAGGATGGGGGAAATGACCTACCTGTAAAATTGCTTCAAATATGCTGTTGATCATCACATACTCTAGGATAGTGTTCTGGCTGATGTTATCTGTCACCTAAATGCAATAAAAGGCTTTTTAGGGGCGCCTGCGTGGCTCAGTCGGTTAAGCATCTGACTTTGGCTCAGGTCATGATCTTATGATTCAGGGGTTCAAGCTCCACATTGCTCGCTGCTGTCAGCACAGAGCCCATTTCAGATCCTCTGTCCTCCCCTCCCTCTGCCCCTCCCACGTTGGTTCTCTCTCTCTGTCTCTGTCTCTCTCTCTCTCTCTAAGATAAATAAATATTTTTTTAAAAGGCTATTTCCTAGGCACTCTGCTATCTCAAGTATAACTCCTCCCCCACTATCTAAGAGAATCAGAAATGTTAAAACATTCTACTAGATACTTAGTAGACTTTTAATAAGCACCTCTGAAGCTGCCAGAGCCTTAACAGTCAGACACTAGAAGGGTAAGAAATGAGCAAATTAAAACTTCCTGAATCTCTGAATGTACTGTTTCTCTCACACCCTCACTTAAGCATTTACTTCAGTTTTGGGGGGGTTTCATTCCTCAAATGCACAGAAAGAAGTTTATGATCCAGAAGACTTTGAGTGATGGCAGGGAAAAGGAATTACTTGAAGTAAATGAACAACACCCCGCCCTCCTCCCACTAGAAGGTACGGGCCAGCTTCCAGTTATGTCAAAATCAGAACAAATAACTATTCAGAATCACAAAAACTGTTTCCAAATGAGACCTGATGAGAAGAGCAAATCTGACAATTCAGAAGACAAGAATTCTGCAGGGGTAGTACCTCTAAAGTGAGAAATATCATGTATCCCATAGGCTAAAAATGCCAATGGTTGCAAAGAGCAGCTTCCAGGAAGTGAAAGCCCATTCATCTAACTTCCTTCTACACATTCACACAATGGAGTGATATGATACCCCAGCAGAGAATTTTTTTTTTCCTCTTTTCCTTTCTAACTTTGGGCTCAAGCATTCAAATAAGCTTGCTCCTACTGTCAGTAACACCCTTGATAGAGAAACATATAAATGGGTCACTTACGGTCACTAAGCAAAGGAGAAGTTTCAGACATAAACTCTTCAGACTTTCAGAACCTTCTGCACAAAGCAATGAATCCAAACTCTCCATCAAGTTCTGAGAAAGAGATCCGTTAAGTATTAAAGCATACCAAATAACGTCTCTACTGTGTCTCTGTCCAACTCTGGGTTTATGTTACACAGGTTAATGTGTACAGCATTCAATGAAGCAACCATATCACTCCTTCAGGCCTAGGCCTTGCAAGATCAGACAAAGAAAAGTAAGACTTCAAAGTGTAGCTATTTGGGGAAAAATGCTTTAGAACAACAGCACAGAATAACAAAGAATTCACTACTTCATCAAATGAATGTTTGCAACCTATCATTCTCATGACCTTTAGAATAGAATGAAGTAAGGGTGCCTGGGTGGCTCAGTGGTTAAGCATCCAGCTTTGGCTCAGGTCATGATCTCATGGTAGATGGGTTTGAGCCCTGTGTTGGGCTCTGTGCTGACAGCTCAGAGCCTGGAGCCTGCTTCGGATTCTGTCTCCCTCTCTTTCTCTGCCCCTCTCCTGCCTGCACACTGTCTCTCTCTCTCTTTCTCTCTCTCTCTCAAAAACAATTAAAAAATGTTAAAAAATGTTTAATAGAAGTAAATTTTTTAAAGGCTAATAACAGTGGTTGAATAATAAATTAAAAACAATAAACTAATTCAATTAAATTAATTCAATTACATTAGGAAAAAATAAGTGGTTAAAAAAAGTGGTTAAAGACCAATAATGGCTAAAAAAGATTAATAATGGTCAAATAACTATAGATAAGTTTCACTATCTGATAAAATATATCATTTGATGGAGGCACGCTGAATAAACAACAAAGAGACAATATCACTACTAGCCATCACTGGCCATAGACACTATCCAACAAAACTAGCTGTGTCCACCTTGGTCGATTCTACTAGACAATGTGACTGGAGTATATCACTTGTACTAACAACCAGCTCTCAGACCCAATGTAATCAAAGATGAAACCCTCACACACTACAACAGAAGGAACAAGAAAAGAAATATTTTACATTAAATGAAGGAGGAGAATGAATGAAGAATAGGATTTAGCATGCTGAAAGCTCAAGTGAAGGTTCAAAATTAGTTACTTCAATTCAACAAATATATGGTGAAGGTCTACTATATGCTAAATATTGTGCTTTCAAAGAATTCAAGAAGAAAAATTAGGTAATGGCCTTTGCTCTCAAGGCATTTTTAGTCTACTGGAAGAAAAAAATAAGCAGTTTTAATTTAATGGTTACTATGACAGAAATATACATGGAAAAGGGGAATTATCTCAGAAGTCACCTATTCCAAGACTCCTAAGCGGTGGGTTATATTTTGGAAAATCAGTAGGAGTTAATTAAAACTTGATGAGGAAAAGAATTCTAGACAGGCAATAGCATGATCAAAGACACATGAGGAATGAAACGGCCCTGGGTGTGGAGTTGGAACACAAGTAATTTATTATTATGAAAGTACAGAGGGAAACACAGTGGTGAGAGAGACTAGAGAAATAAATAGAGAGCAGGTCATGAAAGCTATATAAAGCTAACTAGGGAGTTTGGTCTTTATCCTGTTATTGATGGGAAACTAATGAAGGGTTTTAAGCAGCAGAGATTTGAGTGTAAGACACATCACTGTGGTATCAGTGTGGATGACAGATTTAAAGATGGTAAGCCTGAAGGGAGGGAGACAAATGAGGACTAATCTAGCAATTTTCTGAAGAAGCTGCCATGTCTTATTTGCCTGTGTATCCCCTGTGCCTGGCACATTGGAGCCTAACCAACATTTGTCAAAAGAATGAATGAAGGCATCACTGAAATGGTTCTGGTGAGAGATAATGGGGACACTGGCAGTAGGGGGAAAAAAGCAAAGACAGGTATGAAAAATATGAACTGAGGCAAAATTAGATGAACATGGTGATCATCTAGATATGAAAGATGAGAGGAAGAGTCAAGGATGACTCCAGCTTTTGGCTTGGGTGACTGAGATGACAGGAGAGCCCATTCTAACAGGGAATGAATGAGGAAGAACAGATGAAGGGAAAATAAGGAGTTCCATTTTGTAGATGTCAAGCAAGAGGTACTTTAGGGATGTATGAGTGGGTAAATTCAGCAACTGCTTACAGAGTATACAACTCTGAGCCTCATGAGGGGATGTTAAGACTAACAATAGAGACTTAGTAATCGGCAGCATATAGACAATAGTGAGAACTACAAGAATGAGAGCGAGATCTGAGATTTTACCATGATATATACATAGGAGCAGTAGAGGCTTGGAAAACGGACTCCAAGTACTAAGTCTTCATGTACTTACAACTGTACATTCATAACTTGTAAAAAATAACCTGATCGCTATAAGGATTCTTTGTCACATAGATTATTTCAAATTCAGAGAATGACAGAAGACTAGTTCTTCAAAGTTCATATTATAAACAACATTCACTCAAGAAAGTGTCAAACATTACAAATCAGATATCTGATAAGGGACTTCTATCCAAAATATATAAAGAACTCCTACAACTCAACAATATAAAACAAATAACTCAATCTAGAAATGGGCAAAGGATTTGAATAAATATTTCTACCCCAAAAAAAAATATATATATACGTATATATATATACACATATATATATGAGAGGCAAAAACAATTGTTGACGAGGATGTGGAAAAACTGGAATGCTTATACACTGCCGATGGAAATGTAAAATGGTATACTAACTTTGGAAAACAGTTTGGAACCTCCTTGAAATATTAAACATAGAGTTACCATATGACCCAACAATTCTCCTCCTATGTATATACCCAAGAGAATTGAAAACAGACATCCACACAAAATCTTGTTCATGAATGTTCACAGCAGCATTATTGATAATAGCCAAAATACTGAAATATCCCACATGTCTATCAACTGATGAATGAATAAATTTGATGTGGTACATTCATAAAATGAAGTATCAGCCATAAAAAGGAATGAAGCACTGACACATGCCACAACACGGGTGGACCCTGAAAACATTATGCTAAGTGCAAGAAGCTAGACACAGAACACCACGTATGATTCCATTTAGATGAGATGTCCAGAATAGGTAAACCAATAAAGACATAAAGCAGATTAATGGTTGCCAGGGGCTAGAGAGAAGGGGGAATGGAGAATGACTGCTAGTGGGAACATGTATTCTTGTTGGAGTGATAAAAATGTTCCAAAATTAACAGTGAATATACTAAAAACCACTCAATGAGGGGTGCCTGGCTGGCTCAGTCGGTAAAGCATGTGACTCTTGATCTCAGGGTTGTGAGTTTGAGCTCCATGGTGTTGGATATAGAGATTACTTAAATGTAAAATCTTAAAACAAAAAACCACTGAATTACATATTTTAAAAGGGTGAATTGTATATGTGAACTATCTATCAATAAAGCTATTACTTTAAAAGTGTCAAACAGCAGAAATAAAAATTCTGGTAAAGTCATCATGTAAATAAGAAAACTTAAGTTTAGAACTAAAGTTACCCCTGCATATTACATTACCCTTGTTATATATTATTTGAGTTCATAAGTGTTTTTAAGAATGTATGAGCACATAATACAAATCATAAAATAAACTGCTCAGTCTTTATCCTGCAGGGGAAGGATACTTCAAATTTGAATTTCAAATTTTCCTCTATTCAGATAAACAAATTTGTAAAACAAAAATATCCAAATTCAAGAACAAATTCAACCATTTCTATCCACCTGAGTGCAAATCTTCTAGTACATTAACTGTCTACAGCTGTCAGAAGCAGCCATCCACAAGCACATCTACAACTTACGCCTCACCTTCATGCACAACTCTGCCTTGTCAAAGCCCATCAGCATGTTGATGATGTCAAACCCAGAGGTAGATTTATTCTTTTGATGGACTCCTCGAATGAGTGCACACAAGGTCTGCAGAGATTAGAGAAAGAATTCTTTTGTAGAAAGGAAGTCTCAAAACGTGAAGGGCACTGGATCTGTCGCCTCGCACTGCCACCTCAGAACCTCCTCCTTACACAGCTGACATTCAATTGCTCTATCACTCTAAGCTTCAGAACAGTCGGAGTCTTACTACGTGCAAAATCCAGACATTAAAAGAGGAACAGCACTTGAAATTGTTGCCATCTTTTTTGTTGTTGTTTTTTAGTCATCCTCTTTTCAAAAACTGCATTGCAGACAAAGACTGGAAGGTGAATTCAAAAATAACAACAGTTCTTGAGCTTGAGTCATGGGATTGGTGGAGCTTTTTTCCTTTACTTAAAATTCATTACCGTATTTACATTTTAGTTTATAATTCTTAGTATTTTTTAACAACTACAAAAGTTATTTTGGTCCATATGATAACAACCAGTTGCTTCAAATCTTAAATTCATGGGGCGCCTGGGAGGCTCTGTCAGTTGAGCGACTGGCTCTCGATTTCGGCTCAGGTCATGATCTTGCAGTTCGTGAGATCGAGCCCCGCGTTGAGCTCTGCGCTGACAGCGTGAAGCCTGCTTGGGATTCTCTCCCTCTCTCTCTCTCTGTCACTCCCCTGCTCGTGCTCGCTCGCTTGCTCTCTCTTTCAAAATAAATAAATAAACATGAAAAGAAATCTTAAATTCATTATAATCTCCATTCACTACTGACTAGCTGTGTAAACCTGGACAAGTTAGTTAACTTTTCAGTGCCTCAGTTTTCTCATCTATAAAATGGAAATGACAATAATAGCACCCATCTCATAGGGATGTTGTGAGAACTATGAGAATTAAAACACTTGGAATACTCCCTGGAACTTTATTAATGCTCTAAGAATAGTGCCTGAAACTTTCTAAAGCTCAACAAGTATCAGCCATTTTAATAATATACTATATTTTTATGGGTTACTAAGTGACTTAACGCAATTTACTTCCACTGAACTAAAAACAGTTTACCATTCATGCCTCCATAGTGAGCTACCGCAATTCTAAGTACAATTTCCAACTTTCATTTCAGCTTTCAGTGAACCCCTACAACTGCAATACCCAAAACGCAGAATTTACTGTTAACTTTGTTAACACAACTACAGGGTAAACATGGTCCTTCTTTCTGGGACATCAGCTCAACAGGTAATTTCTATAATCTACAGATGAGAAAACTGGGGCTCACAAAGTGATTTGCCCAACTAGGAAGTTAGAAACTTAAACCCAAACTATCAAAAGTTCCAGGGGTGCCTGGGTGTCTCAGTCGGTTGAGCGTCCAACTCTTGATTTCAGCTCAGGTCATGATCCCAGGGTCATGGGATTGAGCCCCACATCGGGCTCTGTGCTTAGTAGGGAGACTGCTTAAGATTCTCTTTCTCTCACTCTGCCTCTCTCCTCCACCCGCATGCTTTCTCTAAAATAAAAAAATAATATCAAAATTTCCAATAAAATCCTTTATGTTGTCATGGATTCTTCATATTCTAAGCTTGTCAATCACTGCCCTCGCTACTCAGCCTGATCTAAGATGCACCGGAGTTACTGGACTATAAACTTAGAAATTTTGCCCATGATTCATTCAATAAAAATTTACTTCTGAAGTCCTACTTGCCAGGCACTGTACTATACACTAGGAACAAAGTACTGAATGAAACTAACAAAGTCTTTGCTCTCAAGAAACCTGTAATGTATCCCCATTATCCCAATGCTTGGCACATAACAGTCATTCAAGAAATAATTACTCAGTGCGTCTTTCCCATGAATATGTGACTTAGCGTTAAGAACAATGATTCTTAATGTTTTCTGAGTTACAGACCCTTTTGAGAATCTGATGAAAGCTCTCTTTTCAGAAAAAAATAGCCACATACACCTAAAATATTACATATAACTTCAGGTTGTCAAGGACCCTCTGAAACCTCAAATTAAGAACTCCTAATCTAGTGAGAAAATACTGTTTTAAGAATAATCTCTTCTGGGGGTGCCTGGGTGGCTCAGTCGGTTGAGTGTCCGACTCTTGATTTTGGCTCAGGTTGTGATCCCAGGGTCATGAGGTCAAGCCCCTCATCAGGCTCTGTGCTGAGTGTGGAGCCTGCTTAAAATTCTCTCTCTCTCTCTCTCTCTCTCTCTCTCTGCCCCTCCCCCCGTTCATGCTCTCTCGCTCTCTCGAAAATTAAAAAAAAAATTTTTTTTAAATCTCTTCTGATAGACTATCCCTACCTCATAGTTTCCCCTCTATCTCTTCCTTTCCTCAAATAATCAAGAATTCTGTCCATCTGTCTTGGCTTTAGATCAAATCATACAATGAACAAGATGACTAGTGTAAGTGTCAATTTGTTTAACTAGGAAGCTGGCTCAACAAACATGGCATAGATGTTTATTATTTAAAGGGGAAAAAAAAACTTCATACCTAAGGGCAATTTTAGGTTCCTCAGGTCCCAACAGATGTATTATAACTCCTTTCCCCTATTAAACTCCTTTCCCCAGTCTCCCAGCTGTATACCTGTAGTGCATTGACAACTCGAATTGGATGTTCCTCTCCCAGAGCTTGGATACAGTGTTGAAATAAGCAATTAATATTGTCCTTGATCTTCATTAACTCCTCACCATCAAGAGATTCCAGCTTGCCTTCTAGGTACTCTAAATTCACCTACCAAGGGAACAACAGGGATATTATTTTTAGTAACGTTTTCAGTGTACTCTATTTAATGTGAGTGCATTTTAGTGTCGCATGTAGAACACAGGAGAAGGCAATTTCGTTAGTAGGAAAATCCAGAGATACCATCAAGTTTACCTTCATAAGGAAGAGCTCCTCCCAAAATCGTGGACTGCACTTACTGGGGTCCTCTGTCTGAAACCAGAAAATAAGCAGTTCAATGTCCCCAGCTAACACCAAAGCATTAAGAACACATCTGAAAGGGTCACTTACACATAACCAACCTTATCTTTCAAAATTAACTTTGAAAATGCTTGATCATTCTAAACTGCTATAACAGGGAACAACAGTTTTGGAGGTTTTTTTTCCCCCAAATGGAAGACACTGTGCATAGATATATATTTGTGTGCCAGAAGTTAAATAATGGCTCAAAGAATCTCCCCCCAAATCTTTCTCTTCTGGCAAGAAGTAAACCTAACCAACTGATTAAGATAGTCACATTATGATGTCCCTATCGCATCTGTATGTTCTGCAAAGCCCTTTCACATAAATGAAACACAATGGCCCAGAGAGCCAGGTATAGTAGATACTATCAGTATACTCCTTTTAGAAAAGAGGGTCCACAAAGTTAAGTTACTTACGCCCATACAGGAGCCAGAACCTGAATCACATCAGCAATACTGCATGGTTTTACAACATCTCGTGCTGACTGCTTCTACTTGCCCTCCTATATGCATTTAGTCCACTGTACAGAGCTTGTAATATGGTCTTCCTTAATTCAAATTGGTCCAAAAGGTTAACAAAAGTATAGTGCTAAAATACAAAATTTCTTAGCAATAATTTTCAAACAGAAGTTCTAAAGAGTCAGAGGCTTCTGGTTCAGGAGCAAAATAAGAAAAAGAGAACCTCAACTTTAAAGGAAAACTAATGACATAAAACCAGGAGATCAATCGCCCACTATCACCCATAAGTTGACCTTTTAAAATTACTACCAAGAACTAATACCTTCATTAGTTACGAACTCTTGATCTATTAAGAAAATACTATACTAGGAATCTCTTCTGGATTTTTAACTAAGAATGACACAGAGAAGCAACATTTCTGGCCTTCTCATAAGGTCCTCATTTAGTGATTTCTTTCCATCCCCTTCTCCTAGGAGGGGTCACACTCTGCCTCTCACACTTCTGTGATGTCATTTTGCTATCTATATGTGAAACTCAGACTACTCATGGTGTTGGCACTTCCCATCTTCAAAGCTCACGCAATCAACAATTCTATGTATGCCAACCTTACTTCATATAGAGAGAGCCCTAACAGGACCCAAGTACCCACTCATTTGCTCCACACTGTGCTGATCTGCGCAATTCTGTATTAATTTTCTGCATATCAAACTGTCTCTAAGGTTTCCCAAGAGTTAGATGTTTTACTTGATCACATTATTTATTCTGGGCCATGTGACAAAGTTGAACAAGTAAGGGCCTTGGAGTCAAACACTAGGGTTCAAACCATGGCTCCATTACCTTCCAGCTGTGACCCCTAGTTTCCTCATCTGTGAAATGTTCTTTTACATGGCATATGTGAAAACATAGCACTCTTGCAGCATTCTTGTCAGAATTAGAGATAATGAACTTAGTGATGCACTTAGAATAATGCCAGGCACATAGTAAAAATTCAATACTCAGTAACTCTTTTTAGAAGTATTATTCTGTTTTACATATGCTAGCTATGATCAGAATTTCAAAAGGTAAGTACCCCTGCAGAGTATCTAATTTACTCTCACCTTCCCTGACAGGGTAAATTTTAAAACAAAGGCTTGGATCATGGTCAATCAGCAGTTATGAAGACCCAAAGAAATCTCCCACTTAATCACTAATAATTCATCAGTTATCTTATAGAGTTGGAGAATGAAAGAGACTAAGCAATTGTTCCGTCCACTAGGCACTTGAGATGAAATATAACAGTTCATCTTTTTTTTTTAAGTTTATTTATTCATTTTGAGAGAGAGACTGAGAGAGAAAGAACAGTTCATCTTTTAGAATCATAGAATTCTAGGACCAAAAGAAACTTCAAGGAACATTTAGGATAGAAGAGTCCGTAAGTTGGGTCATGCAGGTGACAAGTTTTTAAAGATATTCAGAAAAAAATGGGTGCCTGGGTGGCTCAGTCGGTTAAGCGTCTGACTCTTGATTTCAGCTCAGGTCACGATCTCATGGTTTGTGGGTTCGGGCCCCGCATCAGGCTCTGCACTGACAGCGTGGAACCTTCTTTGGATTCTCCCTCTCCCTCTCTCTGATCCTCCCCCACTCACACACTCTCTCTCTCAAAATAAATAAACATTAAAAAAAAAAAAAAAAAGATATTCAGGAAAAAAAGGTTCCCGAGGTTTCCTCCCTCCTTTCAATTGTTTTACCCGGCTCATGGCAACAATCTGTAAGAACAACATGACAACAATACATATAAATTAATACATGATCATGATCTCTACCAGGAGAGAGCTCACTCTCATCCTCGCCCTCATTCTCCCTCTAAAGAACTAGAAGGTAGCAGGCAGAGGTGAGCTTATTTCTCATTTTGGTACAAGAAACTAAGGAGTCAATCTGTGCAGAATTGTCAGAGCTCCAGGCCTTACCATGAAGATCTCATCATACATCAGCACCACTTTTTCCTTCAGTGGTTTTTTGGAAGCTGAAGATTTCCGGAGCAAACCCCCTCTTTTCTCCACCTGTGCCATGGTTAGAGAATCTGTGAAAAGAAAGCCACAGTCAGTGCTGAAATGCTCTCCAAGATGCTGGATGGTCTGTTGAAAAGCTCTCAATGGGAACTTTTCTAAGAAAAAGAAAAAAATGATAAACCATGTAATAGATCTTGTGCATCTGTCCAACACCCCATCCCCTGACCAGGTAATGTCAAGGCTTAAATCATTGCTTGGCCTACAGCAAAACACATTTTACATCTTTAAAACCTGCCAGTGGACAAGACTTACACCAGATCCAAAACCAGGAAAGAAAGTGTAACTAGCTCCAACTAGAATAGATCTGGCCATATATTTGAGGTTGATGGAAGGAAGGCTACAAAGCACACATTGCCCACAGACTGATGGTGAAGTTAAATTACAAGTATTGATTGAGCTCAGGACCATTAAGGCAGGAAGTGTGCTGCAGACTGATGTGCTCCATTGATTTCCCCAAAGTAAGTAAGTCCTCAGCACTGCAAAGTGCTTGGCCTTCACTGCCTCATAAATCACACTGCACTTGACTGTCTTCAGAAATTCCTCTGGAAAGAGACCCAAGGCAGAAAATAGCAGTTATAAGGACAAAAATTAAATCTGATTTCAAAATAACCAAACATAACAATCTACTTCTGTCAAATCTAATTATATATATAACACTATTACAGATCAAACTTCAAAGTATTTTTCAATTCTTTTATAGAAGCAATTCCATGAATCACGCCCAATTTCCCCATCTTGCTTAAAGGAATTTCAAGTTTTTACAAGGGAGAACTTGAAATCCCACAGGTCTCCACTGTGGATTTACACATTTCCCCTCACTTCCCAGATTCTTTCTACTGTTGACAAAATTCCTGTCTCTCTCTTAAATTCTAGGCTCTAGTTGTGAAACTTAATCTCATCCAATGGCAAGTGTGGGCAGTAGCAAGGAGGCTGATTTTACTTCCAGACAAACCCAAAGCAGCAGAACAAAATTAATTTTGTTCAGTGACTTTTGGAAAATATGTGCTATGTTTCAAATCAAAATCAAAATTTTATTTAAGGAAGAGATGCATCCACCACCTAAAAGACTGTATCTCAGACATGGCCTTTCTCTAATATATATAGCCAAAAAGGAGATTTACCTTTGAGCACAAAAAACACAAAGCACAGAAAATTTCTCCAACTAGATATCCAGCATCTGTGGCACATCTTATCCTTTTTTTTCTTTTTTCTTTTTTTTTTAATTTTTTTTTTAATGTTTATTTATTTTTGAGACAGAGAGAGACAGAGCATGAACGGGGGAGGGGCAGAGAGAGAAGGAGACACAGAATCGGAAGCAGGCTCCAGGCTCTGAGCCATCAGCCCAGAGCCCAACGCGGGGCTCGAACCCACGGACCGCGAGATCGTGACCTGAGCTGAAGTCGGACACTCAACCGACTGAGCCACCCAGGCGCCCCAATCTTATCCTTTTTTTTTTATAAGCACTATGGTCCAGAGAAAACTGAAGGAAAAAAAACTAACAACAACAACCAAAAAAGAGAGAGAGAGAAGATTCTTTGGGGCAATTTATACTATATTGATCATGGCTTTACCTTAAAGCATGAAATACAGCCTCTGTTCAAAACATTCTTGTGTCTTTTAAATAGGTTGTCAAGAGGAAGATGTCCTTATCGGGGGAAAATAAATTGGAAATCAGCAGGATCCTATTAAAATAAATCAAACGCAATGCAATTCTAAACTTAGTAGATATAGACCTTTCATGTGTTCAGCTTCAACCAGTTGATTAGTGGGAATAGCAGGAACCACTAGTTCCTGGGTGTGAGAAGCACCTGTTTACAAACATGCCCCTCTGAGGATTTATAATTGGGTTACAGCTAATCAATGTCCACCCCAAATCTAATAAACTCACTTTCTCTATTTCAGAATCAATACTTTCTAATAAGCAAAAGGGAATAGGAGAGGAGGGAAAAACAATTCCATCCAAAGTACCAGATTTCCTAAGAAGTTAAATTCTTTTCATCACTCTTCCTCATTTGGAGCAGGGGGGAAATTCAGCCAAGAGCCTTGTCTCATTACTCTCTGTCACTATCACAGACAATTGGAATTTACCACCCAAGGTGCCTGAAATGTGACTGGAAACTGACAACAGAGTCTCCTTCTCCTGCCAGCACTTCTAACCCATGGAACATAGAAAACATTGCTTCTAGGGTTGAGGACTGAGAGAAGTGTAGAACTTCTCTACACTTTTTTACAAAGTTTTGGGGGGGGATTTCAGAAATTAAGCCTCTGCTCTTAAATTTGAAAGTAAAATATCTGACTGGTAGAACACATCCGTAATGTGAGTTTAATTTATTTATGTCTTCTCAGGGTTTTTCTCCCCTTTGTACAAAACCCCTCCTGTTTGTAGAAAACCAGTAGCAGCTAAGGAGCAGCAAGGCATTATGGACCAACCAACCAGCAAAACTGAGACTGGAACACTAGGTTCCAACCACCTAGATGAAATGGAGCAAGTCACTGTGTTTCCCAGTTTCCTTACAAGTAAAACAAGGCCCTGGACTAGACATATCATTGAATAATTCTCTCAGCATCACTGAAATACCACAAACACATAAGAAACACCTAGGGGCACGTGGGTGGCTCAGTCGGTTAAGCATCCAACTTCAGCTCAGGTCAAGATCTCACCATTCATGGGTTCAAGCTCCACGTCAAGCTCTATGCTAACAGCGTGGAGCCTGTCTTGGATTCTCCCTCCCTCTCCCTCTCTGCCCCTCCCTGACTCGCATTTTTTCTCTCTCTCAAAATAAATAAACTTAAAAAAAAAAAATCTAAATGTGGTTAAGACACTAATTTAGGCACTATGGGGTTACAAAAATGAAACTACAGAGCTGATCCTCTAGGATCTTTCAATCGATTGGCAGAGACAGACACATCAGACACATGATAACCCCACAGCACTAGGCGAATCATGCGAAATAGAGTAAAAGTACAAAGAAAATGCTATGGCATCATGAGGAAGGAAAAAAAGCATTCTGCGACTACACTATGACCTCTGTTGATCCGGGCTTTTAAATCCTTCTGGCGAAGCAGTAAATACAGCAAAGCCACTGTAATCCCACAGAAATGCCATCTTAGGCTTTAACACGGTTTCTCAGAAATAAGAGATAATAGGCAAAATATAAAAAAGAATAAGGCAACATATCAATCCTAATTTCACTTACCATCAAACTTAGGAATGGTTTCGAATCCCCCAACCCAACAGTAAATGGTATATCAATGAAGTCTTTTATCACTAAACCTCAGGGACTGCCAATCCCATGACCCACAGAACAACTTCTCTCTGAAAGACTCAAGTCATACAACTTTTTAAGAATTCTATCTTAAGGCAATCCAGCCACGACTGTCTTAAATGCACATCATTTCAAATCCCTTCAGGGTAAAACAACCAAATATCAAGATTTTAAAACCTAAAGCCAAACTCTGCCAATGCCTAATAAACAAGAAATGCTAGTTACACTAAGCAAGTTAGTTATTCACTGACTTTACTGTCTTCTTGAGGACAATACATGCCAACTCTAGTAGCAGAAAATTAATTTAAAAGAAATTCACTCTAATTTCCAGAGAGTTTCCAGAGTTAATCTATCAAAAGTCTTGGTATTGTATCTACACGAGATGACAGAGGCTAATGAAACCCGAGATAATCAATTCACGATATATGTAAATAAAACCACAGGGGTGCCTGGGTGGCTCAGTCGGTTGAGGGTTGAGCGTCTGACTTCAGCTCAGGTCATGATCTCACAGTTCATGAGTTCGAGCCCCGTGTTGGGCTCTATACTGACAGCTCGGAGCCCGGAGCCTGCTTTGGATTCTGTGTCTCCCTCTCTCTCTCGGCTCCTCCCCTGCTCACATTCCGTCTCTCTTTCAAAAATAAATAAAGATTAAAAAAAAAATTTTTTTTTTAAACCATCATGCTGTTACGCCTTTTATACTGATGTATGTCAGTTATTTTTCAATAAAACTGGAAAAAATCTAAAAGCAAAACAGCTTGGGGCGCCTGGGTGGCTCAGTCGGTTGAGGCATGGGCATCCGACTTCGGCTTGGTCATAATCTTGCAGTTGGTGAGTTCGAGCCCCACGTCGGGCTCTGTGCTGACAGCTCGGAGCCTGGAGCCTGCTTCAGATTCTGTGTCTCCCTCTTTCTCTGCCTGAGAGAAAGGCACTCTACCCCACTCCCGTTCTGTCACACTCTCTCTCTCTCAAAAATAAACATTAAAAAAAAGTTAAAAAAAATACTAAATAACAGCAAAACGTCTTGAGTTTTAGCCCCAATTCTTATACACTCATTCTGTAAACTTTAATTTCCTTTCCTTCCCTGGGCTTCAATTTGCCAATCTGTAAAAAGCAGCACTGGCAAGTGTGTTCAGAAAAGGGAACCTCTGTACAGTGTTGGGAATGTAAATCAGCGCAGCCACTACAGAAAACAGTATAGAGGTTCCTCAAAATATTAAAAATAAAACTTTATGATCCAGCAATCGCACTTCTGTGTATATATCCAAAGGAAATGAAATCACTGTCTCATTAAAGAGATACCGGCATCCCCATGTTCACCGCAGCATTATTCACAATAGTCAAGCTATGGAAACAACCTAAGAGTCTTATCAATAAATGAATGGATAAAGAAAATGTGATACACACATAAAATGGAATATCATTCAGCTACAAAAAAGAAGGAAATTCTGCCATTTGCAACAACATGAATATGCCTATGTGAGATGATAGATGAATGGTGTGTTTTTTTAATTTTAATGTTTATTTACTTTTGAGAGAGAGAGAGAGCAGCAGCAGCAGCAGCAGAGGGGCAGAGAGAGATGGAGACACAGAAACTGAAGCAGGCTCCAGGCTCTGTGCTCGCAGCACAGAGCCCAACGCAGAGCTAGAACTCACGAGCCATGAAATCATAACCTGAGCTGAAGTCAGACGCTCAACTGACTGGGCCACCCAGGTGCCTCATGCATGAATGTTTTAATTAACCTTATCATGGCAATCATTTCACAATGTATATGTGTATCTAATCATCACATTGTGCACTTTAAAATTATATATCGATGTTATATATTAATTATAATCTCAATAATATATCAATTATATCTCAATTCAATACACCCGGGGGCCGGGGGGAGGCCATGGAACGGTTCTCTATAGGCTTCCAAATTTAATGGACTGGGGTTCTAGGTTCATACTGGTAATGGACTGTTAGCAAGTATCACCCTCTCTTCACTGGTGAGTGAAGCTCCAAAACACCACCTATAGGTAGATGCTGAGGTAAACATCCTAAAACATTTCAACCAGTACATAAGAAAAGAAAAAGGAGAGAGAAAAGGAAAAAGGAAAGGAGAAAAAAAAAAAAAGAATAAAAACCAATGTGCCCATCTTCTAGAAAGAAAAAACATATGCACAGATCAGGCATTCATTCATTCTACAAATATCTATTGAGCACCTTTTTGGTACCAAGCACTAGGGATACAGAAGTGAACATGACAGACAAGATTTCTGCTTTCAGAGTTTTCATTCTAGAGTGGGGAAAAGATAACAAACAAGTGATAAGTACCTTGAAGACAAACTATATAGGGGGGCTACATTAGACTGAGAGATTAAAGGCCTCTATGACAAGTAATATGTGGGCTGGAACCAAAATAACAGGAAGGAAACAGCCACATGAAAGTCTTGGCAAAAGTGTTAAGAGGGAAAGGCATAGAGGGAATGGCAAATGCAAAGTCTCCAAGATTTGAACATACTTGGTGTGTTCGAGGAACAGAAGAGCCAAAATGCCTAGATTATAATAAACATTCCTTTTTTGAAATGTTGAAAGGTTTCTGAAGTGGGTATTTTGTGTTTTTGTGAGTTTTTTCCATACATAAAAAAGAATTCAAATGTCCATCAGCAGAATGGGAAGATTATAATTTATTCGTAGAACAGGGTACTACCCAGAAATTTAAAAGAACAAATTACTGAAAAAATATTGATCGCTTTCACAGATGTTGAATAAAAACCTCTGAAAGAAAAGAGTACAAGCAAATGATTCTATTTATATGAAGTTCAAAGACAGCAAAATTAATCCATGGTGACAGAGGTCAGAACAGTGGTTACCTCTGGTGGGGTAATGAGTGGGAGGAAGTGGCACAAGGAAGCCTACTCGGGTGCTGAAAATGTGCTCTATCTTGATCAGAGTGGAGGTCACACAAAGAAAAGAAAGAAAATCATCAAGTTGTACACTTTCCATTACGTAAGCTATTCCTTGAACTAAAAAAAAAAAAAAAAAAAAAGTCTGGGGGCCCCTGGCTGGCTCAGTCAGTTAAATGCCCCCAACTCTTGACTTTAGTTCAGGTCATGATCTCACAATTGTGGGATGGAGCCCCACATTAGGCTCTGCACTGACAGCACAGAGCCTGCTTGGAATTCTCTCTCTCTCTCTCTCTCTCTCTCTCTCTCTCTCTCTGCTCCTCCCCCACGTACTTGCTCTCTCTCTCTCTCTTTCAAAATAAATTTTAAAAAAACTTTAAAAAATAAATATTTTTAAAAAATAGACATAAATAATTTTTTAAAAAGTCTGTGCAATCATACGTATATGAAAATTAACAGCACCCATGCAAAACACTAGAACTAGCAGGGACCCCAACTTGCACACTCAGGACACTAATCAAAAATAACAACGAAAACATTAACATTTGCTTAACATTTACTATGCACCAGGCACTGTTATAAGCACTTTGTATACATTAATTGGTTTTATCCTCACAGACCTATGATCCTGGAACTTTACCATAAGAAAACTAAAGCATAAAGGGGTTACGAAAACAAACAAACAAACAAAATAACAAAAAAAACTTGCCAGTGTGAGAGTAGGGACTCAAACTCAGCCACATGTTAGAATCCCTGCTCTTAAACACTATGCTACCCTGTCTCTCAAAAGGCAGAAGAGTGGGCAGAAGTGGTGTAACCTATATATAAACAAAGCTGAGGATCTGCAGAGAAACTGAGATGAGGTTCCAGGCCAGTTCTCCATGAACAAACTTTAGGACGTCCAGATATCTTGAGTTTCAACACTCTAGTTTGCCAATGGGTAGAAGTGCCACCGTAAGTAGTAAAAGATACATATGCATGTGTCTGACACATGCATATATATATAAATATTGTATATAAATATTGATAATGGTAAAGTGAAAAAGACATACAAATGAATGGAATGGTAGAAAAACTTGGAAGAAAACACTGGAAAGGAATCTGTCTAGTAAAGTTGATAGATGTATCCAATATGGTAATAGAAAAAAAAAAAAAAACAGCTGAAACTCACTAATACCCACAAAAAGATTTAATTGATAATAACTTTTTTTTTAATTTTTTTTTTAACGTTTATTTATTTTTGAGACAGAGAGAGACAGAGCATGAACGGGGGAGGGTCAGAGAGAGGGAGACACAGAATCTGAAACAGGCTCCAGGCTCTGAGCTGTCAGCACAGAGCCCGACGCAGGGCTCGAACTCACGAACCGCGAGATCATGACCTGAGCCTAAGTCGGCCGCTTAACCGACTGAGCCACCCAGGCGCCCAGATAATAACTTTTTTAATGTTTATTTTTGAGAGAGAGAAAGAGAGCACAAGCGGGAAAGGGGCAGAGAGAGAGAGAGAGGGAGGCACACAATTGGTAGCAGGCTCCAGGCTCTGAGCTGTCAACACAGAGCTCAATTCGGGGCTCAAACTCACAAGCTGCAAGATCATGACCTGAGCTGAAGTTGGGACACGTAACTGAATGAGCCACCCAGGCGCCCTGATAAAATTTTAATTGAGCTTAGTCAGTGCTCTTAAGGATAATTCTCCACCAAAATTTGATAATGAACGGAAAGATACAGTAAGGTAAGACAGAAAGATGAAATGCAGAGCAAGTCAAGTATAAATCTATACAGCTCTCAGCTTAGGAACGATTATACTTTGCTACCACTGAGCTGTGATCACTTGTTTCAGAACCTCCTGAGGTGCCTCCTGAAAATGTAGATCCCTAAGCTCCCTTTTCCCACTACTGAAACAGACTTTTCAAGATAAGGACCAGGGGTCTAGATTTTTTTTTTTTTTTTTTTAGTACAGTTGACACTAGGGGTCTACATTTTTAATAATGACCCCAGGTCAGTGGTTCTCAACTGTGGCAATTTTGCCTTCCAGGGGAAATTAATGACTGGAAACATTTTTTGTCTGTCACAACTGGGAAAGGAGATACTACTATCATCTACTAGGTAGGGGAAAGCTAACATTCTACAACGCACTGGACGGTCCCCACAACAAAGAATTATCTGGCTCAATATGTGAAAGTTAACGAGGCTGAAAAACTTTATCCCAAGTAATTCTGATACTCACTAAAGTTTGAGAAGTACTCATCAAAGCATTGAAACTCATCAAATGCTTTGAAAGGAACATCTAAACAGAGGACCATTCTGAGAGGATGAATAAAACTTGTCACCTCTAGAAAAGGCCCTGGAGCAGCCCTCACCTACTCCCAGCTCATTCTCCCCACGCTAACTCACCAATGGCATCCCCTCCCTTAGGACCTCAGCCCCAGTTTGTCCATCTGTGATAGACCACAAGACACACTGACTACAGTAATCTAAAATGCTTCAAGTGAAGGAGATAAAAATCCTGTCTCCCCAGAAGCTGTGGCTAGCTGAGTCAAATATTATCATTGTCTGATCACTGGCCATTCACTCAATACACAAGAAGCAGTATGTTTATAAAACCAGAAATATAGTCTCCTGCCCTGGCTCTCCCAAAAGTCCACAATTTCTCCAGAAGCATGGGTACACACGTGTGTGTATGCGTATGTATATGTGTGTGTGTCTAATCCTTAGGCAGAAGTTATCTGCTCCCTAAATTCTTCCGAAAGGCATACCACACTCCTTGAAGGTAAATACTAGCACTATAAACATTTAAGAAAACGTAGAGTATTTCTACTTCCACACTCCAACCCTTACCTTCTCAAACCAGTTCCTAACATGCCTCTTTCTTTCCGAAGGACCGAGGATTTAGTTCACTTGCTGGATTCACATCCTACTGTTCCACGTGGTTCCTCGCCACAGCTTCTCTCACAGCATGGGACACTGGTTCCCCCAATTCCACCCCACAGACTGTCTCTGAAGCATATAATGCCTTTCCATTTTAACGGGTTTCTAGTGCTAGTCACTCCAAGTCTCTCTTATCTCCAAAATAAAAACAGAGTGAGGTCTGCACTCATGAAGCCACCTCTTTGAATTTCTTCATGGAGAGCTAAAGGATAGGCCACCATCCCCTCAGGCTATCACTTTGCTTTTATGAAGTCCTGGGGAGGGAACTCATCACTCATTCCTCCAAATCTTTCACAGCACAGCCTTCCAATCAAGGTGACATATGATAAATAACACTACTGAATACTGACTATATAGTTGGCACTGTTCTAAGTGCTTTAAATATACTTTATTTAATCCTTTAAAGTAGACAGGTACTATTGTAGTAGGTACTTAATTACCATAATTTTACAATGAAGATTTCACTTGCCAAAGTAAAACAGCTATAGAAAGTGGTAAAGACACTAAATCCTTCTCTGGTAGTCCTTTGTCCTAGCAGACTATCCCAGTAGCGCAAAAAATCAGGTGTTGACTAACGGAATACTCAAAATCCAGATTCAGTTAAAGTTCTGCGGAAACTCCAAACTGATATCCGTAATATCAACGTTCCCACCTTATCCAAGAAAAGCCAGTCAAGTCAGGACATTGTCTGACAAGCATCATCCCCACTTTCTACTAGGAAAGAACCAGCCTGATCCAGTAGGTACATGAGCCACTATGGGGCAGCATTCACATCTTGCATGTGGTCTACAGGGCTCACCTCAGAGTGGGTGTTCAGCTCACACCTGAAAGTAGAAACAGGGGCGCCCGGGTGGCTCGGTCAGTTAAGCGACCGACTTCGGCTCAGGTCATGATCTCACCGTTGGTGAGTTCAAGCCCCGCACTGGGCTCGATGCTGACAGTTCGGAGCCTGAAGCCTACTTCAGATTGTGTCTCCCTCTCTCCTGCCCCTCCCCTGCTCATGCGTGCTCTCTCTCGAGCGTGCGTGCTCTCTCTCTCTCTCTCAAAAATAAATAAATACATACATACATACATACATACATACATAAAGGGGTGGGGGCGCCTGGGTGGCTGAGTCAGTTGAGCATCTGACTTCGGCTCAGGTCATGATCTTGCAGTTTGGGAGTTCGAGCCCCACATCGGGCTCTGTGCTGACGGCTCAGAGCCTGGAGCCTGCTTCAGATTCTGTGTTTCCCTCTTTCTCTGCCCCTCACCCACTTACGCCCTGTCTCTCCCTCAAAAATAAGTGAACATTTAAAAAAATGTTTAAAAGAAAAGAAAAGGAAAGTAGAAGTAATTCAGGGACTTTCCTAAGACTAAGCAGCAAATGGCAAAAAGAGGAATTTCCCAATCCTTAGTCTACGTATCAGCCACTGTCTGCATCCACTAGAGGTGAAGTAGCTTCACAGGAGAGAATTCAGTCTGGTCCCAAATGAATTTACTGAGTCTGCCTACTTGCACAAACTAATAATACAGATGAAGAGGTTTAAATAAACATGACTACCTCAGGTTCCCTTTCAAATTATTTTATACAAGAAGGAACACGCTCGCACCTTCATAAGGAGGACCCAACTCCAAACTGACAGGCTTTCGGGAGACTTTGACTGAAAATCACATTTTTCTGACATCTCCCAGAATGAGAATTCATTGTAAGAACCTCTTCTCGATGAGCTGGAGCCTCCTGTAAATTAATACTGTCCATCTCCT
Source organism: Panthera leo (assembly GCF_018350215.1). Taxonomy (NCBI): domain Eukaryota; kingdom Metazoa; phylum Chordata; class Mammalia; order Carnivora; family Felidae; genus Panthera; species Panthera leo. Next base: position 59,961,649 of record NC_056689.1, read on the forward strand.
GTTCAAGCCCTGAACCTCCTCGAGCAGCACGTCACTCCTATCTTCTTCATTTCCTTTCCTGTTCAACCATACAAGCCTCATGAATACCACCTAAGTATAAAACGAAAATTCTAAGACAGACTCTCATAAGCTTCTTAAAAGCCAACAGGTAACTGCAACCTTACTAAGTAAATGGATTTCTTGCTGGCTTAATAACTAACATTTATCAAGACCTTATAATGGCACAGGTAAAGTATGAGACAAAAAGGGGACCCAAAATTACTAAGTTATGGTACCTGCCTTGAGACACTCACTGCTGAATGGAAGAAGTGCAGATTCCAATTCTTCCGTATCAACAAACAAAACAGACATCATTTTCCCCAGGATTTTTTCATATACGGCCTCACCTACAGAGAGCTATGGCCAAGATACTAAGCTCGCCAGGCCTCCTTACTTCCAGCTGTCTCCTAACACTTCCGTATGCACACCCCACAAACAACTTGCTATCAACAAACCAGATATCCCCCCCGATACCTGTTTCCATAGTCACCCCAACCCTTAAAAATTTGCTCTACTTTTTCTAATCCACATCCTGGTCAGTGAAATGCCCATTCACGCAATCTCTCAAATTACAAACCTTAGCCTACTCTCTCCCTAGTCACTAAGTTATGGTGCGTATCTCAGAAATATTTGTAAAATCCATACCTCTCCTCTTCGTTCCCAATGCCACACTTTATTCAGACTCTAGGTAACTAGTTCACTGACACATTTCTCATTACTTGAATTCATACATCTGTCACTCCCTAACATAAAGAACTCCAATGGCTCCCTACTCTCCTTTCAGTCTTACCTCATGGCAAGTTCCCCACCAAACATCCTGCTTAGGACAAATTTCTAATACTTAAACATCATGTTATTTCTTGTCGTCACACTTTCACCATGCCTTTGTGCATGCTGTGCTCTTGAACTGGAACACCTTATTTGTACAAGCTCCTACTCATCCTTCAAAACCCAACTAAAGTAACTCCTCCTTGCAAAAATATCCTTGACTCTCCCACACAATGGCAATATTCCCTTCACACTGTATAAATTTCTTTATATGGATATGTAACAGTGCACTATAATTTTCATATGAATGTTTCTCTGATGTCCTTGAGAAAAGATACTCCTATTTCTAACCACAGGGCCAGTTACATAGTATCTACTCAATAGATGTGTGTTGAATAAACAGTTCACCTTCATATATCCTGGACCAATTTGTGATTGGCTGTTTTCCCCAAGTTTTATGATTTCTGAACTTGACTCTATGTGAGATTCCAACTGTCACAACTGCTTTGAGTTTTCAAGGGTTTTTTAAAATTCTATTACACAAACGTTGAACGAATGAGTGAATTATAATGCTTAAACATCCAATGAAATAGTCTTGGGGCACCTGGGTGGCTCAGATAGTTAAGGGTCAGACTCTTGATTTCAGCTCAGGTCTCAATCTCAGGGTCCTGAGTTCAAGCCCCAGCTTTGGCTCTGAGCTGGGCCTGGAGCCTACTTTAAAAAAAAAAAGTCATAAACGCTTCCCAATTGACTAAGAAGAGTGGGAATCCCCCCTTTACAATCCTAACAAGAAGGATCCACCTTTCCCTAGACTGATAGACTTGATATCCCAAAAACTTTCCCCTAGGAAAGTACTGTGCACACAAATCCAGCTGAAGACACACCCAAAATAATTCCATTAACTTGTGCTTAAGACAGGAACACAAACCATACTTGTCCTGGTTTACAAAGTCACTGGGAACTCAGAAGAGCAAAGAAACCGTCCTCACTAAGCTCAAAACTTTTTCTGGAGAGAAAGAAAAGGGGAAGGTCTGATGATCCAGAAACATTTTTCAGGCTGGCCCAAGTTCGCACTTCCCCAGTCTCCAAAGGCAGCATTCCCTGGCTTCTGATAGCTCTCCTTCCTCAGAGAACCTGCTTCTTTTCCTCTATTTCTTCCCCACGCCTGCCTGGGAACAGGTTCATCTCCCAGGCTTGCACCAAGTAACCCTGAGAAAACACGGTCGCTTCATTGATTCTGGGTGTAAGGTGGACTGCAGCCCGTCAGAGACTGAAAAAAGGGGCAGGATGAGGGGCCTTCCAGGACAACCGGGCCTGCCTCTAACCCTTCTCAGAGGTCCTGTCCAAAGGCCCTCATCCCAGGGCCAGGCTGGGCTGGGCAGAAGGCCTCCCTCGAATGGGGACAAGCTGAGTGGGAGAGGCTCTGGAGGCAGCTTGAAGCGGCAGGATCAGCCCCACGCTCGGGTCAAAGGTCAGCATCTCGGCAGCTAGGAGGACCCAGCAGGGAGTGGGAGGGCCGTGACCTGCACCGGAAGGTCCGAGGGACCAGCCGCTGGAGGAGCGAGCCGCTTCCAGCCCCCTCCGCCGCCCGGGCCCAGCCTCCTAGCCGCACGCAAACTCTGCCCGCCTCAGCAGCTGCCCTCCCCCTCCCACCCGCCCCTCGCCACCACCTTCGTCCCCAAGGCGAGCGCAGGCCCCGCCCCCAGAGCCGCCTCGGGGCCAAGGCCTAGTCCGACAGGAGCTGCAGGGGTTGGTCAGGTTCGGGAACCGGCCCGGGCCGGCGCCGCTTACCGAGCCCCGGGCTCCTCCTCCACCACCCGCGCCGCTCCCGGACCCGCTCGCTCCCGACGCCACCGACGCCGCTGTTACTCTCGGCTCACGGACGCGCTCCCGACCTCCCCCGACCCTTCCCCCGGCCCACGGTGCCCCGCCGGGTCCTAAAGCCCGCTGTGTGATAGGTACGTCCACGCCCGTTTCCTGAGCCTGGCTCAGACCATGGTTCCCAGCAATCATCACAAAGACTACAACTCCCGAAATGCACCGCGAGAAATAAATTAGCCAAAGAAACATCTATTGAGAGTCTACTGGATACAAGCTGCAATAGCAGATTTTCAAATATGGGAGAAATATACATACACACTTTTTAAATACAGCGGACTCTGAACTCGGCAATTCCATTTATAGGAATAAAGATATATGTTCCAAGATGTTTATGGCAAGTTTGTAAATGAAAAATTGGAAACAAATCCATTCAACAAACAGTATTGTGTGCCTAGTGTGTTCAAAGTAACATGTGTTAACTGGGCAAGTAACTCCTCTGAGTCTCAATTTTCTCTGTACAAAATGGAAAATTTAAAAAAAGATAGGCTGCTGGGGCACCTGGGTGACTCAGTGGGTTAAGCATCTGACTCTTCCTTTCAGCTCAGGTCATGATCTCAAGGTTCCCAGGATCAAGCCTTGCTTTGGGCTGCCTGCTGATAACACAGAACCTGCTTGGGATTCTCTCTCTCTCTCCCTCTTCCTCTGCCCCTCTCCTGCTTGTGCTCTCTCAAAAATAAGCATTTTAAATAAATAAATAAATAAATAAATAAATAAATAAATAAATAATCAGACAGTGAGTTATCAAGGGCAGGCTTAGGAAGGCTCAAGTTGTAAATGCCCTGAAAATTCAGAGAAGGGAAAATTCCATGTCAATCTCTGGAGGCTTCGTGGGGGAAGGTGAAGATGGGGCCAAGTCTTAGAGGAGAGGGTATAAAGGTGAAGCAACATAACACACTGTCCATGCCTATGTCAAGGAAGTTAATTAAAAACAGATTCAGACAAGGGTTAAGTTTAGAAGGCCATAGACTGAGTAGGTAAGAGCACAACCTCTGGAATACTGTGAGAATGAATCCTAAAACTGCTACCTATTTGCTGTATGTCTTTGGACAATTACTTGAGCTCTTTAAACCTTAGTTACAGGGTGCCTGGCTGGCTCAGTCGGAAGAGCATGAGACTCCTGATCTTGGGTGGTGAGTTCAAACCCTACATTGAGTGTAGCAATTACTAAAAATAAATATACTTAAATAAATAAATAAACCTTTGTTTCCTATCTGAAAAACAGGGATAGTAAAAGGCCTATGTCATATTGTTTTGATTATCCAGCCTTGAACCCTTCCTCTCATATTCTGAGGGCCTCTTCCTTTGGGGATATTCTTGGTAGAAAACCAGACCTTGAGCAGCCAAAGTAAGTGAGTTCATATGACCTGACTTTGACCACTAGGTGCAGCCTCCAAGGTTTTGACTCTTGGCCAAAAGATGCAAAAATGAAGGGATGGTCAAAATTTATTCATAACAAGTGTACCCTGGCCAGATGATTCCTGCTGAAAAACAGTCGTGCTTCCCATTTCTCGGCCTTCAAAGAGTATCTTGCTTCCTGCTCATTTTCCAAGCCTTCTCCTCCCTTATGTTCTAATAAATTTCACTTTTCTTAAGAGGGCCTATTTCTGTAACTATTCTGTAACTCTTAGCCAAAAGTTTCCTCAGTGATATCACACACACAGACATGTGGCCACTCAAGCTTATTCATTCCTTCACCAAACATCTATTGAAGTCTTTCTCTGTGCCAGGCTCACGTCTAAAAGTGAGGATACAAAGATGAAATAAATCCTGTGACAACTAGAAATAAATGGAGGAGGAAAATTGGGGAGGAAGGTGATGTTTAGGACATGTTGAGATTGAAATGTCCATGAGACATTCAACCAGAGATATTTAGTAGACATGTGGGTACCCTTTACTGGAGCTCAGCAGACATATCTACTGTAGATAAATATTTTTGAGCCATTAACTTAGTAGTAATTGTTCAAACCATGAGAAAGGAATGGGCTAAGAAGAGGACAACAAAAATAAAGAATGAGAGAGAAAAAAGAGAGAGAGAGAGATCAGGCCCATAATAGAGTTTAAATACCAACATTTATTGATGAACCAAGTACTATCTAAAAAAGAGGAAAATAACAGGAGAAAGATGCCATGGAAATCACAGGAGGGACTATCAAGGAGGTTGTCAAGCTTCTTAGAAAAGGAAATAAAAATATCCTTGAAGATCTACTTCAGATAAGTAGTGGTTTGAGGAATGAATAGAAGGAGAGAGAGTGGAGGCAGCAAATGCTAGAGGATCTTTGCAAGAAACTTGATTGAAGGGAAAAGGAGAGGAAGCCACTGTGGTAGTGGTAGTGGGGAGATGAGGATGAAAGAGTGAGTTCTAAGACAGGACAGACTGGAGAGTGTTTCTATGCTGAGACCAAGAGGACAGAATGAGGCTGATGCAAATTCTCACTGAAGTTGTTGGGGAAGGAGGGAGAAGCAGACTCATGAGGAGGGACTGGACTTGGAGGGAGGGGGAATACCACATCATCTGAGAAGGCAGTCAGGGGTGGAAAGGACCCCTGCATATCAATGTGTAGGTGTTGCTAGAGAAATTACATACACTTGGTGCCTCTAAAGTATGTTTTGGGGCGTCTGGGTGGCTCGGTCAATTAAGCGTTCAACTTCAGCTCAGGTCATGATCTCATGACCTGGTTTGTGAGGTGGAGCCCCGCCTACGACTCTGTGCTGACAGCTCAGAGCCTGGAGCCTGCTTGGGATTCTGTGTCTCCCTCTCTCTCTGCCCCTCCCCTGCTCATGCTCGGTCTCTCTCTCAAAATTAAACATTAAAAAAAATTTTTTAAGTATACTTTAATTTTGATTTTTAGCAAATTCTTAGTTTGGGTGATAAATTGTTGATATAGTAAAGAGGTATGGTGCAAGGACTCAGGATTCAGATTGCTTGTGGTTGAAATCCCATTTTCCGTATCTGTGCTAGGGGCTTGTTGCTGGGTGGGGGTTGGTGGGGGAGTTACACAGCAAGTGCCATAGAAATATTAAACTGTTATTATTTTCCACTAGATTGTCAATTCCGTGAGGTTGGAGTTTTGTTTGGTTCAAGGCTATCTAGTCAGCTGGGCACTTAGTAGGTGCTCAATAAAAATTTCATGACTAACTGAATTAAGGAGTTGGGGTGAGAGAGAGGCTTGGGGGAGAAGAAAAGCCTTGGGAGTATGACATGTTCACTTCAGGGCTCAGACTGGGAGATTCCTGAGTAAGGCTCTTGGCTTCTTGGGGCCTGGGGCATTGGGCCTACATCCCGACTCAACGAGCTTGCGTAGGGCTGACAAGGACCGACGCACTGAGACCCTTGGGTGCTCGGGAGCCTCATTTCCCACCCCCCCGCCCCCCTCCCGCGAGACTCCCGTGGCTCCTCCCCTGGCGGGCGGGGTCGCGCCGCCGGGGCGTGAACGGGGCGGAGCCATGAGTTAGCCTGGTGGGGCGGTGTGGAGCCGCCTCTCAGGCCTGGCGTCGGCCCACCTCATCGACGGGGGACGGAAGTCTCAGCCCGGCTCAGTCTCCCCCGGGAACCCGGACCGAGCGCCGAGCCTCGCCCCACGGGGCGGCCAGGCCCGGGCGTGCTCCGGCACCGGCGGCACCATGAAGCGTATGGGGACTCTGCGCCAGCTTTCGGATCTCAGCCACTTCAGCGGCGCGGCCCGGCTCCGGGAGTTGCTGGCCGCGGACCCAGCCGTAAAAGTCCGCTGCAGCCCAGACGGCCGCCACCTGCTGCTCCTCCGATCCCCGGGGGCGCCGTGCCCACAGCTGCTGGTGGCGGTGCGTGGCTCCGACGCGGAGCTGGAGCGTGCCTGGCCCGCTGGCCACCCCTCACCGCTAGACGCCTTCTTCCTGCCGTGGCCGGCGCGACCGGCGCTGGTCCTGGTGTGGGAGAGTGGCCTAGCCGAGGTGTGGGGCGCCGGGGTGGGGCCTGGCTGGCGGCTGCTGAGGAGTACCGAGCTGTGTCCAGCCGGTGGAGCCTGTGTGGTGGCCGTGGCGGTGCTCCGAGGCCGCCTGGTGTGGTGCGAGGAGCGTCAGGCTGGCGCGGAGGGCCAGCTGGGACTGCCTGCTGCTTTCAGCCATTGCGTGTGCTTCCGAACCCTGGAGCCCAACGGAGAGGGCGGCACCAACCTGGGCCGCACACATGTCTTGCTGCACCACTGCCCCTCTTTTGGGCTGCTGGCCTCCCGCAAGGACCTCTTCCTGGTGCCCACTGCCACCACCTGGCCTGGTGTGGGTCATATTCTGCTCACTTGGAGCCCAGGCAAGGGCAAGGTGATGGTGGTTGCCCCATGTCTTGGCCTCTCCCACTGTAAGAGCCTGAATCCCGTACGAGGGGACACATGGGACTTCCGGACACTGCTCCGAGGCCTTCCTGGGCTGCTGTCCCCCATGAAGCCATTGACTGTACATACCTGGGCCCCAACTCCCCAGGGCCTGCTATTGCTTGACTTCAGGGGCACTGTGAGCCTGGTGCAGACCCATGGTGGTACCCGGACTGTAGGCACGCTGCAGGAGGCACCTGTAGGCCTGGCAGGGTCTGCAGCACTGGGAACATTTCATGGTACTCTGGCCTGTGTGCTGGGCTCCACGTTGGAACTGCTGGACATGGGCAGCGGGCAGCTGCTGGAGAGAAAGGTCCTAAGTACAGACCGAGTACATTTATTGGCACCCCCAGCCCCTGGCATGGAGGATGAGGAAGAGTTGGAGACCCGAGGGGGTCTTCGTTTGCTTTCAGCCTTGGGTTTGTTTCGAGTAGGCTGGGAAGCCCCACAGGGCCTTGAAGTGCCTTCAGCTGAAGACCTGGTGTTTGAGGAGGCCTGCGAGTACTACCAGCGGCGGAGTCTACGGGGTGCCCAGCTTACCCCAGAGGAACTGAAACACAACAGCACATTCCGGGCGCCTCAGGCCCTGGCCTCCATTCTCCAGGGACATGTGTCCCCATCTACACTAGTGACCACACTGAGGGCTGAGCTTCGAGATTACCGGGCCTTAGATCAGCTCAAAGCCCACCTGGTGGCTGGGGATGATGAGGAGGCTGGCTGGACTGAGCTGGCAGAGCACGAAGTGGCACGTTTGCTGAGGACCGAGTTGATGGGAGACCAGCTGGTCCAGCTCAACACTGTTTTCCAAGCCCTTCCTACAGCAGCCTGGGGTGCAGTCCTCAGGGCCCTGCAGCTCCAGCCAGATGGGAATGGCAGGCTGAGGTCCCATGCTCCCCCTGATGTGTGGAAGAAGGTACTGGGGGGTACTTCAGCTGGAAAGGAACCCCCCAATGGGATACTGCCCCTCTTTGAACTCCTGTGCCAGTGCCTCTGCCGGCTGGAGCCTCGATGGCTGCCACCCTTTGTGGAGTTGGCACAGCAGCAGGGTGGGCCGGGCTGGGGGGCAGGGGGCCCAGGGTTGCCCCTGTATCGCCGAGCCCTGGCAGTACTGGGTGAGGAGGAGACCAGGTCTGAGGCACTGGAGCTGGAGCTGCTCTTGGGCAGTGGGCGGCCCAAAGCTGTCCTCCAAGCTGTGGGCCAGCTGGTGCAAAAGGAGCAGTGGCAGCGGGCCCTGGAGGCAGGCCTGGCCCTTGGCCCCTCCAGCCCCCTGCTTCGAAGCGAGATCTTCAAACTGCTGTTGGCCGAATTTGCCCGGCACCGCCGACTTGATGCTTATCTCCCCCACCTTCGCCGCCTATGCCCACCAGACCTAACTCCAGCTGAGCTCCTGCTTCTAATACGGACACACCTCCCAGATGAGTTGGAGCCCCCCACCCCATTCCCTAAGCCTGGAACAGAGCCCCCTCTCACTGTGGGGTTGCTCAGAGCCCTGCTGGAGCAGACTGGGGCTCAAGGACGGCCCTTGGGCCCGGTTCTAAGCCTGTATGAGGACATCCTATGCGACCCGGGCACTCCACCCCCCACCCCACCTCGGGGACCCATGACTACCCTCCAGACATCAGACCACCCAGTCTTGGAGGCCTGGGCACCATCTGGACAGGGCCTCTGTGTGACTGACACAGGCTAAAAATTATTTCTAGGACACCAGTCGGGAAGGTGCCTAGGAGTTGGCAGGGACCAGGGTGGGAGTTCTGCGTGCAATAATACTCTTCTCTTCTGGAACAATTAAAAAATATATACATAATATATATATGTATTAAATATTGTCTAAGCGTCTAAGACCCTTGGAATTTCCTAAGTGATAGGAGTCTTTTGTTATTCATTAGGAGCCTTTTTAGATCACACCTGCACGTATGCTAATGAGGTAATTTAGGGTGGGGATACCCAACCTAAGGATGGGACTGGTCACCTGAAAGACCCAAGTGATGAGAGGGTTGGCACTTTCAGCCCCATCCCCAACATCCTGGGAGGGGAGTGGGGCTAGAGATTGAAATCCATAAAAATCCCGAATGAGGAAATTTGGTAAAGCACATTAAGGTGCTGGGAGGGTGACTTACTCAGAGGGGACTTGGGAGCTGCACACACACACATACTCCCACCCTGTACTGTGCCCTATGCATCTCTTCCATCTGGCTATTCCTAAGTTATATCCTTTGCGTTTTGGGGGGGGTTATTCTTTTTTTTTTTTTTTTTTATGTTTATTTATTTTTGAGAGGCAGAGACAGAGCATGAGTGGGGGAGGGGCAGAGACAAAGGGAGACACAGAATCCAAAGCAGGCTCCAGGCTCTGAGCTGTGAGCACAGAGCCGGACATGGGGCTTGAACCCACGAAACGTGAGATCGTGACCTGAGCCAAAGTCAGATGCTTAACCAACTCAGCCATCCAGGCACCCCTGAGTTGTATCCTTTGTAATAAACTAGTAAACGGAATTCAAGTATTGCCCTGAGTTCTGTGAGCCATTCTAGCAAATTGTCAAACCAATTTATAGCATGGAAAGTACCAGTGACTTGCAACTGGCATTTGAAGTGGGGGCAGTCTTACGGGACTAAGCCCTTAATCTGTGGGTTCTGTGCTAACTCCAGGTAGTTAGTGTCAGAATTGAATTGACATGTAGGACACCCAATTGGAGTCCACAGAGAATTTGTTGTTGGTGTTGGAAAACACTCTAGAAATATACACACGGTTTGTATGTTTTTGAATAGCTCAGGGCTGTGGGTAATGGAGGGAGTGGTTGAATTTGAATTTGTTGGCTAAACTGGTCACTTCCATTAATGGAAGTAATTAACATTTATGAGTACTTAATATATGCCAGGCACTCTATTGGTCTTTAAAAAGTCCCTCATTTGGGGCATCTGGGTGGCTCAGTCAGTTGAGCATCTGACTCTTGATTTTAGTACAGGTCATAGTCTCACAATTCCTGATATCGAGCCCCAGGTCAGGCTCTGCACTGACAGCATGAAGCCTGCTTGGGATTCTCTCTCTCCCTCTCTCTGCCCCTCCCCTGCTCACTTTCTCTCTCCCTCTTTCACTCTCTCTCTCAACATAAATAAACATTTTAAAAGTCCCTCATTTAATGCTTCTAATAACCTCATCAGAAAAGTACTAATAGTAACCCCATTTTACAAGTGAAGAAATAAAGGTTTAGAAAGATTACTTGACCAAGGTCAGTCAACTAGAAAGTAGCAACTCTAAGACTTGAATCACCTCACCATACAATCCAGTAGCTGCTACCTGCTTGGGCTTGAATGCACTTCTCATTTTTGGCTCAATGCTAGCTCTCTCACCTGTTGTGAGGACGGGGATCTGCAGAACTGTGCCCTTTCTTTCCCCAAGATTTCTGAAACCAAGTAGGAACTGTGATGGGCTCTGGGCCCATGCCTGTCTCTCCCAGGATTCCTGGAGCAGCCCCTGGTTGGGAGGAAGATTTGCCACAGACAACAGAGTTACCTGCAGAGCCCTTTGGCCTAGTAACAAGAGGCATTGAAGTGGGGTTGCTTGGAGGGCCCTGCATTGCTGCTGACTCCCTAAGCAGAGAAACAAGAGCATCTCCAGCACAGATATCTGTTATCTGGATTTAGTCAGTAAGACCACCTCCCTAGAGGTCTTTGCCCCAACCCCACTTGAACCCAAGTGACCCCTCAGCCTGGTTCTGGGCTTAGGGTAGGCCCCTGGGTGCTGGGTGCTTACTCACCATCATTCCTGGGCCCCCAGCCATCCCTTGTCCAAGGCTTGGGACCAAGGTAAGGACTGCCATCAGCTTTGTCCTCAGCTGAGACCTACAGCTTAAATTCTGCTCTTAGGCTCATATGGGATTAAGGACGGTTCCCCAGTCTCTCTGGGAAGGGGTCAGCCCCTCAGGCTTATCCAGGGCTACTGATACTCTTCAGCTTCATGGAGGTCCTGAGGTGACGCATCTGCATGGCCAAGTCCTGAGATGGCTCCTCAGCCTCATTAAAGCCTAGGAATAATACCTTTGCCTCATCCAAGGACTTGGACGGCCTTTGTCCTAACCCTCAAGCAAGGTTGTCTACCAACATCAGGACTCAAGCTACTGGCCCTTAAGCCACTGCTCTTCCCAGAGGCCCAGAACTGGGGACTGGTCATCCTTGGCCTCTACTTCAGCCCCTTCCTGCTTGGGAGGGGCTCCTCCTCCTCTTCTACGTTTTGAAGCTGGACCCATTCTGGATCCCCAGAGAGAAGCTGGAAATGGACAAAAGCGGGAATCTGTTTTGTATTCACAATCCTGCTGACTCATGGTTGTTTCTTCTCAGCTTAAGATTTGGCTTGGGTATCCATGCTCAGAGGAGAAGGAATTATACTTAGTAGGCCCCTGGGGGTATGGACAGAAAAAGGGGACCAGGTTTTTCATTGGAGTTGTATGACTCAAGGAAGTTCCTCAGGGCCGCCCACAAGAAGAGCCTTCAGGTAGGGAACTACCCAGCCTGGAAACTCCTAGGGGAAAAGTAGGCTTAGATGGAAAATTTCACCTGCTCTTACAGACTGGGCACTTATTTGCTGTTGTCTTTGTTTATGCCCTACCTCCAGTGTAGGAGGGGCAAGTGATCCCAAACCATGTGTCAGGACTTTGGAGAATAGCTTAGGGATGTAGATATCATCGTGTGGGTTCTGGTGGAGTGTGTGAGAAGGTCATCAGAGAGACAACCCAGTGTGGTCTTCCTGAGTAAGAGGACTCTGAATAGGTACATGGAGATCCCAAGTCTGAGGTCTTTGGTGGGTAGGGAGTGTTTTAGGGCCAGAGATAGAGAAGATCCCTGAACAGGATGTTGGGACCTGGGGAAATGGGAGATCTAAGAGTGAAGTCTTTGATCTTGGGCATCTAGGTAAAGAGGGTAGTTCTAGGGCTAAAGGTTTTGAGCAGTGGACAAGGTCCCAGGTCCATAGCCCCTAGACAGGAGGAGGCAGGAGGGCCTGAAGTCGCTGGGTAGGTGAGGGAGAGGACCCTAAACCAAGGGTAGGAGCATTTCCACAGGGATGCCTCACCTTTGGAGATCTCTGACATTCACTTGGCAGTAGCCCCTAGAAAGATTGAAGGTGAAGGTAAAGGTAGGCAAGACCAGAATGCAGTCTGGGCAAAGGAAAGAAAGCAAAGCCTCAGGCTCCTCTATCTGTTTACGTATGGGGACCAATCCCTTGTTCATCTCCCTACTGCCCACCCATATTCCCAGCCCCAGCCCCATACCTCCCCTCCCTCACCAGGGGATCCACTGTTTGAACACAGACTACAGGTTCTATGCCACCAATGACGGACCACAGGACTAGAGCAACCGTCATCTTCTCCAGCCCACAAAAGCCAGAGACCAGAGCCCCACCCCTCCTTCTCCATGTGACCTGTAGGAAATTGGATCTCATGTCTAGGGTGAGCCAGTGTCCAAACCACTCCAGCTTTCCTCCCATATACCAGTCTAGCCCTAGGCCTGGTCCTGGCTACCTGTCACTGAGACTGTTAACAGTGGGTTCCAGGGGCACTTGGGTGGCTCACTTGGTTAAGCGTCCAACTTTTGGTTTCAGCTTAGGTCACAATCTTACTATTGGTGAGTTCAAGCCCTGAGTTGTTGGGCTCTGCACTGACAGCATGGAGCTTGCTTGGGATTCTACCTTTCCCTCTCTCTCCGCCTCTCTCTCTCTCTCTCAAAATAAATAAATAAACTTAAAATTAAAAAAAAAAAAACAACAGTGGGTTTCAAGGTGGTGTCCCTGTCTCCTCAAATCTAACCTTGCTTGTCCAGAGTACTATAACAAGCAAATCTAATCAAGCTCAATATTCGATGTAAAGGCCAAACACATCTCTTTCTTCACAACTGGCCCTGCCTCTCCTTCCAGCCTTCTCTCCAGTCATTTCCTCCTCCCACTCTCTGAAGAATATATTATGCTTTGAACTATTTGTAGTTCCTTGAACTCACCAAATTCCCCTTCACTCTGTCTCGTGCTTACCAAGTTTTTCACTCTCTTCTCTGCCTCGCCTCAACCCTTTAACATATGCTTCGAATGTCACCCCATCTCCTAAGACTTCTCTACTTACCCCTGATAGATTTAGTTGCACCTTCTCCTGTTCCCCCACAGTTCTTGGTACATACTTCTAAAACAGCATTTATCAAACTATCTTGTGATTTCCTAGTTATTTGTCTCCCTGATTAGTGTATAAGTTCCTAGAAGGCCAAGACCATGGTTATTTGTATTTTTGTATCCTCAGCATGCATCACAGTACCAGGGGCATAGTAACTTTGATCATAGATGCAGGAACTGACTGGTCCCTATGGCCTAGGGTGAGAAGGGATTAGTTTATAGGCTTTAGGGATTCTCTGACTTTCTTCCCTTCTTCCCATAGGCCAGACTCACTGTTTGGTTGACCCAGACCTGAAATTGATGGAAATAGGTCAGCTGGATCTGAAGGAAGAATAAGACTACCTGGGGCAATAGGGCCGTGTGGGGTGGGGGTGGGGGGAGTCACTGAACCAGGCTTATCTTGGGAGTTGGGGTGAAGGTGGAAGGAATGGATGTCACTGTACTACCCAGGGCCCCCTGATCCCTAAACCAAGAAAGGAAGGTAGTGGGAAAGCCTGGGTCAGTGAGGTTTTCAGGGAGGGATGGGTGGCAGGGACTAGTGGGGGTTGTAGGGTGAGGTAAAAAAAAAAAAAAAAAAAAAAAAAACCCTGAGGATTAATTCCCACATTGAACATGGCCATCAGGGAACTTGTCCTTAGGAAATGTGCAGATGTACCAGAATCTGGTTCACAATTCTCTGCGTGGTCAGGAAAAGAGAGGGAGTCAGAGAATGAGAAGGGGGCAGCTCTGGACCCCCAGGTCCATAGGGAGCCCCCCCACCCCCCCCCCACCCCGCCCCTCAAGCTGGAATGCCTGGCAGCTTTACTGCTCTGGAAAAAAGGGAAGAAAAGTCCTGAGTGGCCCCCTTATGCCTCTAGTCAAGTGTCTTCTTAGGCACAGGCTCCCCCTGGTGGTTACTCTTATCATCGCCATCTCCTCCTCATTACCTTCAAACATGCACACGCTTGCCCATTTATTGACTAAGGACTAAGGAAGCCTCTGGAGGTGGTAAATTAAAAAGGAGAAGGACAAGAAGATCAGGGTAGAATTCAGGGAGCAAAATCATGGAAGGAGAAAGGACTACCTTGGACTTGTAATAGGATAGTATCATTCAGAAGAGGTCCTGGGTTGCCAGAATGCTTCCTCTCTAGGACTGGAACACTGCCAGCCTGACCTGGATAATTTAGTCCAACTGGGGAGGAAGTTGAAGACACAGCAGAGTTTCCTGGGAAAGCACAGTAAGGTTATATTTTATATGAATTTGAAATATAGGAATAAGATGTCAGGCCTTATTCAAAATCAATAGTTTTACTTTATGCACAAAACGTGAAATGGAGGTGAATCTCCCCAAATAAAAACTTTTTCAAGAATCACAATTTCATAGCTAATAGATGGTGTGAATTGCATACTGTACTTACTTACACTGTTACCCCCATGGGTCCCCATTTCTGTCAGTAACAAAAATCCAGGTGGGGAAGGTGGCTGAATCAGGCCGTGAGATCATGGCTGAGTGGCCAGAGTCACTCACAAGTTGTAGGTAGAAGTCTTGGAACAGCTTTTCCTCTAATTGCCAGAGGGAAGGCCTGGGTCTGGCTCTGAAGTCTCTGCTTTGGAGCAAGAACAAAGATAAGGAGAGACAGTCAGGAGATGAGCAAGAGGGTGGGACTGGAGGATGGGATTGGACCAGGAGACAGACAGATGTGAATGGGGAGAGAGGCCTGGGAGAGGCAGGGAAACGCACTTACTCTGGGGAGCAGAGGAAGCTCTCAGTGTGAATGGTGTGAGAATTGAGGAAGGGGCAGTTAGGGGCGTCTCTTGGAGCCTCTTGCCAGAATTATAACCAAAGTGTAGGGCCAGCAAGACAGCTGATCTAGGTCTGATCTCTGAGTTTTCCATTATCCGGTAAATAAAGGAAAAAGGGAGGAGCTGGAATGAGCCAGGAAAGGGGAATGAGAGGGTGACCTTCTCCAATGAGGATGGCCCACCTCATCCTGCCCCCCACCCCCCAACTCAGCTGAAGGTTCTGGAGGAGCAGACTGCCCAGGGCTTTCATAAGTCTCAGGTCTTCAGGCTTCAGCAACCTGATTCCAAAGTGACATGAAGTGATCCCAAAGTCTCTATTATCTTTGGTTTGTAGTGAGGAAAAATGGGGAGAAGTGGACATTGCCTCCAGAAACAGCCCTATGCCGGCTCCGGGAGCAGCCTGGAGCCTTGAAATGAAAGGACAGGGTTTCCCCAGCAGAGGTGGACAGAGCCTTGATGCTGGGATTGGAAGGCTACAGTGGAGGAAAGGAATGAAAGGCTGAGAGGAGTTAGAGGGGCAGACAGGATCCAGAGCCAGGTCAGTGTGCCGGCCTTGGCCCAGGACACTGACCTGGATGTAACTGAAATCATTGTCCAAAGGGGACCATTGTCCAAATCAAGTGACCACTCATCACTACCTAGATTGGCTCACTGTTCTCATGACCCCTTTAGGGATAGTGGAGGGTTAGTGTGGGATACAAAATTTATGAGGAGGGGCGCCTGGGTGGCTCAGTCGGTTGAGCGGCCGACTTCGGCTCAGGTCACGATCTCGCGGTCCATGAGTTCGAGCCCCGCATCGGGCTCTGTGCTGAGAGCTCAGAGCCTGGAGCCTGTTT
Source organism: Panthera leo (assembly GCF_018350215.1). Classification (NCBI taxonomy): domain Eukaryota; kingdom Metazoa; phylum Chordata; class Mammalia; order Carnivora; family Felidae; genus Panthera; species Panthera leo. Next base: position 59,977,443 of record NC_056689.1, read on the forward strand.
CAGATTCTGTGTCTCCCTCTCTCTGACCCTCCCCCATTCATGCTCTGTTTCTCTCTGTCTCAAAAATAAATAAAAGTTTAAAAAAAAATAATGAGGAGCTTAGCAGAGGGAGAACGGATACATCAGTGACCCACTTTCCCCATCTATTATACTGATCAGGCCCTAGAGAGTTCCCCAGCAAGTAGGTCTCCCATGTAAATGTTGGGAAAGGGAAGGACATAAGGTAGCCTTTACAGGGTATAAGGGAAGGGCTGCTTCAGGAGAGGAGATGGAATGGCTCCAAAGTAGAAAGTTTGGAAGTGTATGGCCAAAAGGGATCAAACTAGAGGACACTCAGACAGCGTGGCAAACATGGGTTGGATTTCCTAGAATTTTGTGGCTTCTCCAATAAAAGTTTTTCCTTGCAGAATGCAGCACCTTCTCAGGTGACCCTAGATATTTCTGAGACCTTGAGGGGTTGTATGTTTTGTTTTAATGACAAGTTTAACTGAAGGTAGGAGTAGGCTCTTGATTCCATATTTGTTGTTCCTGTTAGTCTTGTCCATCATCCGCTTAATTATCAGCAGTCAGACCCTTAACTCAAACAGGGTTCCTGTGCTCGGCATGAGCGAAAGCCAGGAAGAGAATCTGTGGTCAATCCATTTCTTCTCCTGTGAACAGTATTTTGGAAGCAGAGCTCAAGGGGTCATGTGGGTGGGGACAGCCAAGGAGCCATCAAGATAGCAAAGGGAGAGCAACTCTCAGTCCTAAGTCTGCTCTGTCCTTCCCAGCTCTGTCCCCCAGCTTCTATTCTCCATCACCACCCTGTCAAGCCCTGGCCACCCCTTTCCGTTCCTCACCTATCTCACATCATTCCTCAGTCTCTCAAAGTCATGGATTTTAAGCTTGTGTATACTGATGGTCAAACCCACTGATTCCACCAGCGCCCTGAAATTCTTCAAAATTGAATGCAGTAAATCCTCTGTATAATAAACTCTGTTGATGTCCCAATATCCTCCAGCTGGGTATTCACAAATGGGGTGGTGGTACAACAGTAGGACCTGGAGCCAGGGGGGGTGGGGGGGTGGGTAGCCCATTCCACATCTGCCACAATGTCTGTGCCTCCTTGTCCACTATTTCTGGGATGCTACAGAGAAACTGTGGGTCCCCTAACGGTATTCCAAGTTTCTCTGATTCCAAATCCACGTGACTAATTCTAGGAAAGGGGGAATTAGGAGTTGACCCTACTAGGACCTCCTCAGAATGAGATCCCTTGTGCTTAGTGGCTCTTTTAAAAATCTTTCCCTAAGGGGGCTGTTCCTGCATGAGACTGAGGAAACAGAGGTGAGGATAACAATTGGGAGATGCTCAGTTTCAGCCATCTCAGAGATAAGGAGAAAACTGAGTGGTCGCCCTGGTCGATATCTTCAAGCAGACCTAAGAGGAGAGGAGACAGAGCCAGGCTGCTGGCTGCCCTTTCATTCTGTGGACCAGGGCTAGAGAAGTTCTCCAGGTTTCTGAAAGTTTCAAACCTTCCCCCAGACTGGTAACTTGGTAGCATTGGGTCTCTTCCCCCACAGGATCAACCATACAACATTTAGAAGGAAGATGCCATGCAATTGTCTTTAGAGAGATGTTAACAGGGGAAGCAATGAGTGTGGTGCCCCACTCAGCGTCCGCTCTAGAGGCGTGAGAAGCCTGGAGAATGGGTATACAGTCGGCAGGCTGAGGCTCTTCCAGCCTGTAGGAGGGAAGAAAGTGGGCATGAAGGATGAACAAGCCTTGCATGGCTCTTGGTTCAGGAAGAGAATCCTGAAAGAGAGAGAGAGAGAGAGAGAGAAAGAGAGGAGAGAGAGAGAGAGAGAGAGGAGAGAGAGAGAGAGAGAGAGAGAGAGAGAAAGAGAGAGAGAGAGAGAGAGAGAATGAATCTGAATTGTTAGGCCCTTGCAAGAAAAGAAAATACAGAGCTTAGAGAGCTAGCTTAGGATTCAAAAAAGGACCCTTCTGGGGGCTTCACCCTGATGGCTTCCCTAGCATAGTGAAACACCTCTCAGTCCCACTTTATGATCATATGGGGGTTCATTTTCAAAAAAGTGTTTAACAATGATATTAGTTCATTAACATCTGGGAGCTAGCAGAAGACAAACGGGAGTGGGCAAAACTGGAACCAGGCACCCTGCTTGCCTCACTAGCCTTTGAGGCAGAAACTCCTCTGCCCTCCCCGCTCCAAATCCTGACATGAACTGGACACAATGCATTCATTCTGTTCTATAAAGAACAGCGGTCTGGATTCCGCTGATGCTGACCCTTCCCTGCCCACCAGCATTTGTACACCTGTTTCAATTTAAAGGCTCTGTGGGGACCAGGCTGGGAATTAAAGGTCTTTACTATCATAAAGGAGCTTCTTAAAGTAGAGACAGATTTCTCCTTTCAGAGAAATTAAATTGGAGGCACTTGCATTGTGTCGAACCCTGGTCCCCAAAAGATACATCTATTGCGAACCTCAGAATGTGATCTTATTTGGAATAAGTGTCCTTGCAGATGTAATTAAGGTAAGGATCTCAAAAGGAGATCATCCTAGGCCAGGATAGGCCCTAAATCCAAGAGGAAGTAGGCTCCTAAGACAGAAAAGGAGAAACCACAGAGATAGAGAAGGAGAAGCCTATGTGAAGACAAATGCGGAGATCAGAGTAATAGGTCTACAAGCCAAAGGACACCAAGGATTGTTCCCAGCCACCAGAAACTAGGAAAGAGGCATAGGACAGATTCTCCCTTAGAGCCTCCAGAACAAACCAACCCTGTGGACACCTTGATTTTGAACTTCTGGCCTCTAGAACTGTGAGAGAATAAATTCCTGTTGTTTTAAGCAACAAAGTTTACAGTTAATTTGTTACAGCAACTCTAGAAAGTTAATATACATCCAAAGGATGAGATCAGGTCTCTCTAAGGATGAGGTGTATAATTTGGGTGGAGGCTATCCTTTTTGTGTCAGAGTCATGACAGTAAGAAAGGGAGATAATTGCAGGAGACTCCTCACCAGGCTAAGGCTGAGGTCAAGCCTTAGGCCATGAACTTGACTTGCTGGCAGAGCTGCTCCCTGCACTTGCCCAAGGTGGTCTAATGCTGCTGCCCAGGATCTGAACTCTTAGTCCAACTGGTCCCTCTTAGGAAGCTAAGAGACAAGGTCCCCATTGCTCTGCAGAACCTTCTTTGAAACTTTGGTTGCTAGGAGAGGAGCCAGGAACAACAAAGAGGACCCAGGCCTTGGTGTTGACCGTGGGAAAAGGACCTGGCTTTGACCTCCGCCCAGGAAGGCACTGCTCTGCCAGGCCAAGCTGAGGCCACAATCCTGGGGACTCCTTGGATAACTTCCACCCTTCCCAGTGCGCAAACACACACACACACACACACACACACACACACACACACACACACACAATGGGAGAGCATTTCACATGTCAAAGGACCTCCCTATCAGTCACTTCATCTCATGTCCCTCACACCTAAAGCCCACAGGACAGGGGTTATGGTGCCCACATTACAGATGAGAAAACTAAGCTGCAAACTGACAAGCTGGATCCCTGGATAATAAGCAAGAGCCAGGACTATAAAGGAGACGGGTCTGCAGGCTTTAGGCCAGTGCCCTTCCTCTTCCCCCAGGGATGTGGGTAATTCAGCTCCAGGATAGGATCCCCCAGCCATGAGTGGAATGCCCTAGCAGAATTTTAACTTTGGACTTGGGGAAGAAGTCCCTAAGGTGTATGAACAAAAGACTAAGAGCATTGAGATATGTAAACCAAAACAGGTACATGTAAAATTACATCCCTCCATTTTAATTAGACCTGACCTTCAAGAGAGCCTGCCTGCCCACTCAGATTTGTGGCATTCCTCTACCCTTTCATGCACTCTGAACTGTTTGAAGTGTACCTGGAGATTCCCTGGAGTCTCCTTGTGGAGACTCACAGGGATTTAATCCTGCCTTCACCACCTATTGCCTGTGTGTGTAACCCTAAATAACTTTTATAACCTCTCTGAGCCTAAACTTCCTCAGTCACAAAATAGGAAAAGTAATGGTATCTGCCTTATAGGATAGTTTTGAGGATTAAAAGAGAGAATGAATATGGCAAAAACTACTGTAAATTGTAAATTCTATACATAGCACTTGGAAGGTACTCATAGTTAGGAAACTCAGGGATCTCTAAGGTCAGTTTCTCTAACTCTGTTTTACACAGAAGGAAACTGAGGCTTGGAGGTTAAGTGACTGAGAAACGTTCACAAAGTACGGCAGAATTGTATCATACAAAGGGGTTAGGTTCTAAAGTCAATGTATTGGTCAAAAACTGAATATAGTTAAAACATGAACATTCCTTAAATCATCCATAAAGTAAAGCCAACCTCTCAATAAGTCCCCCTCAGCTAGTTTGGAACCAATTGCTGTTTCAAAGCTTAAGCACCAGATTTGGAATTTGGCTTGCTTTTAGGGTCCATATTGTGTGGAAAGTGCTTGAATCGATGAACTCACACTTAGTATGATGCCATCTTCCTTCTCGCCCGGCCAGTTATTTAAAATGGAATGGCTCATGGGGTGCCTGGGTGGCTCAGTTGGTTGAGCATCCAACTTCAGTTCAGGTCATGATCTCACAGTTCATGAGTTCGTGAGTGTGAGCCCCTCATTGGGCTCACTGCTGTGAGGGCAGCACCCACTTTGGATCCTCTGTCCCCCTGTCTCTCTGCCCCTCCCCCACTTACGGGTTCTTTCAAAAATAAATGAAAACATTTTTAATTAATTAATTTAAAATAAAATGGAATGGCTCTCTGCTCAGTGCACATAGCTGTACTGGCCCTCAGTTAAAGCCCATGGTGCAGCTCCATTGTGGTTAAAGCAAGATTCAAACCTAATAGCTATGCCTCCCTCCCAAGCATTTGTTCTTCCAGCTAGGGTGTCCTGACTGTCACCAGTGTAGGCCTTCTTTTTCCTGAGTCTGCTTTGGGTCGCTCACCCACTCACAGCCACTCCCCAAACCCATCCCTCTCATTTTCAATCAGCTCAAACAAGGATTCCAGCACCAGCTTTTGATGCTCTGATAATCTAATATATAAAAAGAAATACATAGTTGGTCTTTGTCCCCATTTCTGGCACAGAGCTCCTAAAACTCTTGGAATTTCCTAAGTGATAAAGAGCAGTAAATGTGTCTTGAGATTCATAACAAACCTCTTTCAACTACACCTGAGTTTATGTTAATGCGGTGACTTCTGGAAAGTACCTAAGGCTGAGGGCTGGTTGCCACGGGAACCAGCCAAGTGACTGGAGGTTGGCACTTTCGGTCTCCCCCCCACCTCCCCCACCACCACCACCACCACCACTAGGGGAGGATGAGGAACTGGAGGTTGAATCAGTCACCCATGGCCAATGATTTAATCAATCACACCTCAGTAATGAAGCCTCCATTACTTTTAGTTTGGTGAACTGGAATGCATCTTTGTGCCAGGAAGGTGATGTAGTCCAAACTCCACAGGGACAGAGTTCTTGTGTTCCAGACTATTCTGGACTTTGCCCTATGTATCTCTTTATCTGGCTGTTCATTCATATCCTTTAATATCCTTTGCAATAAACTGGTAATCTAGTAAGTAAACTGGTTTCCTGTGTGCCACTCTAGCAAATTAGTCAAACTGGAGAGAGGATCATGGGAATATCCAATTTATATTTAGTCTTCTAGGTATTAAAAAAAAAAAAAAAAAAAAAAAAAAGGATGGGAGGGCCTGGCTGGCTCAGTCCACAGAGCATACAACTCTTGATCTCAGGGTTATGAGTTCAAGTCCCATGCTGGGTGAAGAGCTTATTTTAAGATAAAATAAAATACATTAAGTATAGCCAGTCCATCAGAAGCACAGGTTAACAACCTAGACTTTTGCCTGGTGTCTGAAGTGGGGGGGGGGGCAGTCTTGTGGGACCAAACCCTTAATCTGTGGGATCTGATACTATCTTCAGTGAGATGGCATCAGAATTGAGTTGAACTGTAGGACACCCAGCTGGTGTCATAGAATTGCTTGGTGGGGTTGAAAAACAAACAAAACAAAACAAAACAAAACAAAACAAAACAAAACAAAAAAACACTTAATGAAGATGACCATGGAGGGCAATCTAATGTTGATCCCCCAGCAAGGACCTGAAGTCTCAGGGCGACAGGATGATAGCACACCACTAGAACTCCTCAACCCTCCTAGTTCCACTGCAGGCTGCCTCCACTTTGCCTAGTAGGTTGGATTGGACTTTTCTGATGAGATCCCATCCATAGAAAGTGTTTATATCCATGTCCTAGGAGGTAAAAGGAATAAGATCAGGATACCAAGAATAAGGAGAAGTTTGAGGGAAAGCGTTTCCCTGACCAAAAATGATCCCTAGGGAAAAGGGACAGAGAAATGAGATTGGATGGGCTGGGGTCTTACATCTGTGACTATGATGACTGGAATCTGAGTGTGATGAGGCTCTCCAGGAGGCTGGGATTCTGGAATGGGGATGGGATCTGAGTCTGGGACACCAAGGGAAACTCCCAGGGGTGGAGGGAGAGGGAGAGTTGAGTCTGGAGGATGGACTTGGGGAGGAGGGAAGGTTTTACATGTTGTTTCTGAAGGAGTAGCCACCGTAGGAAATGACCTCATGCAGCTGCCTATTGCTTATGAAGCTGCAGATGTTCTAGCCCCTGGGGAGATAAGGCAGGAGGACAAGGGGAAAAGAACTCAAGGCCAGGTCATAATGCAGAGAGGTTCAGAGAATCAGGAGAGGAGAATGGGGTAGAAGATAGGTGGAGGTGAGGGAGTTAGGAGGGGAAGGGAGGAGATGGGGAGTCAGGGATGAAGGAAAATGGAAAAGGGTCACAGGCAAATGAGAAGAACCAGGGTATGGGCAGGAGTTGGGTTTGGGGAGCTCTGGGTAATGAAAGTGGGTGGTTCTTGGAGGAATGAGGCCCAGATAGTCAAAGTGAGGAGCAAATTGCACAAGGTATGGCAGAGTCACGGGTTAGGATGGGATCTCTCTGAGGAGACCAGAGGTGGCTTCTGGCCTCAGGGACCAGCTTTTGGATAGGAGAGGTGGACACTGGGTAAGGGAAGGGCAACAAGCAAAAGGAGTATGGTCATGGCCACCAGGAAGCAGGCAGGCAGGTGGTGCTGGGGACTGGACTGATAGAACAAACAGCCCTGCAGAACTCACAGAGCAGCCAGACAAGCTGAGATCAGATAGGAAGAGCACCAGACTGGAGATGAAGGCAAATGCCAGGCCCAGTTATGTAGCCAGCCTCAGATTTCAAGACCTGGGAGAAAGATAGGAGGGAATGTGGTCTGAGCCTTCAGCCAGACATCTGGGTAGCTCCTCATAGTCCTACGTCCTGTGTGTGCAGGGCAGGGAAGGGCGGTGGCAGGGGAGGCCTCTGGAGGCCAGAGCTCCCTTTATCTTCCTGTAGATGTCCCACTGGCTGTCCTTGTTTTTTATGCTGTCAGCAAGTTTAGGTCTAGGTGGGGGAGGAGGCAGAGTGATGAAGCAGAATGGACCCAATTAGCCAGCACCTGTTGAGGAAAGAGGGGACAGGGGCGCCTGGGTGGCTGTTGGTTGAGCATCCGACTTTGGCTCAGGTCATTATCTCACAGCTCGTGAGTTCGAGCCCCGCGTCAGGCTCAGAGCCTGGAGCCTGCTTCTACTTCTGTGTCTCCCTTTCTCTCTGACCTTAACCCACTCGCATTCTGTCTCTGTCTCTCTCAAAAATTAATAAACATTAAAAAAAATTAAAAAAAAAAAGGAAAGAGGGGACAGTCTGCCCAGTGCTCCTTCCTTACACCATCCAGAAAGCATCCTAATGCCCTGACATGGGATAGTGGGGTGCTCCAGAACCCTGCTGCTTTGTTGCTAGACTATCCAATGTAATTCACAATTTCCTAGTTCCCAACTCTACTATCCTCTACTCCAGTCCTCCCACGTGTCCCATTTCAGGGTCCCATCCATTCCCACTTCTGTGGGCCTCGAAGCATCCTCTAGGGCAACCTCCTGGCAATGAGCTAGCTGGGAGAGGGAAAGTGGAGGGACTATGTCTGATCTGACGGGTGATGGGGACAGAGAAGTCCTAGCCACTACCCACCCATCCCCACCCCCAATCTCCCAGACTTCTGGGCATATCAAATGGCTCATCTTTATTGAAAGCTTACTGTGTACCAGGCATTTTCTAGACTCTCTTGTCAATTCATCCCCCTAACAATCCTCTAAGAGGTGCTGTTATGATGCCCATTTTAGACATGAGGAAACAGGCTCCAAGAGGTTAAATAACTTGTTCAGTTCGGTTACCTATAAGTGGATGGGCAAGGATCCAAAACAGCAGCAACTATAGCAAAAGCCCATGCTCTGAACCACTGCGGCGTGTTCACTCCAAGGATCCCTGTTTTACTTCCTGACATCTGTGTCCTCTCAGTTCCTCCAAACCTCAACAGTTGCCTTCCATCCTTCCCACTCATCACTCCCCATATTTAGTGAGCAGCCACACTGTATCTATTCTCCTCCTTCTTGACCCAGTCCTACCACAGGTGCCCTAATTCAGCTCTAATCAGGTCTTTGTTACTTCCCACCAGGAGTCTGTCTCTTTTGTGGTTAGTGTTGTTAGAAAGGTAGCATGAGTACATTCAAGGAAATTTGAAAATAGCAAAGAGAAGAAAAATTCAGTTAGAATCCAATCATCTTGGGGTGCCTGGGTATCTCAGTCAGTTAAGTGTCTAACTCTTGATTTTGGCTTAGGTCATGATCTCCCGGTTCATGTGGGGAGCCTGGGTGGCTGACAACACAGAACCTGCTTGGGATTCTCTCTCTCCCCCTCTACTGCTTGTGCTCTCTCTCTCTCTCTCAAAATAAATAAACATTAAAAAATATATTTTTTTAATAAAGAATCCAATCATCTTATTACGACCATTGTACATTCTTCCCATGTGTTTTTCCAAGGCATAGGCCTTTTTACATAATTATAGCCACTAGTTTTTATCCTACTTTTTCAGTTAACATTTATCATAAGTGGTTTTTTTTTTTTTCACATTCTTTTAACCTCTTGGTAAACATAATTCTGATGGCTGTGTCGCATTCCACTATTAGGATGTCTGAGTTAACCAAGCCATTCTCCTACCCATCACTGTCTGAAGTTTCCCAATTTTCTGTATTACAAGTGATGCTGTGGTTCCCAGAAATGGAACTAATGGGTCAAATGATGTGCACATTAACACAAGTTGCTTTTCTGAGAGATTAGCTCACTCAAAGTGTATGATATTCTAGTCTCTTCACATCTTTCCCAGCATTAAGACTGTTGAACATCTCTGCTTCTTCCGTATGATCCCATTTATGTATTTTAAAAACAGGCAAAACCAGTCATGGGGTTAACAATCAATACAGTGGTTACCCTTGGAAGAGAAGGGTCATGAGGAAGACTTCTGGGGCGTTGGTAATGTTCTACTTCTCGCTGTCAGCGCTGGTTACAGAGTGTGTGCAGTTTGAGAAGATTGTCAAATTGTACATGTATGATATGTGTACTTTTCTGTATGTTATACTTCAATACAAAGTTTACCAAGCACACCAAAAACACAAGCAACAGTAAACAAAAAATGATCATTTGGATTTCATCAAGGTATACAACCTGTGCTTCAAAAGACACCCTCAAAAAAGCGAGGGGCACCTGGGTGGCTCAGCCTGTTGAGCATGACTTCAGCTCAGATCAGGATCTTGCAGTTCATGAGTTTGAGCCCTGTGTCTGGCTGTCTGCTGTCAGCCTGTCGGCGCAGAGCCTCCTTCTGATCCTCTGTCCCCCTCTGTCTGCCGTCCCCCATGCTTGTGCTCTCCCAAAAATAAAGAAAAATATTGAGAAAAAAAAAAGTGAAAAGACAACCCCCAGAATGGGAGAAAATATTTGTAAATCATATATCTTGAAAAAGACTTGTGTCCAGACTATATAAAGAACTCTTAAAACTCAATAATAGAAAAACAACTCAATTAACAATGGGCAAAAGGTATGAATAGATATTTCTCCAAAGAAGATGTACCTATGGCTAGCAAGAATGACAAGATAGATGCATCATCAGTCACCCAGGGAAATGCAAATCAAAAGTACAGTAAGATACCACTGAGCACACTCCAGGATGGCTATAATTAAAAAGACAAAATTAACAAGTGTTGAGGAGAATATAGAGAAATTTGAGCTTTCATACATTGCTGATGGGAATGTAAAATGGCACAGCCACTTCGGAAAGCAATCTGGCAGGTACTCAAAGGTTAAACATAGACTTACCATACGACCCAGCAATTCCACTCCTAGGTATATGCTCAAGAGAAATCAAAATATGTGTCTACACAAATATGTGTACATGGATGTTCACAGCAACATTATTCATAGTAGCCAAAAAGTGAAAACAACCCAAATGTCCATCAGCTGATAAATGGATAAATAAAATGTAGTATATCCATACAATGGAATATTATTCAGCAATAATAAGAAATGGAATTCTGGTGCATGCTACAATATGGGTGAATCTTGAAAACATGATAAGTGATGGAGGCTAGTCACAAAAGACTATATATTGTATAATTCCACTTATACGACACGTCCAGAATAGGCAAATTTATAAAGACATAAAGTAGATCAGTAGTTGCCTGCAGCTGGAACAGTGGGCAGGATATGTTGAGTGACTACTAATGGGTATGGTTTTCTTTTTGGAGTGATGAAGATGTTTTAAAATATCGCTGTGGTGCTGGTTGTACAACACTATGAATATACTAAAATCCACTGAATTATACACTTTAAAGTTTATTTATTTATTTTGAAAGCAAGAGAGCATGAGCAGGAGAGGGGCAGAGAGAGAGGGAGAGAGAGAGAATGACAAGCAGGCTCCAGGCTGTTAGCATAGAGCCCAATGCGGGGCTCAACCTCATGAACCCATGAGATCACGACCTGAGTCAAAAGCAAGAGTTGGACACTTAATCAACTGAGCCACCCAGGTGCCCCTGAATTACACACTTTAAATGGGTGAATTGTGGGGTGCCTGGGTGGCTCAGTTGGCTGAGTGTCCAACTTCGGCTCAGGTCATGATCTCACAGTTCGTGAATTTGAACCCCATGTTGGGCTCTCTGCTGTCAGTGAGGAGCCTACTTCAAATCCTCTGCCCCCCTCTCTCTGCACCTCTCCCACTTGTGCATATTCTCTCTCTCTCAGAAATAAATAAACATTTAAAAAACAAAAAATAGGGTGCCTGGGTGGCTCAGTTGGTTAAGTGTCTGACTTCAGCTCAGGTCATGATCTTGCAGTTGATGAGTTCGAGCCCTGCGTCTGGCTCTGTGCTGACAGCTCAGAGCCTGGAACCTGCTTCAGATTCTGTGTCTCCCTCTCTCTCTGCTTCTCCCTCGCTCATGCTCTGTCTCAAAAATAAATAAACATTAAAAAAATTTTTAGGGGCACCTGGACAGCTCAGTCGGTTAGGCGTCCGACTTCAGCGCAAGTCATGATCTCATGATTTGTGAGTTCCAGCCCCACATTGGGCTCTGTGCTGACAGCTCAGAGCCTGGAGCCTGCTTTGGATTCTGTGTCTCCTTCTCTCTCTCTGCCCCTCCCCCACTTGTGCTCTGTCTCTCTGTCTCTCAAAAATAAATAAATGTAAAAAAAAAATTAAAAAAATTTTTTTAATTATGTCTCAATAAAGCTGTTATATACATATATATCTATATACAGATATACTTTGTTTTAATGTACCAGGAAAAACACCTTCATTAGTTTAATAGGCAAAAAAGAGCCATATTATTTTAATACACATTTATTTGATTGCTATATTTCTTCTTTTTTTTTTTTTAATTTTACTTATTTAAGTAATCTCTACACTCTATGTGGCGCTTGAATTCATGACCTGGAGATAAAGAGTCACATGCTCTTCTGACTAGGCCAGCCAGGTGCCCGTACTATATTTATTTTTAAGCTTATTTATTTATTTTGAGAGAGAGGGAGGGAAGGGCAGAGAGAGGGGGAGAGAGCATCCCAAGCAGACTCCATACTGTCAGAGCAGAGCCCGATGCGGGGCTCAAACTTATAAACCATGAGATTGTGACCTGAGCCGAAATCCAGAGGTAGACACTTAACTGAACCACCCAGGCGCCCCAAAGAGAGAGAGAAAGAGAGAGAGAGAGAGAGAGAGAGAGAGAATCTTAAGCGGGCTCCACACTCAGTGTGGAGACTGACACAGGGCTGGATCCCAAGACCCTGAGATCATGACCTGAGCCAAAATCAAGAATGGATGCTCAACCAACCGAGCCACTCAGGCAGGCATCCTGTCTCTACTATATTTCTACGAGGTTTAGTCTTCATACTTCCTCCTCTGAAATTGTCCTTTACCTACTTATCTATTGAGAAGCCTCTTTTTCTTTAACTTATTTTGCATTAATTAGTTATACAAAAAGTTATAACTCATCATGTTTGCATAATATGCATAAATATGTATAATTTGTATAATAGTGCATAAATATAGAGTTTCCAGAGTATCTGCTTTTTTTGCATGGAGGAGGGGGAGAAAGGAATCTAGTTTGCTTTTTATTTATACACACACATACCAAAGTTGTAAATTTAGTCTGTATGTAGTCAAATTGATCACTCTTGGGACGCCAGGCTGGCTCAGTCAGTGGAGCATTGGACTCTTGGTCTCGGGGTCATGAGTTCAAGCCCCATACTGGTGGTAGAGTTTATTTAAAAAAATAAATCAGGGGTGCCTGGGTGGCTCAGTCAGTTAAGTGTACGGCTTTGGCTCAGGTCATGATCTTACAGCTTGTGGGTTTGAGCTCCACATCAGGCTCTGTGCTGACAGCTCAGAGCCTGGAGCCTGCTTGGGATTTTGCATCTCCTTCTCTCTCTGCCCCTCCCCCGCTTGTGCTCTGTCTCTCTCTCTCTCTCTCTCTCAAAAATAAATAAACATTAAAAAAACTTTCTTAATAAATTAAAAAATTTGTAATTGATTACTCTTGAGTCCATTTGTTTTTTTTCTTTTTTATATTGAGGTGAAATTCACTCTTTTCCTTTCTGATTTCTACTGTAGTATTTAAACTTGCAAGTTTATCCTCCCCACACATACTCTTAGAAGGCTAATGAATACCATTTCATCTATTTTCTTCTAATTTTATTTGCTTGCATTTAATTATTTAATCTTTAATTTTATGATAAGTTGGGATCTTTTCGTTTTGGTTTTCTAAGTTGCTAGCTAAGTTTCTAAGTTGTATGGACTTCATTGCCTCCTAAGTGGTTCCCCTTCTCTAGTCCTATACACCATGCCAAAACTAATCTTTTTAAAAAATAGATCTAACTAGGTCACTTCTCTGCTCAAAAACTGTTGGTGGCTTCCCACTCCAATAAAATTAAGTCAAACTTCTCAGCCTGTCATTCAAAACTCTCTACAATTTAAGAAGACTGTGGAGGGCAGTCTTGCTGATGCCTTCTCTCCCATCCCTCAAAGTACACACTATTCCTTTTCTCGACACTGCAAACGGCCACAGTGCCTCCTTTGCTGCTACAGACCTACTTAACTTGCTTAGTTGTCTTCTCCCTAGACCCTCCTGCTTCAGTATCTTCCCTCAATTTAGAATGTCTGTAGGTCCTCACCAAAATCACCTGCCACAGGTCCACCTCCCTTCAACAATCACAACCCATTTCGCCTTTAGCAAGAAGTCTTTCCAGATCTCTTAGGTCAAAACAAATTTATCTCCTTATAGGTCTTTATAGCACTTTGTAGGTTTGTAATGCTGCTCCCTGATGTGGGCTTTTTACTCATATTATGGCAAGGTCTAACTTTCCCCTGCTCTGGGAGTTTCTGGAGGGCAGGGACCAGGTCTTAATTATGACCTGCTTTACTGACCTTCACTGACATTTACATTCACTTCCCATTACATTTAGATGAAATTCAAAATCCTTGCTGACTCTATGATCTTGGGCAAGTTCATTGGCTTCTCCCGGCCCTTAGTTTTCCCCCTTAGTTTCTGGCTCTTAGAGTTCTCCTGTTAATGGGAGATAACAACAGTGCCTAAACACAGAATTGTGGTTAGCTTTTAATGAGATCACTGATAGAAGGGATTTCTCACAATACCTGGTACAGAATGGACGTTAACTGCTATCATTGTCGTCGTCGTTGTCGTCATCATTGTCGTGGACACCACGGTATTGTCCCATATGGCCTTAGCCTCTCTCTTGTGACCATTTCCCCTTGCTAACTAGACTCAGAACCCACTGGTGTTCTATTCTTCCAACCTGCCAAGCACTTTCAGCATCAGAACCTGTTTCCTCTATCTGAAATCCTCTTCCCTATGCTCTTCACCTGGTGAAGTCTTCCTTGCCCTTCATATATTAGCTGATAGAATTTGGAGAAGACTTGCCTAACACACCAGTTTAAATCGGGCCTCCCTATTATGTATTTATCCTGCTCTGTTCAGTTATATCATAAATTGTAACTGCATATATATGTGAACTTTTGTTTAATATGTTTCCTCACTCGGGGTGCTTGGGTGGTTCAGTTGGTTAAGCATCCGACTTCGCTCAGGTCATGATCTCGTGATTTGTGAGTTCGAGCCCCATGTCAGCCTCTGCGCTGGCAGCTCAGAGCCTGGAGCCTGCTTCGGATTCTATGTCTCCCTCTCTCTCTTTGCCTCTCCCCTGCTCATGCTCTGTCAATCTCTCTCTCAAAAATAAATAAATATTAAAAAATTTTTAAAAAATGTTTCCTCGCTCAACTGTATGTGCTAAGTTGTCTTGTTCACTGTTCTATCTCTAGTTCCCAGCATGTTGTAGATGCTCAACAGCATCTTGGCTGCTGAATGAAGAAATAGACAAAGTGGTTTATATAGCAGGTACTCAACACATACTTGAACTTTAATCCAAGTTAACCTTAGGCCCTCTGCCATAGTGAAAGCACTCAGACATGGGCTTCAGAGTTGCAAACAGGAGTTTGCAGAGATCATATCTAAATATATAACCAGGAAAAACTCTTCACATGTACAATAGAAAAGAGGGGCACCTGGGTGGCTCAGTTGGTTGGGCATCTGGACTTCAGCTCAGGTCATAATCTCATGGTTCATGGGTTCAGGCCCCATGTCGGGCTCTGTGCTGACAGCCCAGAGCCTGGAGTCTGTTTCAGACTCTGTGTCTCCCTCTCTCTCTGCCCCTCCCCTGCTTGTGCTCTCTCTCTCTCTCTCTCTCTCAAAAATGAATAAATATTACAAAAAATTAAAAAAAAATAGGAACAAAAACATTCATAGAAGTGCTCTTCATGATAGTAAAATCCTAGAAACAACCCAAATGTCCAGTGACAGAAGAATGAAGACCTGTGGTATAGTCCTACCATAGAATATTACACAGACCTCAAGACGAACCGCAGCAATACATAATAGGAACCTTACAATATAATACTATGTAAAAATAATAAGCTGCCAAAAATTATATATAGCAGTATTTCTTTATAATAAGTTAAAAAAAACCCTAACATTAAAAAAAAAAAAAGTTTTAGGAATACAAGTATTGCCCGATTTTCAAAAGTTCATGTTAAAAAAAAAAAGTTCATGTTATACCACTTCGCTTTTATTAAAGACCTACATTAGGACCTATTTTCAATAACAGAAAAAAATCTGAAGATTTTCACTTTTATGAAAAAAGGAAAAAAGAGAGTTCAGCGTTTGTTTTGCAGTAAGCCATTACAGAGGCAACACACACCCAGAGCAACAAGAGTGGCCCCACCAAGAAGCTCGGTTCCTGGGAACGACACTCAGCATCTCTGCACCAAACCTCCACAGGTTTGAACTGTGTCTGAGCATTTGTGCTTTATCTCTATTTTGTGCGTCCCTTAGCAAGATGTGTCCTGGGGTATCAGAAAAGCCTGAGTGTGAGTCTTATTTTCTGAGTCTGGGCATGCTCAAAATTTTTTCCATATAAATTAATGGTAATTGCTTCTTTGCTTTACACCATTTCATGTTACAGGTTTCATAGGAATGCTCTACTTTCAGATAGTGGGGGAAATCTGTACGTATCGTGAAGATAAATATATAAAAAGGATAAAAGAATGACAGAATGATGGGAGGGGAGGGGAGTGGGATGGGGATGGACCACAGATTTCAGTTATTGCCAAGGTCTTCACTTTCGTGTGACGAGTTTTGAGGACAGTGTTCTAAATAAATAAATGTCTTGTGCATGAAGCAATGAAAAGAATGTGTCATGAACCAAAGTCATGATTAATCTAACTCTGTGCATCTGACATCTTTAAAGGAAAAGGGGAGAAATTATGCTTACCTTCTCCAGACAGACTTACTTGTTTGGGAGCAATGAGGAAAAGATTCTTCTACCTCAATCCTCTCTGTGGGGTCTTTTCTCCAGAGACAGTCTCTAGATTCTCCTCCTGCAGAAGTGAGCCGGTGGGGCAGCAGGGAGGGGAGTAATCCAGGGTTTGGCTACTTCAGGAAAAGGGTCCCGGAATTGGTGGGAAAATGGACCATTCCCAAGGCTGGAGTAGGAACCTAGAGATGTGGGGCAGCTTCCATTCCTATCCAGCTTCCCCCACTCCCCAGTCTAAGAACTGCAGGTGAGTAGGCTTCCACTCATTTCCTGTTCTGCTTTGTCAAAGACCTCAGGGTGGGGTTGGGAGGTGGGGAGGAGCCTCAGAATTGAGTCCTGAGAGATGAGGCTGTGGCCACATGGTAGAGAGTTGTAAATATTCTGGATACTGGGGAGCTGGGACCATCAGTGGTCAAACCCAGCATCTTTGAAGTTCAGCTTGGAACTAGGGGGCTGCTGAATCAAAACTTCTTACATATCCCTTTCCTTTCAGCCTGGCCCAGAACACTCCTGGGCCATTCTCAGCACTTTTTGTAATTCCTTTGCCTGCTTTCCCTGCCCATCCCTTCTTCGTCCAGGCTGTAGTTCCAATCCTGTACCCTCACCTGAACTTCTACAGTCCCTAAGATAAGGCCCAATTTTGTGAAATAAAGGTTAGGGAAGGCCCTAGGGGAACAGCTTAAGAGCTTTTCACTTTATGGGAAGGGATCTGGGG
The DNA here is from genome assembly GCF_018350215.1 of Panthera leo. Taxonomy (NCBI): domain Eukaryota; kingdom Metazoa; phylum Chordata; class Mammalia; order Carnivora; family Felidae; genus Panthera; species Panthera leo. The sequence goes on from NC_056689.1 coordinate 59,994,498, forward strand.
TTAGATGGAACCAGACAGGGCTGGCTGGGCTGGAATCTTACCTTTGGGGAAGGGGTTAGAGGTCAGGCTGGACTGGGCTAAGAGTATAAAAGAGGTCCTGGAGATTGTGCTGGAACTCCTAAGAAAGGGGCTGGAGGTCAGGTTGGATTGAGTTAGAATAGGAAACATGGGGAAGAAGCTGGGCTCAGGCTGAGCTAGGGGGTCTCAGGGTTGAGGGCCTGTGTCTGCATTGGGGCTGGCTGGAGTACACAGTTGGGCTGAAACAAATTTTTCAGGATCATGCTGGGACCTGAGGCCGGGCCTTAAAGGGCCTTTCCCTTCCCCAACCCTAGCAATTCCTCCAGACCAAGGTCTTCCCCAGAGGGGCTGCTGAGGCAAACAGGGAGGAGCCAGATCCGGGGCTCCAGAGGAAGTCGCTGGCCACTATGCTTCCTGAGTTTAAAAAGTGGGTTCCCCTGTCTGACTCACTCCCTTCCCCCAAGCAGGGCAGAGTCCAGGCCTGACAATCTACCTCTTCGCTAGAACACTGCCTCTTCCAAAACACAAACACCCACACACCCCACACATACAGGATATGAACCCTGTCACACAATTCCTGGCCCAGCAACCCCATAACCCAACACAATACCGCCAAGCCACACGTTCAACAACATATTCTTATTTATGTACTTGTAGCCTCTCATTCACACCCAGTAGTCACGCCTTTCTGCTTTGTTCAGCACCATCTCTCTAGTACCTAAAGTTTGGCCTTGCACCTAGAGAGGGCTCAATGAATATTAGCTGAATTAATGAATCCACCAAGACACATCCCACAAACAAATGCATAGACAAGCCGACATACATATTCACACATGCAATGCTTCCTTACACACCCATATCCAAGCCCTCTCCCAGCCCAGTCACATACATACCCTGGCACACACTCAGGCAAGAAAGCCAGATGTACACCTAGTTACAAAAGCAGACACACCACAGGTAGGTGTTACCTAGCACTCCCAGGGTAAGTTGCTGGTAGCAGCTGGCTGGTGAATGTCCTTCCATCAGGTCAGGCCTGCAGAGGAGTGAAGTGGGCATGTGCACAAATGCAAGCCTTTGGGATCCCGAGGCAATGGGCAATGAGGAGGTGGGCTGGCAGCAGGGCAGGGCCAAGGTAACCATGTGGACTGGAGAGGGGTGGAATGGGCCATATAGTCCTTTCCTCTGGTTTCTTCCTGCCAGCTGGGGAGGTGAGGGTAGAGGTACACATCTATGAGGACTTGCTTCAAATCCAGGGAATTTGGTGGGGGAATAGTCTGAAAGGCCCGATTCCCCTCCCTGGGATGAAAATGGGAGTCTGGATAGGGGGATTTGGTAGGTGCTAAGATCCCGTCCCCAATCCACAGCAGGGTTTCCCTATCTTGCCAATCTTCTTTAATGGTGGGAGAGGAGGGGACTTGGGGCGGGGGGAGTAAACACCTGGAAAGGAATCTGGAAAGCACCCTATTCTTCCTTCCACCTAAGGAACTTCAGGCTGCCTCCTAGCAACCGTTTTCAGGCATCCTCCTGTGTCCCCACCCAAAGTCAGCAAGGGTACAATCAATCAAGCTACTCTTACTTCCCCACCCAAGACCTAACACCAGGGAATCCTAGTTCAGACAGCTCAGCTGGGCTGGGCCCAATAGGAGCAGGAGGCTGGAGGCTGGATAGGGGCAGGAATCTATCAAAAATAGGACCAAGTCTCCCAGTCATTGTAACCACCCAAAACTCCTCAAACCCAAGCGCCCTCCTCCGCAAGGATCCCTCCCCCTCCAAAAGCCTGATCCAAGGCCTTCTATCCCAGGAACCCTGCCTCAGGGCCACCTGTCTGGCAGCCAGGACAGTTAGGGGCAAGGAACAACAGCCCCAGAGGGTGGAAAAGTCAACTTTTGAGGGAGACAGGGCCAGCCTGGGACAGGAGGAGCAACGGTGGAAGAGTGAGGGGCATTGTGAGATGAGACTGAAGGGGGATCCACAAGCTTAAATTCCTACCTCCTTTCCAATGACTGGTCTTAGGGACCAGTCATGGTCCCTAAGGGACTGCATGAAGGAGGGAGAAAAGACTGCCTGGAACTTAGTGGTTATTAGGCAGCAATGACCAACCAAGACACTCTCAAACCAAAAAGTCTCTTTATTGATCGGTACCATACATGACTCAAATGGCCCAAAAAAAAAAAAAAAAAAAAAAAAAAAAAAAAAAAAGGCATTACATTTGGGGTGGGACATCCATCTTCCCCACCCCACCCCTCAGCTCCTGACACAATACCCTTCCAACAGTGGCAGCTGGAGTTAAGGAAACTGGGTGTGGGGGACCCGAGAATCCAGAAGGAAGAGTGGGGAGAGAGGTGGTGCTAACACTTCTGGAACTGGCCACAGGAAAAGGCAGCGAAGCCACAGAGCTGGCCCCAGACCCACGGGACCCTGCTCCTGGCCTCACCCTGGGCCCAGAGCGTCCGTGTGTCCAACTGTGAAATAGAGCTGAGGATCCTGGCTGCTTCCCCACTCCCTTCTATGAGGAAAGGGATGGAAGGGATATTGGAGATGAAGACCTTTACTTCAGCTGGGGGACACAGGTCTATTGCTCCCAGGTGGGCTTAGAGCTGGGCCATCCTCAGTGGCTCCTTCCCCTCTGTGGAGGACAGGGGAGGACCAGATACACAGTTTGAGGAGTTGGGGAAAGAGAGTGCTGGAGAGAGTGGACGAGCCCCTCCCCCTCCATCCCATGCCTGCCCAACTGAGACAAAACAAAAAACAGCAACAAACAAGGTTGCTCCCTTCCCTCCACACTTCCTAAGGGAGGGAGCCTCCCTTCCCCCCATCCAAGACAGCTGCTCTAGTGGAGGACTTGTAAAGAATATACACACCATGGGGGAGGGGGTTGGGGCTGGGAGGGAGTCACAAGCACTAGGAGGGCAGGCCAGAGTCCTGGAGGATGGGAAGACAGAGACAACAGCAGGGGGTTGTCACAAAGGTGAGGCCATCAACGGCCCCCTACCCCAAGGCATGCCTTCCCCAACTCCAGTCACCCAGAGGAAAAGGGAAGAGAGATGGCAAAGTATCTCCTTGGTCTGAAGCTCTCAAACTGTATAAAATGTTAATGCATACCCCCCCACACCCCACACTCACCTCCACGTGGGCCCTAAGCCCCGGATTTGCCTGGAGTAGGGAGGTAGCTGGACTTTTAATAAGGGGAAGAGGGGGTACAATGTGTGACTTTTTTTTTTAAACTTACATTTTTAATAATATTATTTTTTAAAAAACTTGGGAGCTGGGATAGGTGGCTGCAGGGAGGAGCCAGAGGTTTACCCCTCTACTACCAGCCACCTAGGGAAAGGTTTAGGAAAGGGGCACTCAACCAAGCCCCATAATTTTAAGTCCCTAAGGGCTGTGGAATAGACAACCCCAGGCTTGAAGGGGGTGAAGTCAGGAGGATTGGGAACCCAGAACCTGGGGTGAGGATGGATGCAAATGCCCTGGGGGGTGATCAGGACATTTCTCAGAGGCCCAGGGTCCGTGTAGGCATCCACATGAGTACCCCCTTCCCCCAAAAAGGCTCTGCAGAGGCCAGGCCCAGCCCAGGGCCACTGGGGGGCAAATCTTGGCACCTGCCCCCAGCGAGTCCAGTTCCTCCCTGAAGTGGGTGGATGGAGGCTGCCCATTTTAGATGCTCAGTCTCTTCATTCTGTCTTCTGCTCCCTGGGGCTGCGAGGGGTGGGGCAGGCAGGCAGAGCACTGGGTGGCCATGGAAAGGCCTTTACTGGGAGGCCTGTGACGTGGGGTTCTCCGATTTGCTTTCTTGGCTGGATGGAGGCTTGCTGTTCCAGGGGCTGTTGGCGCCCAGGGCGGGGGAGTTGTTAAAGCTGTCCTCGTCGTCAATGCCGTTGGCCGCGTCAAACTGGGTGTTCTCCAGCCGGGTGATGAGCCTCTCGTCCTCGTCCCCGAACTCCCCGCCCATCAGGGTGGGCTCCCCCACCACCATCACATCCTGAGAGTGGCGGAGGTCCCCAAACATAATCGGGGCAGGGGCTCGCCCGGCCCAGGGCAGCAGATACCCCCAGAGCCCCAATACCCACCCAGGAAACTCAACACCCCCAACCCCTTCTCATACCCAAGTTTAAAACCCCAAATCCTCTGACACCCTCGGCCCCTGGAATCCTTCCCACTGAAGGACTGCAGAGCATCACAGGCTTTGACCCACACGTACTAGATTCTAGAAGTCAATCTACTCCCCTAGCTCCCTAGTTCATCTCCCCCAAACTTCAGGGGGCTCCTAAACTTCTGTCCACATATAATAGGGAGGGAGCAGATTAAAAGAAAAAAAAAAGAAAAACACCAACGGGGAAAGCGTGTGCATGTACATATGTGTATTCTAGATTCGCACACGTTCAAATTTATGTGTCCCTCTGTCAGTGTGAGTGTGTGGGTCTCTGATGTATGTGTGCCCCTAAGCTGTCTATCCTGAACACCCAAATGTTCTCATGGCTGTCTCTGTCCCTTTATGTCCTAAGTTCTGTCTGAGTCTGTGATCACAACCATGGCATTTGACTGACAAGGACTCTCATCAGTGACAGGAGCCAGCTCATGCTGGCACATTACACCAGGAAAAACTGTTTTTGCTTCTATGCCTGCTAGTGAGCTCAGGCTGGGACAGGGTCAAGGGTCAGGGGTCAGCAGTAGGGCAGCCCAGAAGAGAGAAGAAAGCCGAGATGCTTACAGGTACCTGGCTGGAGAGGGCGAAGGTGCTGGCTGGGCTTTTCTTCTTGCTGTTGCTGTTGTTGGTGTTGCCACCCCCCGAGCTCATGGTGCTGCCCCCTGACATCTTTCGTTTCCGCCGTTTGCTGGGCTGCTGCCGCGCAGGCTCCGCTGTGCCAAGGCAAAGGAGACTCAGGAAGGGCAAGGCCCTGGGTCCCTTGTTCCCCAGTCTGGCTCCTAAGGAGCCTGAGCCTACCCTGATCCCAATCTTGCAGACCCAGGAGTGAGAAAGGGGCTTCATGAGGAGACAGAGATAGAGCGTTGGGGAGCTTCATCAGATCCCGGTTAGAGCAGGTGCAGGTGCAAGGCACTCACCGGGGGGTGCTACCATGCGCTGCCACTTCTGGAAAAGGCAGGTCTTGAGGCAGTCACGGGGGCTGAGGCTGTAGGTCTTGTGGCGGGACATGAGCTCCTGCATGGGCTCGAGTATCACACAGAGCTGGGGGGAGACGAGGAGGTGGCTTGTCAGGAGAGAGACATGGAGCTGACTCCAAATGGGATGGGGCAGAAACTGGGTGATCAAGGACTCACTCGGAGGTAGTTGAGAGTGGAATTGGACAACCCACACCGGGTGATATTTTTGGAGAGCTGATCCAACATCTGGGGGTCCTGGGCCTAGATGGGGAGAAAAAGACTAGAACCTGGGTTGCATCTGCTCACCTGCCCTATCACTGAGCCTCATGACACTCCAGAGAGAGAAGAGGGGCTGTTATGAAACCCATTTTTCAGATGGAGATACTCTAACCCTCTGTCTGAGGTCACTGTCAGGAAATGGCAGACCTTATTCCATCCACTCTTCCCGCTGCCTGCCCTCACCCTTGCATTTTGGGTCCTGCCCACAACTCACATGCATGGCAAGGATGCTGCGGGGGATGAGCTCTCGGTGCTGCCGGATGCTGAAGTGCCACGTCTTTATCCGCATCATGTCGTCAAACATGAACTCTAGGTACAACCGGCCCTCCACACACACCTGGAGACAAGCTTGTCACATCTCTGCCCTCTCCCCACGTGCCTGAAAATATACCTGCTCTCCCGTTTGCTCACAACTCTCCCACTGAACACACTTCTGCCACTTGCACATAAATCTGGGTGCATAACTGACAAAGGCCATTCCCTCATCTACCTGTCACACCCCTGACCCTTACACACATACACACACAAAGTGGAAATGCTTAACAGACCCTTGTCCTCTTCCCAAGTAGCTAGTGATACACTCATCTGCTATAAACTCTATGAGGGCAGGCTCTCATTCACTGGTGTGCCCCTGCAGCCCAGAAAACTGTCATGTACAAACTTAGTAAGCATCTGATGGATGTTGCACCATGCCTGCCCCTCCCTTCTGGTCTTGCCACTTCCCCTTTTGCCTCCCTGGGGAACAGCTGAGTACATTTTGGGAGAAAGGAGGGGAATCAAACCCAGGCGCTTCAGTATTCCACATCCAGCTGGGTTGCTGACCTGGGTGAACATGGGTTTGCCATGCTGCGTCACCATGCTGCCTTGGTCACAGTCAAGGGACACAAAGTTGCTGTGGAATGCCTCCTTGGGGTGCTTAAGCACATAGTACAGTTCTGTAGCACCCCCTTCAAAGATGCTGCGGAAATAGCGTGGGATCAAGGTCCGGCCAATGGCTGTAGAGATGGGACAAACTCATTAGAACAGAAGGACTTGTAAGAGGGTCAGGCAGATGCCATAACTGCCAAGACAGATCCCCGGAGACAAATACCTACTCCCAGTCCTTAGAAGGACATAGGAAGTATATGCTCTCACAGCAGAACCAGCAGGACCCCCAAAGGCCACTCACTATATCTCTTTGGTCCATCCTCCAGGCAGAAAGTGATGGTTAACATGGCATCATCCTCAAAGAACTCAGTTGTGAAAGCATCCCACCAGAGATTGTCACACTCCTAAGGAGCACAGGGAGAGGTGTTTGTGTGTGTATGTCAGAAGACATCCCAGGGGTTCCCAGATGGCCCTCCCCCTTCCCAGCCGCTTTCCCCTAGCCATACCTCTGTCCAGTTTTGAAGCCGTTTGTTAAGCTCGAATATTCTGTAGTCAGTTTGGTTGCCATATGGTGTGTGCCTCCTGGGAAAAGTGAAGAAGGGAGGTCAGTAGAAAGAGGGTCTCCCCACTCCACCCCACCCCCACTTCTGCCTTCCCCCATGTAATGGAAAGCACCTCCCTCCTCACTGGACTCCCACTTACCCAATCCCGGGCTCCAGATATGTAGGCGGGTACATGGGAGTTGGGCTGTGTAAGGGAAGAGGCTATGAGAATGGGAGTGGAAGACAGGAATTATTGGGGGTGTCACTCCCTCCCCCTTTCAGGCAGGATCCCATCTGGAGAAGGGATGGGAAGTAGATAAGACTCACCCCACATCCCGATCTAGCATGGTGCCGGGATGGAAAGGAGGGAAGGCGTTGCCGTTCGGGGGCTCCTTCGGCGAGTACAGCTTGAATGACTTTGAGGAACAACCTAGAAGGGAAAAAGAGAAGTGGTGCCCTGAGTCCCAGGGAGCTTTCCTGGAAGTCTACTAGATTGTGTGGAAAGGGACTGGTCTTCCAGAGCACCCAGAGTGGGTAGACTAGGGGAGGGGGACTACCCTATGGAACACCTACCTCTGCTTCTAAATCTGCCTCCAATTTTATTTTATTATGAAACTAGAAGTACTCAGCCCTAATACCCAAGACCCCATTTCTTCACGTGCTGAGCCCTGGATGATAGAATTGAAGCAGCAAAGAAATGTCAACACCATAGAATAAATGAATATCCAAACATTACAATTTAATTTTGATAAATTCCCTTTACATCCACCTAGTATTGTTCACTCATCACAACAACGTTGTGAGGTAGCAGGGTCAACTATAAAATCCCCATTTTACAGATGAGGCAACGGAAAGCTCGAGGGGACTTGCCAAGATCACAGAGGTAGCAATTGGCAGAGCTAGGACTTGAGCCCAGATCTGATTCCCATATCCTATAGTATTTCCACCCCTCTAATGCCCTCTGGAGACCAAGCTTGGGGAAAGGAACCGGAACCGGGATTTTGCCAACTCCCTGCCCCTCCTCCACCCCCAGGGTCTCAGGAGGGCAGGGGATAGAAAGATAAAGGGGAGTGGGTGCCTGCTGGGTGCCTCCCACCAGATAACCAGTTGGGCCTTCTGCCTCCCCCACCAACGGCCACTCCCTTATCAGCCCAGCCCCCTCCCCCACAGCTACCATGGGTCTAGTATTGTCTCCAAACCAGAAACCCAAAGCCTCAATCTCCTCTCACTTCTGAGACTTGCAGTGGGGGAGGGAGATAGACAGGCCTCCAACGGATTCCACTCTACTTACGAACCTAGGTCTCGGAAGGAGGAAATCTAGGCTCCAGGGGGCTTAGTCTAGGAGGCAAGTGGTAACTAGACAGGGGTCTCTGCTCATGTGTCTCTGCGTATGTGCACATGTGTCACCTCTCCACCTCAATGAGCAGCACACTGTTCCTGGTATGCTATTTCCTGACTAGAAGAAGTATTACATTCATAGTTGGGTACGAGCCAGGCACCCCTACAATTCTATTTTCCCCCTCCCAACCAGATAGGAAGGGAAACTGAGACACAGCACCAAAGGTTCTAAACTCAGTCATAGGTGCTTCCTAGCCACCCCAAAACTTGTTTGCATTTGGAAGGGCAGCCATATTGGCCGTATCTAAGCCCCCTCCCCAAATTAAATACAAAATCTATTTTGTTCCTTAGGGGAAAGAGACAAAGGAAGACCCTGTGCCAACACACATCATTTAATTATCTCTCCAGGGCCCCCTCCTCACAATATGGGCAAACGGAGGGTCCCAGAGGGGCTTACACTACACAGTTCCTGAAGGTGCCAAGACTCAAAGCTTGTGTGTGCCTGCACACGCGTGTGCCTCATCCTGCCTAGCAGGCTTCCACCCTCAGCTCGTTCCAACATGCCTACCAAGAGCTGGAACCCAGCAGCCCCAGGCAGGATCAGGGTGGCTGCAACAGGCCCTTGCCCCGTTCAGGCTCTCTCGCAGGCCACATCCACATGCTCCCAGCACAGCACACACAACCTTCACATGCCAGTTTGGACTGAATGAGGAGCCTGTATCCTTAGGAAAGAGACAGTGCCACCCAGCTCCAAGTCTCCCCACTCCACAGACAGGTATACTAAGGCCACATAGGAAGCCCAAACTCCCAAAGTCTACCAGAGGCTGGGTCTAGTCAATGAACCCAAGAGTCTAGATTACCAGACCTTGCCCTTGCCCCCTAAGGAAGCCATCCTTTCCCTAAAGGCATCACTGGCCCTGCCCCACAGTCTCAGGGCTATCTGGACCCTCAGGACCCTCAGAAGGGAGGAAGCACACCTGGGTTCCTCTCTGATTCTGAAAAAAGTTTCAGAGCTTCAATTTCTCTCACCAGAGACCTGACAAACATTGCCTGGGGCTGGGGAACAGCTCTGAAGAGCTAAAGCCTGAAGCTCTGAGGCCTCTATTTATACCTCCAGTGAATGGACACAAACTCAGCATCTCTCCAGAGCCATAGCAACTCCCAGTAGCCCCAGCACAAGGGCTTGGGAGTGAGAAGAGAAGGGGAGGGAACATCACCCAGACCATCTGTCCCTGTTACTGCCTGTCCCCAGCAACAGGGGTAGAGAGAGCAAGGTGGGGGTGGGGGTGAAGGGGATGTGTCATCAGCCTCGGAGTCACACATACACCCCCCACCCCCATCCCCAAGCAATCTGGGAGCCCTTAGGAGGAGGGAGAAGAGAGGAAGAGCCCAGAACTAGTAAAGTTTCTCAGGATGGAAGCTGCATCCTGGGGCTGAGGGGGGCACCTCCAGCTGAGCATTTCCATGGTAACCAGCCTGACCTGAGGGCAGGCCCCCTTCCTTTGGGGGCTGACCACAGGTCAGCAAGCCTGAGAGCCCTGGCCTCTCTGAGCTGGGGCACCTCTGCCCCAGCTAGCATACCAGGCCTGGGCCAGACCCAGGATCTTCCGCCCACCCCCAACAGGCTTGCACGGTGCCCAGACTTACCTGGGAGAACTGAGGGGGCCAAGAGAGGTGCGGGGAGCAGCTGGAAGCCCAGCGGAGCCCTGGCAGGGGTGAGGGCTGAGGGGGCCAACTTCAGCCGCTCATGTCCCAAGTGGGACAGGCAGGCCTGGCTGAGAGCTCCACTCCGCGGGCCGCACAAAGACTCGCACACACAGCCTCGGCCCGCCCCGCGGCGGCCACAGCCCCGGGGGAAAGTTACAATGGCCACTGGGCCGGGGGCTAGGGGCCAGGGGGCCGGCCTGGGGGGCGGGGGGCCGCGGGGAGTCCGGAGCCTTCTTTGTTTGCAAGGTTTCCCTCAACAATGGCTGCTCCGCTCTTTCCTCTCTCCTCCTCCTCCTCTTCGGCTCTCCCCGCCGCCGCCTCTCGCTGCCTCTGCCTCCAAGCAGCCCGCCCGCCCTCCCCAGGCCACCAGGCCCCTCCGCCAGGGCACCAGGAGAGACAGGGCCCAGCACTCACACTCACTCACACTTGCACACGCACAGACACACGCAGCGCCCGCCGGCTCCCTGCCTTTTCTCCCTTTCTAGCCCTCCCTCCCCGCTCGCTCTCCGCTCTCCGAGCCTCTCTCAGAATGAGGCCCCAGGGCGGGCGGAGGGTGGAGCTGCCCCCACTGGCCCCGCCCCCTCCCTGCGAGGAAAGAGGAAGAGGGAGAGAGAGAGGGAGGGAGGGAGAGACGGAGGCAGGCAGGGAGGACTGCTGAGAAAAACAAAAGAGAGACAGAGACTGAGAGAGATGGGAGGGAGAGATGGAGACAGAACAGATTGGGCCTGGGGAGAGACCTGGATGGAGGGGAGGTGTGTGGGGCCAGGAATTGAAATGCCCCCATCCCAGCTCCAAGCTTGGTGCTCAGGGGTGAGCAGGAGGGCTGGAGCCACTGACAGGGATGGAGAAGAGTGCTCTCCTCCCTGGAGACTCCCAGTATCTTCAAACTGCTTCCCCAATGTCCCCCAAATCTCTCTTCCTCTCCCCTGTGATCTCTGGGGTTGAAGGTTGGCCTGAGCTGCCACCCTGGGCTTCAGCCCCTGATGAAATCCCAGAGCAGCTGGGGGAACCTCCAAGGGGTTATTTTTGACAGAGCCACACTCTGCTTCAACCTGTAAACAGTGATTGCAGGGAGGGGGGCACTCCAGGCTCCCTGCCCTCAACCCAGCTAAGTTCCTAGCCCCCTTCCCTAACCCCCACCATAAGAGTCGGGTGGGTACAGGGGAAAGAGGCACTGTCAGAACTGGGGAAGGCAAATTTGCCCATCCAAGGGTCCCCAGAAAGGGCCTAGTCTGCTGCTGAATCCTCCCACCATCCCAGGGAAAAAAAAAAGGTATGTGGTTACTGAAGTAAAGCATGTTCTCCAATGCAAGGGGGGGAATTCCCAAGAGAGGAGGTGTTTCTAAAACTTGGGTAGTGGTCCAGGTATACTACCCGGACACATAGGAAAAAGGAAACATACACACACCACAGCACACAACACACGAGGGGGTGCAGCCATACAGCCTTCCTACTTCTTTGCAATTTGAGTCTCTGTTCCCTATGCCCCACCTTGCCGCGCCAACCACATTCACACAGCCCCATGACAAGGTTTCTCATGATAGACACACTGGTTGTGCAATAATATTGCATCTGGCTCTGTGAACATTCTCCTCACGTAAAAAACTCATTTTACTTTTACATAAATCGGTCCCTAATACACACTTCAACCTGCGACATACCTCAAATGCAAGATAAACCCAAACCCAGGACACACACATAGCCTATGACATACTTTGACTTCTTTACACACAGGGACCTGTAACACATGCCCTTGGACCCCAATACACACACCTAAGCTGCATTATACCTCCAGAACCTGTGACAGACTATTATGTGCACACCCTGGCCATTTGTTACCCAGAGACTAACCCCATAAACCACCCTCCCTGAAACCTGCACACCATTCTCCATCACAGTCTAGCCATATGATACGCTCCAGCTTTCACAAACATACTGAAATCTATAACATTCAGCCAGACCCTGCAACATTCTGCCCAGAATTGAAACCACCAGGAACTGAAATATTCCACTGAGTCCCAAATTAACAGCACAACTCTAGGATGACTACACTTATCCTCCACTTACGGGACAATTCCTGTCGTTTGTTTCATGCCTTTAAACTTTCCAAAGTTCATTCGTAGGCCATACCTCAAGAGATTCTTACTGAATGCAGGGCCAAATATTATGCTCACTCGAACAGATTATAGTGAGACAGGAGGGCCCGAGCTGGAACCCTGGACTTCTAACCCCACTCATACAAGCCCAGCCCCGGGGCACTGCAACCATTCCTACTCCCTTCCCCCTCCAAGGAATGGCCACTCCAGGCCCCAAATGACTGTCTACACGGGGAAGAGGGATGGGAGTGTGCTCGGGCTTCTGCCCCCAGTCTAGAACTCAGAACCCCCAGTTTGTCTCCTCAAATTTCAGAAGGAAGGGCCCCTAAATACCAAGATGTATCAAGACTCTGGCACGTCATTCAAAACGGGGCCCTTCTTCTGGTTCCCCTTTTCTAGCAAGGCTGCTCCTCTCTCATTTCTGACTTAATTCCCCCATTTGCACAGGAGCAGAAGAGGTACAACTAAAGAAAGCAAGTCTGAGTTAGATGGCCCTAAAATTGGTGGAGCAGGGAGGGGAGGGGATGGGGGGGCAGTGGGGAGAAAGCAGAGCAGCAAAGAATAACAAAGGTGATGAAAGAGCGATGAGGAAGAGTACCCCTCCTGGAGGTGGGAACTCTGAAGGGCAGCAGCCTGCCCCAACCCACAGGATAAGGTACCAGCACTGCCCCCTGCCCGGGCCCCTGGGGCTCCCTGACCCAGGCCTCCAGTGTGCCTGCCCCCCTTCCTTTGTCTGTGCCCGGCCTCCCGTTGGCCTGGCGCTCTGCCATCCTCCTCTCCTGGCTCCCAGCCGCCACCACTGCTGCCTCCTCCCCTCCCCCTACTCCTCCCTGCCTTAACCCTTCTGAGCCACATGCTGCCCCAGACAGGCCCTGGTCCCCTCAGCAACCTGCCGTGCCTGGGTGATGCCCCTTAGCAGAGGTTCTCCCTGCTCCTGACCAAAGCTTCAGGAGCTATTACCTACCCCAGGAGCACTATGGGAGCTGGGGGTATATATGTATATATATATATGTGTGTGTGTGTGTGTGTGTGTGTGTGTGTGTGTGTGTGTGTGTATCTTGTAGTGTTTCCTTCCGTGTGTGCATGTGTGTGGGTCTGCGTATGCTCTGGCTTCCTTCAGTCACATGTGTGGGGCATGTGCTGTCTCTGCTGGGCTGGGGGAGGAGGAGGAGCCGGGAGACAGCAGAGCACAAAGGAGAGACTCAGACAGGCAGGCAGGCAGCAGGCAGGCGGCCTGCCAGGGCGCCTCGGCCCCCACCCCAGGCCTGCTCAAGTTGGGGGGTGGATCTTTGGGCCTGTACTGTACATGCTGCCAGGATGCCCTTGTATTCAACCATGTGCTCCCACCCATCCATCCAGTCTGGTCCCCTCCCTCACTGCAACTCCTAACATTCCCCACCCCCAGGCCACTCTCAGTCCCCTCCCCATTTGGTTCTCCTTGAAGTCTAACCTCCATCCATTCTCAGTGGCATTAACCCATAAGACTTCTTCATATTAAGGAAAAAAGACCCCACTCTTAACCATCTTTTGCCCCCTCTCCTCTAGCCACGCCACCCAGACACACAAAAGGAACATGTGTTTTGAGGCACTGATTGAAGCTGTCCCTCCTCACGCACATCTCTGTGCATGGGTCCTCTTCCTGTCCCCATGCTGCTCCCAAAGAAAATGAGGGAGAAACTTTATCCTTTCTCCTACTGGACCCAGGCACCCTGCCCCAATTTCAGGAACAACCTCTTATCTACCTCCAACCTGACAACCCTTCCATACCCACCTCCTACCTACCATTTAGGAACTAAGAATCAAAATTTAAGACTCAGGCCTCTAGCTTGTTCACAGCCTTAATTTCTACTATGTTTATGTGTGGTGATGGAGGATGAAGGCCACGAGGAGGACTCCGAGCATGGAAGGATCTGAAGGGGTACCCAGCATAGGGCAATTATAAAGAAAATACACATACAAACATCCACACCAAGCTGGTAAGAGAAGGAATGATGGTGCCAGGCAGGATTCCAGCTTGGCAAGCTCTTCCCTTTTTTTCCTCTCCCCACCCTCTACAAGCAGGAGTCAGGGGTTCCCACACCCAGATATTCCAGGATCCTCAGACTCTACTAGCCCTACCTCTGGGCCCCATGCCCCTTAAACATCAGCTTCAGCAGGCACTTTAAATGTGTGCCCAGCCCAGCTTGGCCTGTGTCACATGATTTTCAAGGAAGCTTCCGCACTGGCAGCTTCCCTTGGGGACGGGTGTGTGTGTGTGTGTGTGTGTGTGTGTGTGTGTGTGTGTGTGGCAAGGGTTCAGTTGTGGAGTATGGGGCTCCCAGAGAAAAGGCATGTGGAGAAGCAAAGGATCCAAACCAGGCTAGATCCTGGGACACCTGACTTTCAGAATAAAGCTAACTCCAGCCTGGGACAAGAGGGGGTCCTGCACATAATGCAAGAACCCAGAGTCCTGAGAATGGGGATAGACAGTGTTTGGGGGCCCTCTGAAGACCACCTCTCCAGTCACATAGCCTCCCTCTTTTCTCCTGGCAGTGAGGTACAACCTTCTCCTTCCCCAGGAAAGAACTCAGACCCAGGATGTCACTAGCAAGAGCTGGTAAACGTTTTGGGGAGATGGGGATCTGGGCCTAAGTCCTGTCCCAAGTTCTCACTTTGAGGTCAAGTACTGCTCCCCTCAACTCAATTCCCTCAAACCACTTTATTTCCTAACTTGCTGGAGCTGCCACATTTCCCCCTCCCACTACGGTGGAGACGCCAGACCTGAGGGCCCAATTATCTGAGGCCCCCCCCCCTCCCCAGAGTACCTCACGTCCCTCAGGAGGGCTAACCTTCCCTGGCAACAGGCAGGAAAATTTGGAGGGGAGCAAGATGGGCCCCAACCAATCCCTCCTCCCAAAAACAGTCCTCAGAAAGAGCCCTGAGGGGGGTATCACAGGATATGTAAAAGCGAATAGGCAGCAAGAAGGGGGGGGCAACCCAAACCAGCCAATCAAAACTCTATGGTGACCTGAGGGGGGGGGGTCAAAAGTCCAAACTCACTTCTGATTGGCTAACACCCTGGAATTCTGGGAATTTCAGCCCCCCAAACCCCTCCTCAATTAGCCTCCCCCACCAAAACACACACACACACACACACACACACACACACACACTCACACTCTCTCGCTCTCTTTCTCTCCCCCCCCCCTCCACTAGCACCCCCTCCCCTGCCTCTATGCTGCTGCGCATTTGCAGTTGGGGAGAACCCTCCCCCGGACTAAGGCCCGCTATACCCCTCAGAGCCCCCGACCTCCGCCGTGCCATCGACGCCCCCCACACAAGTTCATGCCAAACAAGGGGTGAGGGATCTGCCGAGAGGGCTAGGGAGGGAGGGGCCGGGCGACCGCGCGCCCCACTCACCAGGACAGGCACAGCCCACTGACATCTTCACATCGCCCGCCGCTGGGGGCCCAGCCGAGTCACGGTGCCCGCCCCGCTCGGGGACAGGCCGGGCATGAGCCGCCGCCGCCGCCCGCGGCCCCGCTGCCCTCGCCGCCGGCCCGGCCCGGCCTCGGCCCGGTGCGGGCGGCCCCTGGCTGCAGCGAGGGGCCTGTCAGGCGCGGAGCAGACAGGAAGGAAGCCAGGCAGGAAGGCGAGCTGCCTCTGCGTGTGCGCGCGCGGGTGTGCGTCCCCGGAGTGTGTGTCCGTGTGTGCGCGTGTGCGTGTGCGTGTCTGTGCGCTCCCGCCGCCCTCCCCGCCGCCAACGCCGCCGCCGCTCGCCCCCCTCTCCCTCCCGCGTTCGCTCGCGCACTAGCTCTCGTAGGCGCCCGCTCTCCAGCCCCAGCCGGGCTGGGCTGGGCTTTATTAATATGCTAATTGCCTGCTAGTGGGAGGGGAGAGCCGTGTCAAAGTGACCCGGGCGAGCGCGCAGCGAGCGACGACGTGCGTGCGCCGCGCGGCGGGCGGGCGGCAAGGGGCCGGGAGCGTTCGGGGAACGGCATGCATGTGACGCAGCTTTTAAAAAAGGAGACGGAGGCAGAGACCCCAGAGGGGGAGGGCGGTGGGAGGAATGAGAGGCGAAGCCTCACACTCGGTGTCCGTCCTCCCGGTGCCTCCGAGTTGGGAGCGTAGCTGAGCCGGAGCGGGAGCGGGAGCTGGGACTGGGGGAGGCGGAGCCAGGGTGGGCCTGAGGTGTAGCTCTCCCTCCACCCCGGCCACGCTCTGGGAGGGAAAAGGGACTGCCGACCCCCGCCCAAGCTCTCTGCTGAGATTACCGTCTTATTCCGGAGGGCCTTTATCATGTGCCCCCCACCCCAGCCTGGGCGGGGAAAGCACTATCCTAATTTCTGTAGCAACCCAACTCACCTCCTCCCTAAATTAACCACCCCTCCCTTGCCTGCTAAACCAGTTAGGACTAGAACCAAAAGGGTTAATTAAGTGTGGTCCCCGCCCTCCCCTGCCCTAGGGCTGAGATCTGCGTTTTGCTGGGGGGAGGAGGGCAGTGGAATGACCGTCAGGTTGGTCTGGGGAGCGGGTAATCTGCAGGCCATCCTTCCCCCTTGCGGGCTCTGACTCATCAGTCAAAACGCTCTCCTCCCTTCCCCCTTTCTCCATCCAGTCTCGGCCTCCCCTAACTCCCCCTCGCTTGCAAGCTTCTCTCCTTTGAGGGCCTCGAGACTGGAGACAACAGGAAGCAGACCCCTCCAGTGCCCCCTACCCGTAGGGGCTGCGGGGTTGGTAGGGGGTAGGAGGAAAGATGATCTGGATGGTCAATGTAAGGAACACTCCTTCCCCAGGGAGGAGCCTCCCAACCTTCAGGCACTCCTCAAGGACTCCCCAGCCCAGCCCTAGGAAGGAGAGGGGGGCGGGGAGAGCCTCCATCACCATCCCTTCCCAAAAGCCCAGCCTTAGCTGCCTCATAAACAGGAAATACCTATTAGCAGGGAAGAGGGAGGGGAAGGGAGCTGTCTGGAAGAAAGAGCTGGCCCCTCTCCCTTCTGGGGGGTCCCCAGCTGCCAGCTTAAGTTTCAAGGTTGGCTCCAAGGAGTAGACACTCTGGACCTGGGCTGGTGTCCCCTCTCTAGGGCATCTGGCCCAGACTGGGTAGGGGGTCCCCTTCCTCTTCATTACTTGGCGAGGGGGGGGGGGGGCCTTGACGGCCCCCACTCCTGCCCAAAGTTTACACAGCTGGCTTGACCAGCTGTCAAGATGTGAAGGTTTAAGGTTTAAGTGTGAGACCCCTTCTATCTTTGCTTTTGCTGAGGGAGCACGAAATGATGGACAGATGCATAGTCTGGGGATTGAAAAGACAGCCTACCCAGAGATGCTTAGACCCCTCCATATGCTTAGGAGAAGGTGGGGCAAGGGAGCTGTGAGCACAGCCACACTCTTAACTCCAGCATTCTCATCCACGCTGTGGATTCCCTTACCTCAGGGGCTGCAGGGGGACCTGACTGAAGCCATCCATACTTATACAGGTATTTTGTTTGGCAGCATCCCCTGCCTCTGTCCACTTCCTCCTCACATTCCCCCAGGCAGAGGTCAGCAGTAGAAGGATTAAGGAGAACCAAAAGCAACAGAACCCATGCCTGGAATTTGGGATACCTAGATTTGAATTACAGAGCAAATGACCTGAGACAACTGACTTCCCTACTCTGAGCTCTGGCTTTAACCTCTGTAATTGGTACCTGCAGCTTGGTGAGAATCACTAGACATGTATGCCCAGTCACCTAGCCTCATGCCAGCCGTGTAGTCAGTTCTCAATATATGTTAGCCCCTTCCTACTTTCTATGAGGTTATCTGTTATTTCAAGAGTGTCAATAGTGGTCTGGATTGGCTGAAGGATTAGAGCTAGTGTGGAGGAGAGGGGCTGTCTGCGTTGACCCCTTTCATTCTCTACTGTCCATGAAGTTGCCTTCCCCCAATCCTGTGACCACTTACCCCTGAGGCCACTCATTCCAAACAACTAGCTTAACCAGATTCCAAGGTGATCACCAATCACTTGGGTGGACAAAGGGGCTTGCAACCCACCCTATAGGGGACTTTGCCTCCTCTGAATCTGAGGTTCCCTTCTAGATTACACAATGCAAGTTGGAAGTCAAGGAAGAAGCAAAAATAGCATTTGTTGAGCATACAGTGTAACAGGCACCGTGCTAAGTTTTTCACAAACCTGAGATCTCATTTACTTTTCATAACGACCTTTGGAGGAAGATGTTATTACCTCCATTGAACGAGCAAGAAAACTGAAATTCAGATTTATAAATTTGAACTTGTCTGTAAAACACTCTTCTCCCTCTTCTTTGCCTACTAATTAATTAATGCCTCCTTTAAACCTCAGTTTCTAGCTTCACCTCCCCTGGGAAGGAACCCCTCCCACTCCCATCCCAGCTGATCTAGTGGCCCTGTTTTCTTTAAGGAAATATCATCTCAGTGCTTTTGAATGAGTGATTAAAGTAAATGGTTTAAGTCCTTGAGGAACCAAGCTTAGGTAGGTTAAGTATCTTGTGCAAGGTCACACAGTCAACAAGTACTCAACCTAGTGCTCTTCCTCCTGTCTTCTAGTATGGACCAGACCTGGGGAAGGAGAGAACATCTTTGGAGCAGCTCTGGGAACTGTGGTGAAGGCAAAAATAGGAAGAGAAGTTATAGCTGTGGAAGGTCTTTAATTTAATGACATGTCCTGGAGGATGGCAGGCTTAGCTGATTTGGATGGATGAATATGAGCACCTAGCTTTTTTTTTTTTTTTTTTTTTTGAGGTGAAATTACATGATACAAATTAATCATTTTAAAGTGAACAATTCAGTAGCATTCCAGTGTTTTTTAATACCAGTCATTAGTGCAAAATGAACTATAGGCACAGGGGATGAAGTGAAGTAGGAGGTACTGAGGAGAAGAGGTGAGGTGAGGAAAGGGGGAGAGGAGCCCCACAGAGAGACAAGCAGCAGAAGCAACTGGGTAAGCTTGTTCCCAGAGAGAGGTGGGCTTCTGCTTCTTCTGGCTCCTAGAACCTGTCCCACGCAACTCCCTCTCCTGACCTTGACCTGTGAGAAGTAAAGGAGATGATTCATTTTCAGAAATACCAAATAAAAACTGTGCTGTCTAATTAATAGGTTTACCACCTGTTGGAAATACGTACGAAACCTCCCACCTCCCCCCCACGATGGAGTCCCAAACCCTTAAACATTTCACTGCCTGGTTTTTCTTCCCCTCTTCATTTCCCTGGCTTATTTTCATGGGTTTTGCAATGAGCATGCTCCAAAAGGAGGAGGGGCTGAAAGTCTCTGTGTGACCTCAGGGAATGCACATTTGTTCCA
The DNA here is from genome assembly GCF_018350215.1 of Panthera leo. Classification (NCBI taxonomy): domain Eukaryota; kingdom Metazoa; phylum Chordata; class Mammalia; order Carnivora; family Felidae; genus Panthera; species Panthera leo. Next base: position 60,013,741 of record NC_056689.1, read on the forward strand.
GTCAGACTACTTTTTGCCTTACATGGGCATAGGTGACATCTGGGTAAGGCTGTAACCTCTGTAGTACTCAGCCAATGAGGAACCAGGGAAAGGACCTGCATGCTAGGAGATAAATTGTCTGCTGTAACTGCCCTGAGTGTGCCTGTCTATCAGACACCTGCTCTTGCAAGAATGTTGATTAAAGCCCCCCTTCACTGTGTTCTGAGTCTCTGTGTCCCTTCTTTGATTGGGTCGACGGGCTTATTTCTAACAGACCTCGGCCTACTCTATTTTCTCCCACATTTCTTTACCCCTGAAACATCCACAAATATTATTGGCATCACTCTATTTCAAGGATGAATTTTCTTTTTCCACTGAGATGGTAGATGATATATATCTTATTGATGACTATAGCCCTAGCATCTAACAGAGTACCTAGAACCTACTATGTGTCCTATAACTTTGTTGAATGATTATAAGAATTTTGACAGGATTTATCTTCCCCTGCCCCGACACATGACTCCTTTCCCTGTTCTCCATTTACCATCATTATCACCATCACCATGTACAACCACCACTTCATTCTCTGCCAAAGGAGTTTCTTAAAGTGTGCAAAAAACTCTCAGGAAGGGGTGCCTAGCTGCCTCAGTCATTAGAGAATACAACTCTTGATTTGGGGATTATAAGGTCAATCTGGGTGTAGAGACTACTTAAAAGTAAAATCTTAGGGCACTTGGGTGGTTCAGTCAGTTAAGCACCCAACTCTCGATTTTGGCTCAGGTCATGATCTTGAGGTTCTTGAGTTGGGGCCCTACATCAGGCTCTGTGCTTAACCACCCAGGTGCCCCTACGAGAGCCTGTATTTTAAAGAAGTTTCTCTGGTGATTCTTATGCATGCCAGTATTTGGGAATAGTTTGTTTTTTGTTTTTTGGTTTTTTTTTTCCTAAAAGGGCCCCTGGCCTTCAGAGCATTCCTACCAAGTGGATGAAACTTATTCATTCATTTCTCTTTCCATAAGCAACTGCTTAGTACAGTGATGGGACCAATGAGCCAAAGAAAACAATAATTTGCTCACTGTGTATCTCTATGAAAATGAATCAACCCTTCCTTAGCCTCAATTTCTTCCTCAGTAGAAGGGAGATAGTAATCTTTGCTTTCCTTAAATTTTTTTGTTTAATGTTTATTTATTTATTTATTTATTTTTTAACGTTTATTTATTTTTGAGACAGAGAGTGACAGAGCATGAATGGGGGAGGGTCAGAGAGAGAGGGAGACACAGAATCCGAAACAGGCTCCAGGCTCAGAGCTGTCAGCACAGAGCCCGACGCGGGGCTCGAACTCACGGACCTCGAGATCATGACCTGAGCCGAAGTCGGCCGCCTAACCGACTGAGCCACCCAGGCGCCCCGATGTTTATTTATTTTTGAGAGAGAGAGAGAGAGACAGAGCACAAGCAGGAAAGGGGCAGGGAGAGACACACACACACACACAGAATCTGATGCAGACTCCAGGCTCTGAGCTGTCAGCACAGAGCCTGATGCGGGGCTCAAACTCACAAACTGTGAGGTCGTGACCTGAGCTGAAGTCCAACGCTCAACCAACTGAGCCACCTCAGTGCCCCTAATCTTTGCTTTTCTAATTCTTCTGGGGATATTGCAAGGATTCGATGATAGGTGATATGTGACAGCAAGCTAAAGAGTGTAAACCATTCCTCAAAACTGGGTTTGGGGGACTAAAAATTAAGTGCTAAAAGAGATAGTCCCTGAAGGGTTGCGGCTCCCTAGCAGAATATCTGCAATCCAGGTATATTAATTATCTAATGCTGTGTAACAAGTTACCCTCAAGTTTAACATTTTAAGGCAATAGACTTTTATTATTTTACTCAGTGTCTGAGGGTCAGGAACACAGAAGTGGCTTAGTTGGTGTTTGACTTAGGGGTTCTCACAAGATAAGTTAAGCTGTTGTCCAGGTCTGCAAGGTTTGACTGGGGCTGGAGAATCTGCTTCCAAGTTCACTGCGATGGTTGTTGGCAGGCCTCAGTTCTTCGACGGCTGTTGGACGGAAGCTTTAATTTTTTGCCATGTGGGCTCTCCATAGGCACAACATGGCACATTAGTTTTACTAGAGTAAGAGATGAGAGAAAGAGAAAGAGAGGGAGACAGACAAGAGCCCCTGGCTTGAAAGTCTCAGTCTTTTTGTAACCTAATCTCAGCGGTGATATATCATCATGTCTGCTTTGTGTTATTGGTCACATAGATAAACCCTGCCGGCTACGATTTGGGGGTGGGGCTAATAAGAGTGGGAATAATAAGAGGTAGAGATTATTGGGAGCCATGTGAGGGTTTCTGATCATACGAGGTCTGGTCTTCAATGTTGCAGACCTAGAGATCCAATTTAGGCAGTGAATCAGGATACATCAGTTTCAGGAGACTGAATCATACAAATTAAATACACATGAAACACTTTCTAGGTACTACTCTCATTCTTCTCTGGAATACTTTAGTTAAACTAGTCTTCCTTTTGAACACAACAAATGGATTTCCACTTCAGAACCTATGCACCGACTGTTCTTTTTGCTGCTCTTTGCTTTTATTTATTTTTCTAAGTTTATGTATTTATTTTGAGAGAGACAGAGAGAGTGCAAGCAGGGGAGGGGCGGCGGGGGGGGGGGGAGAGAATCCCATGTAGGCTCCTTGCTCAACGCAGAGCCCATTGTGGGGCTAGATCTCAAGAACTGTGAGATCATGATCTGAGCCAAAATTAAGAGTTAGACACTTAACTGAGCCACCCAGCTGCCCCAACATATACTCTTTGAATTGCTGGGTCCTCCCTGTGCTTCTGGTCTTACTTCAAACGTCTCCTCGGAGACCTTACCTGTTCACACCATATGAAATTGTTTCCAACTACCGTTTACACTCTCCAACTTGTTTATTTTCTGATAGCATTTATGGCCGACATTATTTTGATTCTTTATTTACTTGCAGATTATCTCCCCAGTAGAATTTGAGCACCACTAGGGAGGGTGTTTGTTTTTGTTTATTTGGTCTGTTTTGTCTTGCTGTATCTCCAGTGCCTAAAACAGTGCCTGGCACATAGTAGGCACTCAATAATAAATAAACCGGAGTGCTGATTTGTTAATTCTCACTGAAAAATACGTCATGCAAACTGGACATTTTGTCTCACTTGATCAACACGCTTTCTCAACATAGAAAATGATATGGCAAGTCAGTTACTATAACCAGGTGAGTCTTTAGTGAGCATGGAGTCAGGCAAGGATACATGATTGGAGGTGCCCAGAGTTTGATGGCTCATGTTTCTGAGGTTTTCCTTTTTTTTTTTTTTTAATTTATAAACAAAATTTTTTGAAGTACTGTCTATACCTCCAGCATGGGGCTCGTTGAGCACACAACCCCAAGATCAAGGGTCCTATGTATGCCCTATCAACTGAGCCAGCCAGGTGCCCCCTGAGGTTTTTTATGGCTCTTAGAAATGTACCTGCCAAGGAATCAACCATGACACGCCTGTCTAGGTGTCATTGGAGATCCAAAGACATACTTATTTTTTTAGTAGATTTCACGCAGACATCATACTTATGTGAATAGATTGTTTCATTAGATGGTAAAAAAGCAAAAATGGCACAACTTTCTGCTTTAACATTAATCTTCTTCCCAAAGCCCAATCACCAAAGTAATGACCATAATTAGAGCCCAAATGGCCAGTATGTGCAGGGCATCTCTTAGAATATGTTTCTTCCATAGGGGAAGAATTGTACCATCCTGTATTGGTTGTTAATAATTTCTTATAGGCAAGTTATTCCCAGATTTATTGCAAATAAAATTTATTGTTGCCCTCATCTGACTATTTTATGAAAAAAATGTGAAAAGATTCAGTTTCTGAGTTTATGGCTTTTAAAAAATGTTTATTTTTGAGGGAGGGAAGAGGGAGAGAGAGAGAGGGAGAGATTGTGGGGGAGGGGCAGAGCAAAAGAGGGACAGAGGATCCAAAGTAAGCTCTGTGCCTACAGCAGACAGCCCATGTAGGGCTCAAACTCACAAACCATGAGATCATGACCTGAGCCAAAATCAGGCACCCCATGAATTTATGGCTTTTAAAGCCTATATGGGAAGGGCACTCGGGTGGCTCAGTGGGTTAAGTGTCCGACTCTTGGTTTGGGCCCAGGCCATGATCTCACGGTTCATGAGTTCAAGCCCCACAATGGGCTCTGTGTTGACAGCTTAGACCTGCTTAGGATTCTCTTTCTTTCCCCTCTCTCTCTCTCTGCCCCTCCCTACTCATGCTCAATCTCTCTCTCTCTCTCTCTCTCTCTCTCTCTGTCTCTCTCAAAATAAATAAATAAACTTAAAAAAAATAAAGCCTATAACAGAGGCCTCTCCTCTCATGAAGTGTGTGTGTGTGTGTGTGTGTGTGTGTGTGTGTGTGAATGTATATTGATGCAGCCTTCCTAAAAGGCAGTTTGGCACTATCCACTGAAATTGCAAATGTATACCTCCTTTAATTCAGCAATCTTATTTCAAGGAAACTATCCCATAGGAAGAGTGTAAAAAAGTGCAAAGATACATGTACACATGTACCAGAATGTTCACTATAACTTTTTAAAAAATGTTTTATTATTTATTTTTTGTGTGTGAGAGAGAGAGAGCACATGTAAGCAGGGGAGAGGCAGAGAGAGAGAGTGGGACAGAGGATCTGAAGTGGGCTCCACACTGACAGTGGAGAGCCCAATGCGGGGCTCGAACTCACGAACTTTGAGATCATGACCTGAGCTGAAGTCGGATGCTTAACTGACTGAGCCACCCAGGTACACCTGTTCACTGTAATTCAGTTTTTCCAAAAGTCCATTGACTGATGAATGGATAAAGAAGATGTCACACACACACACACACACACACACATATATACACACACACATATATATAATTATTAGTTATTAAAAATAATTAAATGTTGCCATTTGCAATGACACGGATGAAGCTAGAATGTATTATACTAAGCGAAATAAGTCAGTCAGAGAGAGGCAAATACCATATGACTTCACTCGTATGTGGCATTTAAGAAACAGATGAACATTGGGAAGTGAGGGAAGAGAGGGAAATAAACCACAAGAGACTCTTTTTTTAAATGATTTTTTTTAATGTTTGTCTATTTTGAGAGGGGAAGAGAGAGTGAGAGAGACAGAGAGAGAGAGAGAGAATCCCAAGCAGGTTCCACCCTTGTCAGTGCAGAGCCCATCTCAGGGCTCGATCCCATGAACTGTGAGATCATGACCTGAGCCCAAACCAAGAGTTGGATGCTTAACCAACTGAACCACCCCAGTGCCCTAAACCACAAAAGACTCTTAATGATAGAGAACAAACTATGGGTTGATGGAGGGAGGTGGGTGGGAGATGGGCTACATGGTTGATGGGTACAAAGGAGGGCACTTGTAACGAGCTCTGAGTGTTGTATATAAGTGATGAATCACTGAATTCTACTCCTGAAACCAATATTGCACTGTACATTTACTAAGATTTAAATTAAAAAAAATTAATTTTTAATAGTAAAAAATTGGAAATAACTTAAATATTAGTATAGTCATATAATAGAATGGATACTTACTAAAGTATCAGTAAGTAAGATCTCAGTAAAGACTATTATAGTGTTATATGAAAAAAAGCAAGTTGTAGAACCATATGTATGGAATGGTCACATTTTTTGTAAAGATTTATTCTTTAATTAAAAAATTGTTTTTAATGTTTATTTACTTTTGAGAGACAGAGAGAGTGAGAGAGAGTGTGAACAGGGGAGGGGGAGGGAGAGAGCGAGACACAGAATCTAAAGCAGGCTCCAGGCTTTGAGCCGTCAGCACAGAGCCTTACACAGAGCTTGAACCCACGAACCCTGAGATCATGACCTGTGTCAAAGTTAGAGGCTTAACCAACTGGGCCACCCAGGTGCCCCAAGATTTTTTCTTTAATTTTTAAGTAATCTCTACACCCAGTGTGGGGCTCAAACTTTCAACCCTGAGATCAAGGGTCATATGCTCTACTGACTGAGCCAGCCAGGTGCCCCTGGAATGGTCACATTTTTTTTTTTAATAATGTTTATTATTATTTTTTTAATTTTATTTTTTATTTTTAAAAATTTACATCCAAATTAGTTAGCATATAGTGAAACAATGATTTCAGGAGTAGATTCCTTAATGCCCCTTACCCATTTAGCCCATCCCCCCTCCCACAACCCCTCCAGTAACCCCGTTTGTTCCCCATATTTATGAGTCTCTTCTGTTTTGTCCTCCTCCCTGTTTTTGTATTATTTTTGTTTCCCTTCCCTTATGTTCATCTGTTTTGTCTCTTAAAGCCCTCATATGAGTGAAGTAATATGATTTTTGTCTTTCTCTAATTTCACTTAGTATAATACCCTCCAGTTCCATCCATGTAGTTGCAAATGGCAAGATTTCATTCTTTTTGATTGCTGAATAATACTCCATTGCATATATATACCACATCTTCTTTATCCATGTATCCATCAATGGACATTTGGGCTCTTTCCATACTTTGGCTATTGTTGATAGTGCTGCTGTAAACATGGGGGTGCATGTGTCCCTTCGAAACAGCACACCTGTATCCTGTGGATAAATGCCTAGTAGTGCAATTGCTGGGTCCTAGGGTAGTTCTATTTTTAGTTTTTTGAGGAAACTCCATACTGTTTTCCAGAGTGGCTGCACCAGCTCGCATTCTGATTTTAACGTTTATTTTTATTTATTTTTGAGAGAGAGAGAGAATGAGCAGGGGCAGGGCAGGGAGGGAGAGGGAAAGAGAGGGAATCTCCAGCAGGCTCTGCACTGTCCCCAGGGAGGCCCATGTGGGGCTTGAACTCAGGAACCGTGAGATCATGACCTGAGTCGAAGTCAGATGTTTAATGACTAAGCTACCCAGGTGCTCCCAGAAATGTCACTTTTTTTTTAATGTTTATTTATTTTTGAGAGAGAGAAAGAGAGAGAAGAGTGCAAGCAGCAGAGGGGCAGAGAGAAAGGGAGACAGAATCCGAAGCAGGCTCCAGGCTCTGAGCTGTCAGCACAGAGCCTGACATGGGGCTCAAACTCAGGAATCCTGAGATCATGACCTGAGCCAAAGTGAGACACAACCGACTGATCCACCCTAGTGCCCCAGAAGGGTCACATTTTTGAACAACAACAAAAAAAGATCAGTGTGTGTCCATATATATTTTTACATGCATAGAAAAAGTGTGGATGAATACACACCAAAAGCAACAAGGGTCAAATCTGGGGAGCAGAACTGGAATTTGCCAAGTGTAATTTTTAATATAATTTTATATATAGTTTTGCACTATTTGAAATTATTTTTAAACTTGAGTAGAAAACTTTTTTTTTTTTAAAGAAAACAGTAAGAAAAATCTTTGAAATGACGAATCAATAGCAGTGATAGTGATGGACTGTAGAAAATATACAGAGGGACCATGGTTGATTGCAATGATCAAAAAAGCTTTCCTAGATAAAAGAGGGCATGAAAGATATTTCCAAGTTCAAATATTCCAAACAGGAAAACAAAGGTAGGAGAACACCAGTTGTCTTTGGAGGACAGCAAGATAAAGTGCAGCAACGGGAAATACATTTGGCAATGAGGTGCCAGTGTGGGTTTCTGAGAAGCCCTAAGGAGATCCCTCGAACGCGGTGTTTTAAGATTAAACTCTACAAACTTCCAGTTATTAGTAGTAGGTATGTAATATGAAACATTACATAACTAACACTGCTGTATGGTATATAGGAAAGTTGTTAAAAAGGAAATCTCATCACAAGGGGAAAATTTTTTTATTTTATCTATATACGGAGATGGGTTAGCTGAACGTATGGTGGTAATCACAGTACCTGTAAATCAAACAATCATGCTATATGCCTTAAAGTTATACAGTGATGTGTGTTAATTATTTCATTTCCTAATGAAACCAGAAATTAAAAAAAAAAAAAAAAAAAAAGATTAAACTAGCAGGAGTGGCGCAGATTAGGTGAAGGTTAGTTCCGGGAGTGCGGGTGCCCACTAGAGGGTGCTGTTTCAAAACACAGGCCCACTTGGTCTAAGGGGAAAGGAAAGTACCGCATTATAGAACGTCAGATAAAGAGGGCGTTCCGACAGTTGGACAAATTAGGACAATAAAGAGATGCGCAAATGGTAACTCTCCTCTTATTACCTCGCGCTCCCCAACTAGGTTCCCCCCCGCGGAACACAAAATTAAGCATGACAGTATGTCTGTAGCACGTGCCGCTGGGCTCCCCTTAAAGCAACTACTACTCCCAGGCTCCCTTGCGAGGCCAGGGCCCTCTTCCCAGGTGCGAGTGGGTCTTGCCGCAAGGCCTTTTGGGATCCGCAGTCTTGCAGTGTCTTCCGGGAATTGTAGTTCCTTTCCCACAATCTGCTGGGCGAGGCGGTGCCGGCGACCAGAGCTGCGCTGAGTGTTCAGGGGCCAAGATGGCGGCGCGCCGGGGACGGAGAGACGGAGTCGCGCCGTCACCAAGTGGGGGCCCCGGACCCGACCCCGGGGGTGGAGTGCGCGGCAGCAGTTGGGGGAGTCGGAGCCAAGCGCCGTATGGGACTGTGGGCGCTGTGAGTGGTGGGGAGCAGGTGAGAGGCTGGCTGGCGGCCCGCGGCTGGCAGCAAAGCAGCGTGTGCCGGGCGATGACACGTGGACGCCACAGGAAAGGGAGGAAGCGCTCGGGAGGCTATGCGGGTGGCTGCGGAAGACAGGTTGGGCTAAATGGACCTGGGCTGTTTGCTGGAGGGATGCAGGCAGAGGCGGGGTCCCCATGGCCATTCCTCCGGAATGCTGGAGGGGCATAGTCGGGTGTTGGAAACGGCCCGTGGTGGGGGGTCAGGGATTCGGACTTGGAATCGTGGGCTAAGACCTTCCTCTAAGGATGCCGAGTGGGGGTGCCCCTAGCACCGCGCCGCAATGCCTTTTCGGAGCCACGTGGGATTGGGGGGGGGGGGAGCAATTTTCCCGGGAGAACTTGTCGGCTTCCCCTCCCCCTCTAGGCGGCCCTGGCACCCACGTGGGTTGGGCTTCTGGTGGGGGGGTGGCCCTCGGGTCCACGTGGGGGCGGGGAGGGGATGTCCACGTGGCTCCCGCTCCAGGCTGCCCGGCATCTCGTATCGGCGTTGGAGCCGCACTGCTGGGAACTGGGTGTGTCTCAGCCTGTCCCGCCATCTCCGGCGGGGCTGGTGGGGGGGGGGGGGGCCCTGGCTGGGAAGGAAGGTAGGGGCTGCTAGAGTAAACTTTGCGCAGAGCCTTGGAGTAGTTTTTTTTCTCGTGCATTGGTCCACGGCGCCTCTCGACAGGGGATGGTGAAGGACTCTCCAGATGTGCGGGGAGTCAGTTCCCTGTGGATGTTAGAGTGTGTTGGGCAGTGTAGAAAGGCTGAGGTTGAAGGGCTGCGAAGTAAGCTTGTGGCGGCTTCTGTCTGACCGGCTTGTGGTGGGTTGTGAGTCATGGACACTGGCGTTTTGGTTGCTTTCGGACCTGCTTCATTCCTGATACAAGGGGCATGGGGAGTGTCAACATATACATGGGATAAGCCTAAGTAAGGTAAAGAGAATCCTTTCTCCTTCCCCCACTTTTTCCTCCAGCATCTCTTTTGAGGCCGCGGCTAAGGCCTGCTTCTTTTATTGACACACAAAAAATTGAGGTGGTCTGTATTTAAGGCTCTTTGGAATTTTGCTGGGGATGGGGAAAAGAGGCCATTTGAGAACTATTCACCACTAGTTGAACATTTATTGGACAAGGGTGGTTTCTTTCTGTCAGATTCTATTGGCTTGGCCTTCAGTTCTCCATACTGAGAAAGTGTTATCACACTCCTCTGCAGAGGGCTTCTTAAAAGTTGCCAGTGGGCTGGACTCAGTCTGAAAGGTTATCTCTCTTAAGCAGTTAAGCTGAGTCCTTGAAAGCTTTTGGGTTTTTTTTGTTTTGGTTTTAGGTGGGAATTGGGCCGCAGGCTACCAGGTAATGTCAGTTCCAGCAGACCAGTTCGGGCCCAAGATTCTGGGGACGTAGTTTGGGAGCTGCCCACCTTTTGGAGGAGAGGCAGGAAGGATCCACGATCCAGCTGTAATCCAAATTAGGTGGTTATTGGTGGTTGGAGATGGTCTCATGGAGAGATTATGTATATCTCTTCCCTTACGTCCTCCCCCCAAAAGATGGGCATGTGAAAGCTAGTCAGTCAACCAACTATTTATTGAGATACTGTATTCAGACACAAGGGATGCTGTGGTAAAACCACACATGGTCCGTGTTCTCCAGTATCGTCCAGTTTTATCGTGATAGACAGGCAATAAATAAATGATAAGTGGCACGAAAGGAAAAGTGCAGCGTATTTGGGATTATATAACCAGCAGTAGTAATCTATATTGTGAAGTCTGGGAAGGGATATTAAGTTGAGGTGAGGGAGGGAAGTTTTCATCATTGGAAATAGTATGGAAAGGCCTTGAAGTGGGAGGCTTCAATATGGCTTATTGAGGAAACAGAAACCTGTATGGCTGATGCATAGAGAGAGAGGCACAGTAGTAAGAGAGGACATACTGGAGAAGAGCCTAGTAGGGAAGATCAGGACCCCTGTAAGACATATTAAGGAGTTTAAACCTAATGCTAAGAGCAGTAAGCTGCTATTGGAAGGGTTTAGGAAGAGTCTCAAAGTGATCAGATGTGTATTCTTAATAACTTGTAGTTGTTTTTGAACCCTGTAGGGACAAGACTGGATGTGAGAAAGCCAGATGGGTTTCTCTGCTAGATGATCTTGGTATCTGGGAGCTGTGCTGTGTGAGGATTGAGGGATAGGTGCTGTCAGGTGAAGAGAGGGGTGTCTCTGACTAGGGCTCCAGTACCTGCCTGATGGAGGTGGTGAGTGGTTCCCAGAGCTGGGCATTGTCTTAAAGATTTTGGCCTGGTGGCTGGGTCAGGTAGGTGGCAGGGCAAGTTGAGATGCAGTCTCCTTGCTCACCCAGGAGGAGTGTTTGCTGAGCCAGGTGCTATTCAGCTGCTGGTTGTAATTATAGGATTGTGAAGGTCTGGGAGGAGTTAGTGCCTAAAACCTGCCACCTTTCACTTCCTCTCTGGACTTGGTCTCCTAAAGTGTATCTAGCCTTTCCTCTCTGGGCATTTGAACTCCTCAGCTTGGTTAGGGGGGTGGGTTTGGAGGGTATAGTCACACCTGTGTTTTTTTTTTTTTTTGCGTTCTCTTGAAAGAGGTGCAGAGTTTCCCTTTGCTGAGTGGGGGAGGGAGGCTTGTATTTGTTTCTATTCAGTCTTTCCATCATCTGTTTCCTATAGTGGAGATACCCCTGGCTTTGGCCTCTGGCCTTGCCAGTCCCATTCCAGCTACTTCTGGCTCTGCCCACACCCACACTCTTGACAGGCCTGGGCGGGTGGCTCCCTGCCTGACAAGGCTGAAGATGTTGCTGGTTCCCAGGCAAGTAGTGGGGTGGGGCTTTTCCATGTACTGACTCAAGGAATCAAGCTTTCTCTTCTTTTGCTCTCACATGGTAGGAGTAGGGAGGAGACTTTTCCTTTGGGACTACCATTGAGAGGTTCAGTGGCACACTGTAGGGCCTTCAAAATAAAAGTGTGAATTAAGTGTGAATCACAGCTGTGTATAAGACACGGTGCTAGGCATCACGAATAATTAGGAAGTATAAGAACAGTTTAAACCCTTCCAAGATCAAAGAAGGATATAGGCTAGTATCGTACAAAGGGTTATTTTGCCCCAAAGGAACTTAGAATTTAGTTTTAGTAATGATGCTAGGACTATCATGGGGTGGAGAGGGGACAAGATGTGATTGCCACTGGTACAGAAACCTGAATGAATTCAGGGGTGTGAGGAGAGATCAGCATGGATTGGGGAAGCCTGAGTTATCTTGAAGAAGGTAGGGTTTCTAAGCTAAGCAGAGAAGAGAGGCCTAGGCAGGATTTGGGAGAGGGAAGGTGGTTGGAGCTGAAATTGCCTGTTTGCTGACCACCACTCTTTCGGTGTACCCCTCAGACTGTTTGACTCTTCTGAAAAATCTTGTTCTTTCTGATGTTTTTACTCCCTGGTTTAGTGATCTTCTGTGGCTCCAACTGTTTCTGGATGGAGTCCAAACTTTTTTTTTTTTTTTTGCCCAGAAGATCCATGGACACTGCCATCCTGACTGGGGCTTTGTTTCGTAGGTTGTACTTCTCTCTGCCCAGCAAGTCCAGAGGTTTGGCTCTGGTGGGGCTCCTGCTGAGTCTGGGGCCATTGGTGGAAGCTTGGGCACCTGGTTTACAGAGCATATCATTCAGCTGCCCTAGGTGCCCCGTGCTCTGCAGACTTTACACCCTTCTGACTGTCCTGTTTGCCTCAGGTGCTGCTGCATGAGGAAGGGGACGATTCTGGTTTTGTCAGTCTGTCTCGGCTTGGCCCCTGTCTGAGGGACAAGGACCTGGAGATGGAGGAGCTGATACTGCAGGATGAGACACTGCTGGGGACCATGCAGAGCTACATGGATGCCTCCCTCATCTCCCTCATTGAAGATTTTGGGAGCCTTGGGGAGGTGAGCTGGGACTGGGTTTGGAGGTCTTCAGGTAGGAGCTTTGCATTGGAGGCTATGGCCCGGTGGCTCTGCTTTCCCAGGATCTTGGCTCCTGGATACCTAAACTGAGTCCTTGAAGTGTGTTTCTTATTTCTCCAGGAGAATTGGGCTACAAGCTGCCAGATTATATCCCATGTGAACATGCCCTGGCAGGCTTGGACTGTAGTCCTGCATGGGCCCCCAACTTACATGTCCAGGGGGGTTCCCATCTGTGTTTTGAGTTCAATTCCAGCCTAGCCGAGGGTTGTCTGCTGAGCATCCCACATCTAGGGGTGGAAGGAGTATGTGAAACATAAGCCTAAGTATCAATTCTGACAGGCCTCTGTTGGCATTAGAGGGGTGGGGATGGTAATGAATGAGATTAGAGCCCATGCTTCCTGGCAGTCTAGCAAATTGAGCTGAACTGAGCCTGAGAGGCTGATTCTCTTGGCTTGCAGTCATTCTGAGTGGCCAGTAGACCATTAGGAATAATGGTAGGACCTTTCTTTTGTCTTTCTGGAGCAGAGCAGGTTATCTCTGGAGGACCAGAATGAAGTGTCACTGCTCACAGCTCTGACAGAGATCTTGGACAATGCAGATTCCGAGAACCTGTCTCCGTTTGACAGCATTCCTGACTCAGAACTGCTTGTGTCACCTCGGGAGGGCTCCTCTGTGAGTGTGGGACCAGGGGAAGAGGGTATGTGGTTGGTGCAAATGTTAGAACCATGACTGTGGGCCTACTTATATAGTTGTGAAGCACAAACTCATCTCAGGTCTTTTTCTCCCTGTCAGCTGCACAAGCTGCTCACCCTCTCCCGGACACCTCCAGAACGTGACCTCATCACCCCAGTTGACCCACTGGGGCCCAGCACAGGCAGTAATAGAGTGAGTGGGGTAAGCCTGACCTAGGGAGCCTCGGAGACTCCCAGGAGGGAGAAGTATGTGGGGACAGGCCTGGAAAAATATATCCTTGGCGAAAATATCTGTAGCTTCTTTTCTCTTCTGCAGGTTGAGATGTCCCTCTCAGATCCCCCTTGGGACTTCTCCCCACCCTCCTTCTTAGAGACTTCCTTCCCTAAGCTTCCTAGCTGGAGACCCTCAAGATCAAGAGCCCGCTGGGGTCAATCCCCTCCTCCCCAGCAGCGTAGCGATGGGGAAGAAGAGGAGGAGGTGGCCAGCTTTAGTGGCCAGATGCTTGCTGGGGAGCTCGACAACTCCGTGAGCAGTATTCCAGACTTCCCTATGCACCTGGCCTGCCCGGAGGAGGAAGATAAAACAGCAGCAGCAGAGATGGCAGTGCAGGCAGCTGGCGACGAGAGCATCTCCTCCTTGAGTGAGTTGGTGCGGGCCATGCATCCATACTGCTTGCCCAACCTCACCCACCTGACATCACTCGAGGATGAGCTTCAGGAGCAGCCAGATGATTTGACACTGCCTGAGGATTGTGTGGTGCTAGAGATTGTGGGCCAGGCAGCCACAGCTGGCAATGACCTGGAGATCCCAGTTGTGGTACGGAAGATTCCTACTGGACCCCAGCCTGTGCTTCTGGATGACTCACTAGAGGCCAGTCCAGCTTTGAAGCTACTCATGCCTACACTAGAGTCAGAGACAGAGGCTGCTGTGCCCAAGGAGAACCTCTGCCCTCAGAAAGAGGGGTTGTCAGAGGAAAACCTGGAGTCAGTCTGCTTGTTAGAGCCCAAGGAGGTCATGGAACCAATGATGCCCAAGGAGTCTCAGAACCCACCAGCCAACACAATGCTGAGTTCCCAGAAAGCTCGAAAGGGCAGGAGGAAGAAGAGCAAAGAGCAGCCAGCAGCCTGTACAGAAGGCTATGCCAGGAGGCTGAGGTCATCTTCTCGTGGGCAATCTACTGTGGCTACAGAGATAACCTCACAGGCAGGAAATTTGCCTCAGGAGGAACTTAAAAGAGAGGTCGCACCTCCCCGTAGTAGAGGGAAGCCCCGGGCTTGGGCTCGGGCCTGGGCAGCTGCCTTGGAGAAACCTAGCTCTGGGAACTTGGAGAGTAGTGCTGGACAAGCTAGTGCTGCTAAAGAAGATCCTCTAGACCTTTATTCCAACCTGGTAGACAGCATCCACGCTAACCCTGTTCCAACTCATCTCTCACTGGTTGATTCTGCTCCATCCGACCCCATGCCACTTGAGTCTGTTGAAACTGATCCCACTGCAGTTAACCCTGTTCAAGCTGACCCTGTACCTGTTGATCCTGCATTGGTTGACTTTGCTTCAGCCAACTCAGAGCTGGTTGACCCTCTCCCAGCTGACCCAGTCCTGGCTGACTCAGCAGAAATTGACCCTACAGTGGTTGTTCCCATCTCAGATGACTTGCCACCAGGTGACCCTGTCCCAGCCGACTCAGCACCAGTTGACTCTGTTCCCAGTGACCTGGCTCCAGTTGATCCTGTGCTAGTTAAATCTAGGCCATCTGATCCCAGACGTGGTGCAGTGTCTTCAGTCCAGGGGAGTCCAGCTCCCCAGTTACTTCTGGAGTCAGAGTCCTTGGACCCCCTAAAGGCCATCATCCCCGAAGTCCGGGAGGTTGTGGGTCCTTTGAAGGTAGAAAGTAGTACCAGTGCCACAACCCAGGAAGCCAGACCTCGGCCTCTTAGCCTATCAGAGTACCGGCGACGAAGGCAGCAGCGCCAAGCAGATGCAGAAGAGAGGAGTCCCCAGCCCCCAGCTGGGAAGTGGCCTAGTCTCCCAGAGACCC
The DNA here is from genome assembly GCF_018350215.1 of Panthera leo. Lineage (NCBI taxonomy): Eukaryota > Metazoa > Chordata > Mammalia > Carnivora > Felidae > Panthera > Panthera leo. The sequence continues at coordinate 60,029,042 of NC_056689.1, forward strand.
CCACAGGGCTGGCAGACATCCCTTGTCTTGTCATCCCACCAGCCCCAGCCAAGAAGACAACTCTGCAGAGAAGCCCTGAGGTTCCTCCTGAGGCTTGCTTTGTGCCTATGGGTCCCAGCCCTGCTTCTCCTAGTCCTGAGCCACCTGCAAGCAAACCTGTGGCCTCAACTCCCACTGAACAGGTGCCATCCCAAGAGATACCACTACCAGCAAGACCTCCACCTCCTACTGTGCAGTCCATGCCCTCCACAATGCCCACTGCTTTGCCTTTTCCCCCAGGTGGGCTAGGCATGACTCCCATGATGCCCCTTCCTACAGGTGGGCAAGGGATCCCCAGTCTGCCCCCACCTCCCTTGCAGCCTCCCAGTCTTCCAATGTCTATGGGACCGGTGCCACCTGATCCCTATACTCATTATGCTCCTGTGCCACCCTGGCCTTGTTATCCCCCTGTGTCCCCTTCTGGCTATCCATGCCTCCCCCCGCCACCAACAGTGCCCCTAGTATCTGGTACTCCTGGCACCTATGCTGTGCCCCCCACTTGCAATGTGCCTTGGGTACCCCCTCCAGCCCCAGTCCCACCTTACAGCTCCAGCTGTGCCTATGGGCCCTTGGGATGGGGCCCAGGGCTGCAACACCCTCCATTCTGGCCTTCTATGCCACCACCTCCTTTGCCTCTGGCATCTGTTGGGAGAGCTGCTCCCCCATCCAAGGTGGAGCCCAGTGGCATCCCAGCTGGCCCTCCTGAAAGTGTACTTTCTGTGCCAATGGCTCCTCCTCTCAGTCTTGGGTCAACTGGCCAGGGAGCTTTGCAGATAGAGCCCACCAAGGTGGAGCCCACCAAGGTGGAAGTCAAGTCAGTGCCTGTGTCTCCTCATCTGAAACATAAGGTGTCCTCCCCAATGCAAAGCCCCCAGATTAAGGCTCCACCGTGTTTGTCTGCTGAGAGTGTGGATGTTGAGGAGCCTGCATCAGAGAGGCTAAAGCCTGAGATCCAGGAGACAAGGCCCAGGGAGAAGCCCCCCTCTCCTGTTACCAAGGTTGCTCCTACACCCACACCAAAGCAGAGCACTGTAACTAAGGTGCCTGCTGTCCACCCAGCCCGTCTAAGGAAACTCTCCTTCCTGCCTACCCCACGGACTCAAGGCCCTGAGGACGTGGTACAGGCTTTCATCAGTGAGATTGGTAAGTGCCACATGGTTTAGTTGATGTGAAAGGCATGGGGGTTGGATGGGGAGTGTCCTCCATAGAACACGATAAACCACTCTCATAGGGACTGGTCTTTGTCAGATTTGTTTGGAGGGTTCTTTGTTTTTTTGGAGGGTTCTTGAGAGAGCGAGCTCTGGGTTTGTTTGATTTCTTCTGCTTTGTGTTGCTGCCTTGGTTTGCTTAGTACAGTGGTTAGGGACAGCATCAAGGGAATTGATTTGGGAGATGACTTGGGAATTCCAGGACCTGGGCACTCAGTCGATAGGGGCTGGATTCCAATCCTGTGTTGTGTACTTCCACAGGAATTGAGGCATCGGACCTGTCCAGTCTGCTGGAGCAGTTTGAGAAATCTGAAGGTGAGGGCACCTAGGTAGCTATGCTGTAATCGCTTTTTATTGATGCTTTATTTGGGCCCAGCCCTGTAGTTGCTTAGGTGGAAGGAAGGGAACGGTGGAGGGGCGGTCTCAGTCCCAGAGAAGTAGTTTCAATCTGATTGCAAGGGGAAGACAAGGTTCATGGACAATACAGTCTAAGCCAGGGACAGGTGGCAGTAAGCATGGCAAGAATTATAAAGAGTAGTTGGATGTGGAGGTCCCAGTGGGTTGGGTTGGTTGGGGACATTTTTCTAGAAAACTGGCTGTTAGGCTGGGCTCTGAAATACAGGATGCATGTGTAGTGAATAAAGGCAGAAGTATAAGGAGGATTGTATGTTTGGAAGACAGTGGATAGCTGAGCTTACTCAGTACAAAGCAAGGATCTAGGTGCTCTGGAGGATACTATGTCCTGTTCGTAAGGAGCTTATGGTCTAATAGGGGAGGAAAATTACATAAATGTCCCTGAGTTAGTAACAAGTTATCTACAATACAAGGAAAAATGTAATATGGTGTAAGTGTAGAACCAGAATAGACCAAGACTGGAAAGTCAGGTCATATAGAACCTTGAACGCTAGTCTTAGAAGTTTGGACTCTATCTCAGACTCACTGGGAAGTTAACAGATATTTCTGAGCAGAAACATGATTAAAAATAGTACCTGGGTACCTACTAGAAGAGAATGGATCTCTCTGGGGAGAGTCCAGTGATATATGTACACAAAGTGGATTTTTCTTCTTTGGGTCTCAAAGCCAGCCCTTCTGTGCCTCCTCAATCTGGAACATCTGGTTGGCCTTTTAACTAATTTGGTTTCTTTGCAGCCAAAAAGGAGTGCCCTCCCCCGGCTCCTGCTGACAGCTTGGCTGTAGGAAACTCAGGGTGAGTATGGAGACATATGAGCGAGTTACCCTACAGCTGTTGGTCAGCAGCCGGCCGGTGCTTCAGGACCGTCAACTGGATGCCTCTGTTACAGGGCTTTTAGTCAGCTTTAGAGTCTTTCCCTGTTTCCCCCTCCCCTCCTCAGCTCATCACTACTGGGCACTGTCTTGGGTGGTAGGTAGGAGGGTGTGTACCATCCTCTGGCTGATTCCAGTCTGGGATTCCAAATGTCCTGGAGTTGCCTTTTGTCTTCTGGCAAATTGTGCCTTTGGGGATTTCTTTCCTTCCTTTTATCAAGTGTTAAGCTTGCTCAACACTGGTGATGATAAAAGATCAAGTGGGGTAAGGTGTTGGTGGCTAGGGCTCTCCTGACTCCTTGGACGAAGTACCCTGGACCTCCTTGTTCCTCAGTCTTCCAGCACTGAGAGGCCTTTTTTCATTTTTCATGTTCATGGTACCCTATCCTGTGCTGCCAAGCATATTCCCATCCATGTTGATTTTGGGTTGGTTTGAGCTAGGCAGGCAAGTCTCCTGGCTTAAAGGAGGTGGGGGGTATTTAAGGTCATAGCCAGCCTGCCTCCTAGAATTGGACAGAGCTGAGCTGAGACCCAAACTACATTCAGTCAGTAAGATCGCATTTGTGCTGGAGGAGAGTGATAGGGGCAGTTTGTGTATCCTATTCTTCTCTGCACACACCCCTCTCCCGTTGCTTTATGAGGAAAACATATACAAGATGTTGAGGAGGCAATGAACCAGGCTTTCCCTTTTCCCCCGCCAGCAACGTTGACACTCCCCAGGAGAAGAGGCCCCTAGACCGGTTACAAGCCCCAGAACTGGCCAACGTGGCAGGTGGGTTCAGGGTGGGGAATTCTGCCTTTGATTAGTTTATGCAGCGAATGTTTGTAGAGTCTGCCCTGCACTGGGTGTGTGTAGTTGTTGGGAATACAGAGATCTGATCCTCATCCTTGAGATTCTCACAGTCCAGGGAGCAGATGTATAAACGAGCATGTTGAGTATCAGAGATCGTATGTTAAAGGAGCCTTTGTGGTTTATAGTGGGATCTGAAATGGGTCGGTCAGGGGAGGGTCATGTACAGTTGGTGTTATCCCGGAGGCAGAGGTTTGAGAAGATGACTAATACCAATTAGGTTTAGGGGATGGGGCATTCTAGGGAGATGGAGCTGCTGGAGAACTGAAGAAATGAAACCAGCCTGTTACGTTTTGGGGAATTATGAGTTGTTTGGTTTGACTGGAGTGTAGTGGCTGATGAGGGTGGTGGGCAGAACTAAAGCAAGAGATAAAGCTGAAGTGTTAAGTAGGAAGTCAGATGAAGGGAACTTTGAATGCCGTGTTAAGCTGTTTGGACTTTATCTTTGCATTGAAGAAGCAATTGGTTACGGGGCCGTTCCCTGTAGCAGGAATGTAGAAAACAGGTGGATGGGCATGAAGCCCCAGGCAGGAGATCATTGGAAGGTGATTACAGGAGTCCAGGCAGATGCAGCCCAGGCAGTGTAGGGGGAGGGCTGGGTCTAAGAATGGAGAGGTAGACCATATAGGAGCTGGTCACTAACTAGGTTTGGGCAGTGAGAGGCTGAGGGGTTCAGGAGGACACTAGCTGTCTGGGTTTATATTGCTCGGTCCCCAAGATGGGGAACTTGGGGGAAGGAATAGTTGCAATAGTGGGAGAAGTTGGGCTGTTGACCTTTGGTGTACTTTGTGACATGAGGTGGGGGTCTCTGGAGCCCCTGGAAGTGTAGAATCGGATCTCATCCTGCTATCTCCATCCTCCCTCCCCTCACAGGGCTCACCCCACCAGCCACCCCTCCCCACCAATTATGGAAGCCCCTGGCTGCTGTTTCACTGCTGGCCAAAGCCAAATCTCCTAAGTCCACCGCCCAGGAGGGAACCCTGAAGCCTGAAGGAGTTACAGAGGCCAAACATCCAGCTGCAGCCTGCCTCCAAGAAGGGGTCCATGGCCCTAGTCCAGTCCATGTGGGCTCTGGGGACCATGACTATTGTGTCCGGAGCAGGACTCCCCCCAAAAAGACGCCTGCCTTAGTCATTCCAGAGGTGGGCTCCCGATGGAACGTCAAACGCCATCAGGACATCACCATCAAACCCGTCTTGTCCCTGGGCCTGGCCGCCCCCCTGCCCCCACGCACAGCTGCCTCCCAGGAGCCACTTGATCACAGGACTAGCAGTGAGCAGGCAGATGCCCCAGCAACTTGCCTTGCCCCATCCGCCTTGCTCTCCCCTGAGGCCTCACCTTGCCGGAATGACATGAACACTAGGACTCCCCCTGAGCCCTCAGCCAAGCAGCGGTCGGTGCGCTGTTACCGAAAAGCCTGCAGGTCGGCCAGCCCCCCAAGCCGGGGTTGGCAGGGCTGCCGTGGCCGCAGCAGCCGTTCTATCAGCTCTGGGTCCAACCGGACCAGCGAAGCATCTTCCTCCTCATCCTCATCGTCGTCTTCCTCATCCCGGTCCCGGTCCCGGTCCCTCTCCCCCCCACACAAGAGGTGGCGAAGGTGAGCTCTGATGGCCTGTTAGGTCCTCTTCATTTAGGAAGTCCATGGGCTCTCCTTTGGTTTACTTAGAAAGCTTTTGCACATTGAGCTTGATGCTTTCAGGCATTAAGGCTTCTACTTCTGTCCTTGGCTTTTGTCTTCTTCCCCTTTCCTGGATTATTGAAGGAGGCAAGCTGTGAGAAGATAGCTTCTATACCCTGTTTGAGTTTGGGGATCACCGAGGTCTGCTGCTTCCTTGACCCCTGCCTTGGGGAGACCATTAGGCTTGCGTCTCGCCCGTGTTTGATCCTTTACATACTTTATCAGTCCTCACTTCTGCTCTTTTCTTGTGGGATGTTGGAAGGTGGGATAAGTAGCTTGTTAATGGCAGTTCTTCTAATCATCTGTCCAGGAAAGAGTCTGGGCAGTTCCTTTGGTTGTCACTGTGGCCTCATACGTTTTCTGGCAATGCCTTTTTCTCAGTTAAAGACCAAGATTTTCCTACTTAATCCATGAATAATTTTTTGTTTTTAAACCAGAATAATCTCTTTTTAAAAAAAAAATTTTTTTTAAAAAAAATTTTTTTTTTTTTCAACGTTTATTTATTTTTGGGACAGAGAGAGACAGAGCATGAACGGGGGAGGGACAGAGAGAGAGGGAGACACAGAATCGGAAACAGGCTCCAGGCTCCGAGCCATCAGCCCAGAGCCTGACGCGGGGCTCGAACTCACGGACCGTGAGATCGTGACCTGGCTGAAGTCAGACGCTTAACCGACTGCGCCACCCAGGCGCCCCAAAAAAAAAAAATTTTTTAATGTTTATTCATTTTCTGAGAGCAAGACAGAGCACGAGTGGGGGAGGGGCAGAGAGAGGGAGACACAGAATCCAAAGCAGGTTCCAGGCTCTGAGCTGTCAGCACAGAGCCCAATGTGGCGCTCAGCCTCACTAACCGTGAGATCATGACCTGGCTGAAGTGGGACGCTTAACCGTCTGAGCCACCCAGGTGCCCCTGAGCCAGAATGACCTCTTAAGAAATGACCTCTACTCCATGTCTAGCAAGTCACCTCCTTTTTACATCCTGGTCACAGTACTGCTATGAGACATGTTAGGGGAGCAGGAACCCAGAGACCCAGGCCTGGCATCCCCAGCTAGACCTAGGGCCCAGCCCTTTATTCCCAAGTCTCCATTTATTTTTCTTTGACTTGTTAAACGTTTTTGTTGTTAATTGCATAGTTGAAAATAACTATGATCTATGTGAGAACACTCTAAAACATTCCAAATACGCCTAAAATTCATGAGGGCTCAGTTTGGTCATCTGTGGAGTTCTTCTAGATCTCTTTTCCTCTGCTTTTCCTTTGGTCCTGAGCTTCCGGACAGGGAGGCAAGGTTGGGGCCAAGGTGAGGTAAGCAGAATATATCTGCACCACTCCCAGCATTCCTGCATGCCTCTTTATTCTCTAGATCCAGTTGCAGTTCTTCTGGACGTTCCCGAAGATGCTCTTCCTCGTCCTCCTCCTCATCTTCCTCATCTTCCTCATCTTCGTCATCCAGTTCCCGAAGCCGGTCCCGCTCCCCATCCCCCCGCCGGAGAAGTGACAGGAGGCGGAGGTGAGTGTGTGATCAGGGAGTCTGGGTATCTGGGATGCAAATCCCAAATTTGAGAGTTCTGAGACTTGAGTTGTCTAATGTCTGGGGGGCTGATGGCACCTTCTTTTCATGTCAGGTACAGCTCTTATCGTTCACATGACCATTACCAAAGGCAGAGAGTGCTGCAGAAGGAGCGTGCAATAGTGAGTAGAGGAATAGGTCCTGGGAGGATGGGGCTTGCCCCTGAGCCATGAGCTTGGAGAGCCTTCTGCAGCAGTGGCCTTGGCTCATGGTGTGTCAATTTTCCTTGTCTCAACATAGGAGGAGAGAAGAGTGGTCTTCATTGGGAAGATACCTGGCCGCATGACTCGGTCAGAATTGAAACAGAGGTTCTCTGTTTTTGGAGAGATTGAGGAGTGCACTATCCACTTCCGTGTCCAAGGGTAAGGTTGGACCTTTAGGTCAGAATGTCCTTTCCACCCCATTTGTCTACCTTGGTGCTGCTTTGTCTTTCCCCCTTCCTTCCTCTGGTGTGTTAGGCAATGTAGGATGACACCTTCACTCCTAGTCAGAGGGTTGGCCATTTGGGGAAGAAGAACTACCCGAGTCTCTCTCTACCCTGGGAAGTATCTCTTCTCCTTGGCAAGTGCCTAAATAGCCATCCCAGCCTCTGCCTCACCTTCCTCACCAGTGACAACTACGGCTTCGTCACTTACCGCTATGCTGAAGAGGCATTTGCAGCCATCGAGAGTGGCCACAAGCTAAGGCAGGCAGATGAGCAGCCCTTTGATCTCTGCTTTGGGGGCCGCAGGCAGTTCTGCAAGAGAAGCTATTCTGATCTTGGTGAGTGGAGGAGACCCCGAGGCTTTGGTATACTTCATATTGTCCCCAGAAGGGTTTCCAACCTTTTGAGAGTGGAGCTAGGTAGACTTGTCACTAGGTGACACACAAAGAACACAAAGGGGGTGGGATGAGAGGAGAAATGGGGGCTCTTTAGTCTTATTTACTTAACACCAGGGTGATTGATGTTATTCCATCCATTAGTGGGGTGGGAGGAGGCTGGCCATTTGAGGACCCTGTGATTGGGAAGTATTGTCAGAGACCTTGATGTCTGTCTCTATTTTTATAGACTCCAACCGGGAAGACTTTGACCCTGCTCCTGTAAAGAGCAAATTTGATTCTCTTGACTTTGACACATTGTTGAAACAGGCCCAGAAGAACCTCAGGAGGTAACCCTGGGCCCTTCTCCCCCTTCCCTCCTTCTTTGGAGGTGTCCAACCTCCTCCACCCTCCCCTCCCCCAATTTAGGGGAGAGAGCTGCTAGTGAGATGACTGTTTTATAAAGAAATGGAAAAAAGTGAAATAAAAAATGTGTTAAATCAGATTTTTGAAGGGTTATTTGTTTTTTTATAACAGGCATTGAAACAAGTTAACTCATTCCTATGTTAAGATGGGGCTGAGGGGTTCCCCTGTGTTTGGAAGTTCTAAGGCACTATACAGACCAATAAACACGAACTACAAACAATTTCCAAGTGCTGTTGTGCTTCTTTCAATGGTGCTAGTGCCAGACATACTCACTTTTCCAATCTGAATGCAATCAGGGACAGGCTTACCTCCATTTAGTTCCTAGGACCCCTCTTTGGTTTGATGCAAAATCCTATTGGACTTGATACTTGTCTCCTTAGGTTGTGTTGTCTGTGAAATCAGTCTTCTAGGGCAGTGTTTCTCAAACTTTAAAAGGGATCTCTTCAGAATGTAGATTCTGACTTCTGGGGTGGAGCCTGAGATTCTGCATTTCAAACAAAGGGATGCTGATGCTGCAGTCTCAAGGAAGGGATTTTACCATCAAGAACCTGGAGGAAGTTTGCAGTTGTTCCAAATGAAGGATCTCTAAACAGAAGCTTCTGTGTACATGTACCATTTTAGCTTGAGCACAATGCTTGGTACACAAGAGGTACTCAGAAAAACACATGCATGTGGACAGACATCTGGGAAAGAGGGAGTTGTAGGAGTTATATCTATTAGCAGAGTGCCTATTTTGAGAAAAGCAAAGGAGACATGGGTCCCCTGAGAAAGTGGGTCCTTACCCTTCAGAAGGTTTATTAATGGGAAGTAGTCAAAGGGTAGTGGGTAAAGGGATTGATGTCTGCTAATGTGATAAAACTTGGAATTAACTTGGCAGGCCTGGGCATTGATTTTTGAATATCATGACAGACACTTGGGAGGGTTTTCTAGTTCTCCCACAGGGAGAGTTCAGGTGTGAACTGTGACTCGGGAGGTAGGAGGATTATTTCCAGGATTATAGAATTGAAAAGATTGCTGCTGTATTGCTCAGAGTTGGTGCAATGGCTTTACATTTCATGGAGCTGACCTAATGCTGAATGAGTATGTAAGAGAGGAAGGGGTTGTCTCATGGGCAAATCATGAGGTAGGGGCATTTTTGGGGAATCGTCCCTCTATTACCATGGATAAAATGAAGGATCCTCTCTGTATTTGAGGTGGGAGTACAGGGGCTGGGGTGGTATCTAACGGCCTCTTCTGCTTAGTGGAGACAGGGAAGATGAAGGGTGGGAATTCTCTGGCCGTGCGAACGGTAGTGATTGGGAGATCCTGTGACCCTAGTCTAGAGAGTCCAAGGACCGCTCAAGCCTCCCGGCTCACTCTGGAATGCGAATCCCAGCTGCGGCTCCGGAAACCGCAGCACTGAAAAAAAGTGGCTCTAGCAGAGCGCGGGAAGGCTGGAGATTTCCCGCCACTACCGAGGGCGGGACACGTGACGTCAGGGCTCCGCCTTCACAAGGTGGCGGACGAAGGGCTCCGCCCTTACCAAGATGGCGACACTTGTGGCACCGGAAAGGCCTTACAGATTTCGCCTCGATCCCGCCTCCAAAGTGGAGGCGGAACTGCCATGTGGGGAGTGCCCGCCCCTTCCGCTGTGCCCCCGCGCCGCGCGGTGACGTCACAGCGGATCCGCCGTCGTTCCGCCGGGTTCCCAAGTTCCTGAGTTGTGCGCGTCAGCAACGGTAGTGACGCGTATTGCCCGGAGGATGGCGGACGCCGGCTTGCGCCGCGTGGTTCCCAGCGACCTGTATCCGCTCGTGCTCGGCTTTTTGCGCGATAACCAGCTGTCGGAGGTGGCCAATAAATTCGCCAAGGCAACAGGCGCTGTGAGTGCGGGCTTGGGGCAAAGGCTGGGGTGGGATGACCACAGGGCTTCGGGCCCTGACAGGTTCAGGTTTCCGGGTACGGAGGTCTCTGGGGTCTGCCAGTGCAGTATCTGCGGACCCTTTGTGCTGAGCTCCTGGAGGTGAGCCGAGAGCCTAGAGCCTCCGCACCTGGTCTCCCACGAGGTCTCAGTAGATAGCGCAGAGTCTTGTTGCTTTTTTCTGGTGAGCGGTGCAACGACAGCAGCGTGGGATCCTCGTGGCCCAGGTCACGTGGCTGGCGGAGTGCGGCGAGGAGGGAGCGTGGTGTCCTACCGGAGGCATTGGGGGCTCTTGGTTTCTCCTTTGGGTTTTACGCTGGCTGATGCAAAGCGTGACTTGACCATAACTCTCAGTAGAATTTATCCGGGACTCAATGATAAAATTGCTTTATAAATGAAGAATGGGTTTTTTCGTTAGTAAAGAAAAAAATGAGAGTAGAGGCATGGTTCTGCTTTAAGGTATATTGAAGCAGAACTGAGCATCAAAGTCCTAGCAAGCAGTGGTCTTGGATCTTCGACTTCTGGAATCAGGCACATTTAGATTTGGGACCAGGCTCTGTCACTTTTTAGGATGTATAACCTGAGCAGCTTGCCCAATCTCTCTGATTCTGTTTCTATTCCTATGGGGAATGTCATCATCCACTTTATAGGATTTTTGTGAATTTCAGTAACATGATAAATATGAAGTGACAATCTAGGTGCCTGATGCTCAGGAAGCATCAATGAGCGAAAGCTGTTATGATAGTTATATTAATTAAGGATGTTTTAAACACATGTAAAGAGAATGGGGCGCCTGGGTGGCTCAGTCGGTTAAGCGGCCGACTTCGGCTCAGGTCATGATCTCGCGGTCCGTGAGTTCAAGCCCCGCGTCGGGCTCTGTGCTGACAGCTCGGAGCCTGTTTCAGATTCTGTATCTCCCTCTCTCTGACCCTCCCCCGTTCATGCTTTGTCTCTCTCTGTCTCAAAAATAAATAAACGTTAAAAATAAATAAATAAATAAATAAACACATGTAAAGAGAAGATGGCTAGGGAGGTGAAAGGTTTGGAATCTCCCTTTCAAGAAGAGCAAACATGAGAGTAGGGTGTTGTAGTCTTTGATAGTGTTCTTAGCCTTTGACTAAGAAGATCGGTTTCTTCGTGGCAGAATCAGGCTGCACAAGAACAGAACGAAATCAGCTTTAGAAATGACTTCTTTAAGCTGGGACAGCCTGCCATGTGATCTCCTACAACTGCTTTCATATTGGAACTTTTAAAAAATTTATTTTATTTTATTTTTTTAGTGTTTATTTTTGGGAGAGTGTGAGAGCGTGGGGGAGGGGCAGAGAGAGAGGAAGACAAAGAATCTGAAGCAGGCTCCAGGCTTTGAGCTGTCAGCACAGAGCCCGATGCAGGGCTTGGACTCACAGACTGTGAAATCATGACCTGAGCCGAAGTCCGATGCTTAACTGACTGAGCCACCCAGGCACCCCTCATATTGGAACAGTTTTTGAATTGACTGTTAGGGAGGCTGCAGAAAGTGTTTCCACAAGGGGCTGGATGGAATTGGGCCTTTGAGAATCAGGATTCTTTTATGTGACAAAAACTAATCCTTGTTGGATGGCTTACTAAGTGCTACATGGTGTTTCCAGATACTAAGTCCTTTACGTATGCTATCTCTAATTCTCTAAACCACTTAATAAGATGTATAGTATTATCTTCACGTTATAGTGAAGAAAACAGTCTCAGAAAGATTAAATAATCTGCTCAGAGTCACACAGTAGTAACAGATAGAGGTGAGTTTCATACCTGTACTCGTCTCATTCTGAACCTATACTCTTATTGATACTGTAATGTCCTGCCATTATTTATTTTTATTGCATCAACTAATAATCTATATCAGTGTAATTAATAGCTGAATGGAGTTTTGTATTGAGTATATAGCTTAGCTTTTTAACCAGTTTTGGAAGCTGGGTTCCAGTGATTTGGTATTATAAACCACATTGCAATAAACACTCTCTCGTATTAATGTTTGTGTTCTTGTTTCATGGGTAAGGATACATTTCTAGGCAATGCATTGCTAAAATAAAGGGAATGCACATTTTCTTAAAAACTGTGATAAATAGGACTGACTGGGAATAGATGGTGCCAAAAACTATATTACAGGAGTAACCCAAGCTTTTGATGTCAAAAATTGGGGGAGTACATAAACATAAACATATTGTTCTCTTAATTTAAGCAAGTCAGAGAAGTCTTCCAAAGGTGTAACATTTACAGCAAATGTAGCAGATATAAAACTGGCTACTTTTAATGAGAGAATAAAATAAGATCTAATTTCCCCTAGAACAACCAGGATAAAATTTTCTTATTGAGCTTTCTTTTTTCTTCTCTAGACCCAACAGGACGCCAACGCCTCTTCCCTCTTGGACATCTACAGCTTCTGGCTCAAGTAAGTCTTCCCTGTACCACTGTGGCTATTTTCCCCCCAAGGGGTTGGGCTGTGTTCCTTGGTGTGAGAAGGTCCTGAGCCCTCAAAGGTTAGCCTCATCTACTTCAGCAGGTCCACCAAGGCCCCAAAGCGGAAGTTACAGGTAAACGGACCAGTGACTAAGAAGGCTAAGAAGAAGACTTCGTCCAGTGACAGCAGTGAGGACAGCAGTGAGGAGGAAGAAACCCAAGGGCCTCCAGCTAAGAAAGCTGGTAAGGGTGGGCAGGTAGTTGGGGTTAGTGGTTCCCAGAAAGGGATTTGTAGCCTGCCAGTACCCATGGCTGATTTTCACTGGGGTCTGTGCTTTTGTTCAGTTGTACCTGCCAAGCGGGCCAGTCTGCCTCAGCATGGTGGAAAGGCTTCAGCTAAAGCAACAGAGAGCAGCAGCAGTGAAGAATCCAGTGATGAGGAGGAGGAGGACAAGAAGAAAAAGCCTGTTCAGGTTTGCAACTTGGGGGAGGAAAGAGGTTGCTTAAGGAATTAGAAAAAACCTGAAATCCTGGCTTATAGCTTGGAACCAAGGGATGGCAGTGGTATATAACAAATGACCATGGAGAAGAAAATCTGAGGACTTTGAGAGAGATGATAGAAGTATGAAGTTTGGAAAGGATATGCGAGGTTGAAATTGTACTCTTAATCTAGAGGAACCCGTTTTGTTTCCCAGGTGATATTAGGTTTCTCTGGGATACTAAGACTCCCAAGAGTAAGAGTCTGTTTTGTAGGTAGGTGTTGGGAGCTCTAAGCAGGGAATGGCAGGGACAGGGCTGATATTTTTGTTTCTTATGAAGAGTTTGGTGCTCTTTTCAGATGCTTGCTTGCTTTCTGTCTTTCTTTTTTTTCTGTTTCTGTCTTTCTCTAAGTAAACTCTGTACCACACATGGTGCTCGAACCCATGATCCTGAGATCAAGAGTTGCATGCTCTACCAACTAAACCAGCCAGCCACTCCCAGATGCTTTCTTGTTTAACTTCCCCTTGCTTTTATTGTTCTGTTAGTTAGCCCCTAAAAAATAGTCTAGGATGGTGTCTACCGTAGGATGTACTTTGGGTACCAGAAGTTTGCTGATTCTCCCCCTTATTGTGTGTTTTCTCACAGAAGGGAGTTAAGCCCCAACCCAAGACAGTCAAAGCTCCTCCTAAGAAGGCCAAGAGCTCTGATTCTGATTCAGACTCAAGCTCAGAAGATGAGGCACCAAAGAACCAGAAGCCAAAGACAACACCTGTGGCAGCTAAGGCTCAAGCTAAAGCCTCAGCCAAATCAGGTACTATTACTGTTCCCAAAAGCCCAGTCTGGGGTTGCTGTGGGGACTGGTATTAAAATTGCTTATTCAGGGGGCACCCGAGTGGCTCAGTTGGTTAAGTGTCCGACTTCAGCTCAGGTCATGACCTCATGGTTCATGCGTTCGAGCCCCACATTGGGCTCACTGCTGTCAGCATGAGCCTCAGATCTTCTGTTCCTCCTCTCTCTCTTCCCCTTCCCTGCTTGCGCTCCCTGTCATTCTCAAAAATAAATAAGCATAAAAAAAAAAAAAACATGTTTTCAAAATTGTTCATTCAGCACAGGAGTGAAATGGTAGTGGTTGTTGAACTAGAGGTATTGATTAGTGTCTTTTTTTTTTTAAATAAATGTTTGTTTCAAGTATGAAAAGTAATGTTTAAACATTATCCAAAAATTATATTCAGCTTAACAAGTACAAAACAAGATTTCTGACAAAGTTTACAATTAGGTATAAAATTAGTGTCTTTTTTTTAAGAAGCTTTTTATTAATAAGTGAAGATTACGTAATTAGGAGTTAGGTATTAGAGATAGCTTACAGTAAGGAAAACTTTTTAAGAATGGTATCCATTTGCCATTCTTGTTGATTTCATAGACGATTTATATTCTCATAGATCCCATTCTGTAATGACCATTTCTATCTCTATCCTTTGTCCTTTTCACTACCGTTATTTCTCCTGTGCATTCACTCCATAGGGCATGTGAGAGTTTAAACTTCTGTAGTTCTCTCATGGTGACAGGTTATGATTTATAGGAGCTTCTTTGAATGGAAGTTGGAATGAAAGATCTCATAGAGCATATTTGAATTATTTACATTATATCATTATCTTAAAGATAGTTTTATTCTTGAAATTAGTCAGGAAAGTCATCCTTTGATAGTTAGCCACAGCAGTCCCCCTCATGCCTGCTCTAAAGGCAAGAGGACTGGTAGACTCCTAAGTTCTGAGCTACAGGTTTCTATGGTCCCTTACAGGCTTGATACTTCTTTTTTTTTTTTTTTTTTTTAATGGTTTTATTTATTTATTTATTTATTTATTTATTTATTTTTTTAACGTTTATTTATTTTTCAGACAGAGAGAGGCACAGCATGAACGGGGGAGGGGCAGAGAGAGAGGGAAACACAGAATCGGAAGCAGGCTCCAGGCTCTGAGCCATCAGCCCAGAGCCCGACGCGGGGCTCGAACCCGCGGACCACGAGATCGTGACCTGAGCCGAAGTCAGACGCTCAACCGACTGAGCACCCAGGCGCCCCGGTTTTATTTATTTTTGAGATAGCATGAGGAGGGAAGGGGCAGAGAGAGAGGGAGACACAGAATCCGAAGCAGGTTCCAGGCTCTGAGCTGTCAGCACAAAGCCTGACGTGGGGTTCAAACTCACGGACTGTGAGATCATGACCTGAGCTGAAGTCTGACACCCAACCGACTGAGCCACCCAGGCGCCCCCAGGCTTGATACTTCTTAACGCTTTTTTTTTCCTTCTTAGGTACACCAGCTCGGGTAGCACCTAAAATAGCCAATGGCAAAGCAGCCAGCAGTAAGAGCAGCAGCAGCAGCAGCAGCAGTAGTGATGACTCAGAGGAGGAGGAGGCAACAGCCATACCTAAGAAGGTTTGGGCCATAATTTCTACCAGAGGACTGGGCACGGGAGTGGGGGTTTCTCCATTTCCTGGCAGGATTGGTTGGACCAGCATTTTCCTGTGGTAACTGATTTTCTGTGTATAATGCAGACTGTACCTAAAAAGCAAGTTGTGGCCAAGGCTCCAGTGAAAGCAGCAGCCACCCCTACCCAAAAGAGTTCCAGTAGCGAGGACTCCTCAAGTGAAGAGGAGGAGGAGCAGAAAAAACCCATAAAGAAAAAACCAGGTAACTGGACATGGGGATTCAAGCTGCATGACTGTGACCAGATCCAACTGCAGGAGGATCTCTGCAGTCACCACATGGACCTCTCCTTAGAACCGCTTGACATGATGACAGCTCGCTTCTCCCAGAGAAATCTGCATTGCTTTTTACAACCCAGATGCAGAAACGATATGCCATCATCTCTGCCATATTCTTTTGGTTAGAAATGACTCACTAATTCTAGCCCACACTCAAAGGAAGAGGAATTAAGCTCCATTTCTAGAAGGGAGCAGAATCAAAGAATTATTATATGTACATTAAAACCATGACACTGTCTTTCTTAAACAGGTCCCTATAGTTCAGTCCCCCCACCTTCTGCTGCCCTATCCAAGAAGTCCCTGGGAACCCAGGCTCCCAAGAAAGCTGCAGAGAAGAAAGAGCCTGTAGAGAGCAGTGAGGACAGCAGTGATGAGTCTGGTGAGTCCCCACCTGTGGAGACTGGGTCTGGGAAGCTACATGAGGAATATGGAAGACAAAAATACCTCTGTCCCTTATTGCTTTTCGCTGAAGCAGGACAAACAGGGCTGTGTGGGTCTTTGCATCCTTCTTTTTATTGCTTTTGATTGGGTCGGGACTCCGGTCCCAGCCTAATGCCATAGGTTCTCTCCAGATTCGAGTTCTGAAGAAGAAAAGAAACCCCCAGCTAAGACAGTCATCTCTAAAGCAACCATTAAACCAGCTCCAGCAAAGAAGGCATCAGAGAGCTCTTCAGACAGCTCAGGTGAAGCATATGGAGGTCATCAGGGCAGTGGGGACTCCAGGGGCTCCCTTCCATTTGACTTGTTTATTCTGTCTTCTCTGTCTAGACTCTGACAGTTCTGAGAATGAAGCTCCTGCCAAGTCAGCTGCTACCACCAAGAATCTCCCAAGTAAGCCAGCTGCCACTCCCAAGCAACCTGCAGCTAAATCAGCCACAGCTCCCAAGCAAGCTGCAGGCAGTGTCCAGAAGCCTCTGACCAGAAAGGCTGATAGCAGCTCCAGTGAGGAGGAGAGCAGTTCTAGTGAAGAGGAGAAGACAAAGAAGACTGTGGCCACCCCCAAGTCAAAGGCAATGGCCAAAGCAGCTCCATCTCCGGCTGCCAAACAGTCCTCTCAGGGTGGTAGGGACAGCAGCTCTGATTCAGACAGCTCTAGCAGTGAGGAAGAGAAGGAAGAGAAGATATCAAAATCCTCAGTTAAAAAGAAGCCACAGAAGACAGCGGGAGTGGTAGTCTTTTCCAAGCCAGCCACCGCAAAGAAAGCAAAGGCTGAGAGTAGCAGCTCTTCCTCTGATGATTCCAGTGAGGAGGAGGAGGAGGAGGAGAAGCCTAAGGGCAAAGGCAGTATAAGACCACAAGCGCTGAAGACCAATGGGACCTCTGCACTGACTACCCAGAATGGAAAAGCAGACAAGGACAGCAATGAGGAAGAAGAAAAGAAAAAGACAACCGCAGTTTCTAAGCCAGGTCCATATCCAAAGAATTGGGTGGGATATACTTTTGGGGGATGGGACAGGGAGAGGAGGCCTACGATTAGGCTTCCAGTTGTATGCATTCAGTGCATGGGAACTTGGGAGGAGGAATAGGAAACTGGTCTCCTGAGTCTGGCTGTTTTGTAGGTTCAGGAAAGAAGCGGAAGCAGAATGAGGCTGCCAAGGAGGCAGAGACTCCTCAAGCCAAGAAGATAAAGCCCCAGACCCCCAACACGTTTCCAAAAAGGAAGAAAGTAAGTTATCTTATTTCTTTCTCAGGAGTCCGCTTTTAAAGAGTAGAAAGAAAAATGTGGGATCATCTTGACAACTCTCTGCCTGGCCTGCCCTAAATGCTCCTATGTGTAGCTGAGGAGGGCTTTTCTGTTACATGACAGAACATGTTTAGTTTCTTACTTCATTCTTCTCCAGGGAGAAAAAAGGGCATCATCACCATTCCGAAGGATCAGGGAGGAGGAAATCGAGGTAGATGCTCGAGTGGCAGACAACTCCTTTGATGCCAAGGTGAGGGGGGTGCAGGTGTTGGCTATTCTTGAGGGGAATGGGTGGAAGGGAGGACAGCATTTTGGTTTAGGTTGGTGGGAAGCTCTCTGGGTTCAGGTTGCCTTGAGCAAAGAGAAGAAAGTAACAGGGCCTTGTTATTGTCCTTCTGTGTATTAACCACTTCTCTCTGCTTACCAGCGGGGTGCAGCTGGAGACTGGGGGGAGCGAGCCAATCAGGTTCTGAAGTTCACCAAAGGCAAATCGTTTCGGCATGAAAAAACCAAGAAGAAGCGTGGCAGCTACCGGGGAGGCTCCATCTCTGTCCAGGTCAATTCCATTAAGTTTGACAGCGAATGACCTGGGGCCATTTGTGGCGAAGTAGGGTGATGATTGGAGACCACTTGCTTTCCCCAGTGGACCTGGGAACCATCAGCTCTCTTAAGGAAGGGTCTTGGTGAGGACAGCAGTTTAGAATAGGTCCGAAGACTTTGCATTGTCACAACTTCTCTGGTCCTTTTCTGTGTCCGTAGTTTTGTACAGATTTGTTTTTGAGTGTTGAGTAGTAAGGACAACATAAGAGGAGTGGTTTTTTTTTTTTAAGAAAAAAAAAAATTTTTTTTTTTGTTGTCATTCCCTTCTCCCTGTTCTGTGGAAGTCCTCATACTGAGAAATTTGTATATTTTATATTAAATCATTTCCTATAGATTTTTGTTGTGATTTTCAGAGGTGGGTTCCCACAGATAAAATCTTAGCTATTGCCTAAAACATAGTGAGGGTCACATGTACGAGTTTTTATAATTGAAGAATTCTGCCTGTGTGAGTACACGGGTCCACATTTCATCCGTCCTACCCCTCAGTGCTCTGGGAAGAGGCAGTTAAGAATGATTAATGTGTATATGTTTGGTAAGCATGCAGTGTGTAGTTCATCCCCATTCATGGGGTCTAGGACTGATGTTTTCAGCGAGCATGGACTTAACTACTTTTTGGGGTAAAATTCACTTTTGTTGGCAGACACAGTTCTGTTGTAGTGTGAATGCTGTGGGGTTAGTCTGAATATTTTGTTTTCTGTAATTTTAACATTACCTAATGTTTGCAATACATGTTTAGTTTTTCAATTTGAAAACATAAAACTTTTCTATTGTTCAAAGGCTTTTTTTGATGACCCTTAATAGTACTAAGTTGAGGAGTGCGTCTTGGTTTTTACATTTTACAGAACAAAATGACATTAATTTAATCTGAAAAGTACACATCACTTGGTATTTCTGTCTTGGTAACAGTGGTGACACAAAATTGATTTCATTAACTCCTACATGGTTGGAAATCTGATCGAAACGAAAGAATAAAAGCTATAATTAAAATTCTCAGTCTTCAGTAGGCATTAGGTTACATTAGTCAGGTGAATTTATAGGTAACCTGTGTATGTGCTAATGGAACTAGGATGAACCTTTATAAAGCATATTAGGTGGTAAGACTTACGTGGGGTGGGGTTGGTTGGTATGCATCCTAACAAGATTATGGTGTCTTATAGTTGGAACATGGGAGCAATTGATGTGCCCCTTTCAGAACCTTAACTGTCAGTAACAGTGGAGAGAATGATAAAAACCAGTGAGCAGAAAGAAGACTCCCAAGGCCAAGCTAGCTTATCGTAAAGCTGTTGGAGATGACCGTGCTTATTAGCCAGAGCAGGATGGGGAGGAAAGAGACAACAGCAGACGAGTCTGAGCTGTTCCTTTGGTGGGAAAGTGTGCTCTAGCTTCATGGATGAGGGAGGTGTAGGTTTTAAATTTAGCCTCCCCTTGTTTGGATTCCACACTTGCCAAGTAACTTGATAATTACTTGGTTTTCCCTGTAACTGCCTCTAGGAAGAACATACACTGTTCATGCTGACATAGGTACATCAGTCTGCATGGTAAAAGTTACACATCTTACTACAAAATAATAAACTGGCTGGTTTATAATGTGTCTTGGGAGTTTTTTATTGAGTCCAGAGCCCTCCCACCTACTCAAACCAGAATTTGGGGGCCAGTTAGAGGGCTGGAATGAAGACCTGTGACTTCATTGTAGAACCTTCTTGGCAGTGACTTTTATTGTTCACTTATGTCCATACCTTGTGTCATGGTGCCTTTTCCAGGCAAAATAGTCCAGGCTATGCATAGTCTAATAGGGGGTTGGCAAAATGGCCTATGGGTGAGTTCAGCCCATGGCCTTTTTTGGTAATGTTTAGGTGCTAAGAATGATTTTTACATTTTATAAGTGCTTGAAAGAATATGAGGCTGACTCTATATGGCCCACAAACCTATGATACTTACTATTTGGTCCTCTGGACAAAGTTTGCTAACTCCTGGTCTAAAACCGTGATTTCATAACAGTGGCTGAAAATTGGAATCATCTGGGGACTTTTAATAGTGATACTCAAGGGCTTATCCCAGACTAGCTGAGTGAGATCCTGGTGCTTTCTGGTGGGGCCTGGGTGTTAGAATATTCTTTAAAAACTCATAGGTGATGCTAATGAGCGGCTGAGGTTGAAAACCACTACTCTAAGCTGTTTAAAAGAATTGGTATTTTTTCATTCCTCTCATGCATCCATTTTCAAATACGCTTGTTATATCTAATAGCATAAAGTGAGGTTTAAATTTCCCTCTTAGCCCTAGTTGTTGGGACTTGATTCTGTGTCTTCTCCATAGTTTCTCTGAATGTACTGTTACGTGCATCCACTCATTTTTTCCCTTACACAAATGGGGTAGGTTGCTATATGCAGTGTTTCATAACTTTAGAGTTCATTTCATAACAGCTCATTTTTAATGACTGCATGGTACTCCATTGTATGGAAATAGAATGCTATTCAAACCGGTAACTTACTGGTAGATGTTTAGATTTTTTCAGTATTTTGCTATTACAGATAGACCCGCAGTAGTTTTTATTTGTTTGTTTGAGGGAGAGAGAAGCTAGGCTCAACTGAAGTAGGGCTCTTGTTTACCCAAAGCAGGGCTGTGTTCACCTGAAGTGAGGGTTCATGCTCACCCAATGCGGGACTTGAACTCATGAACCATGAGGAGATCATGATCTGAGCCAATGTCAGATGCTTAACCATCTGAGCCACCAGGTGCCTTTTTTTTTTTTTTTTTTAAGTAAACTCTACTCACAAAGTGGGACTTGAATTCATGACCCCAAGATCAACAGCCACATGCTCAATGGACTGAGCCAGCCAGAGACCCTACACAGTGGATATTATAAGAGTTTATTTTATTCTATTAAAAAGAAATTTTTTTTTAATGTTTATTTTATTTTTAAGAGAAAGAGCCCGAGCAGAGTGAGGGCAGAGAGAGAGGGAGACACAACCCAAAGCATACTCCAGGCTCTTCAGCTGTCAGCACAGAGCCCAATGTGGGGCTTGAACCCACGAGCTATGAGATAATGACCTGAGCCAAATTTGGACATTTAACCGACTGAGCCACCCAGGCGCCCCTATTTTATTCTATTTTAGAGAGTGTGCACAAGCCAGGGAGAGGGGAGAGGGTGGGAGAGAGAATCTTAAGCTCCACGCTAATTGTGGAGCTGGATACAGGGATGCAGGGCTTGATCCCACAACCCTGGGATCATGACCTGAGTTGAAATCAAGAGTCAAAGGCTCAATTGACTGAGCCACCCAGGCACCCCTACAAGACTTTATTCTTAAATGTATAACAGGATCTAAGACAACTCTTCATTCTAACTATAGATAGCAACAGATGCTATGACAGGAAAGACAGAAATGGAATTAAGGATCACCATTGCCTCAGGCACAAGGAAGAGCTTACTTCTTGCCACATTTCTTAATTCCACCTATGGCCAGGAGGCCTTTCCCCACAGCTTGCACTTTTAGCTCAAGTTTTCTTCTCTTTGTGTTTTTGCTCCCAACCCTTATCTTCCTCCCATCTCCTGCACCTTCTTGGGCTGCTTCAGGGATTTCTTGCCACATTTGTGGCCAGCCATGGCACCTGCTGCTCTACATGGATAACATATATATATGTACACACACACACACACACACATATTTTATATATATATACACACATACGTATATTTTAAGCTTTTATTTATTATGAGAGAGCATGTGCACACAGGAGGGGCAGAAGAAGAGAGAATCCCAAGCAAGCTGCTCACTCCAGAGCTGAGCTGGGCGCAGGGCTCAATGCCACAAACTGCGAGACCGTGACTTAAGCTGAAATCAAGAGCCAGACGCTTAACCAACTGAGCCATTTGGGCGCCCCTTAATTGTTTTTTTTAATTGAAGTATAGTTAGCATACAATATTAGTTTCAGGTGTACAACAGAGAGATTCGATGTTTATATGCATTATATTTATATACATTATGAAATGATCACAACTCTAGTTACCATTTGTCACCATACATTTATTACAGTATTATTGGCTATATTCCTTATGCTGTACTTCACATTCTTGTAACTGGAAGCTTGTGCCACTTAATCCCCTTCCTATTTCACCCATCTCCCCACTCCTCTTCATTCTGGCAGCCACCAGTGTTCCCTGTATTTTTGAGTCCTCCTGTTTTGTTGCTTGTTTTTTAGATTCTACATGTGAGTGAAATCATACAGTGTTTGTCTTTCTCTGTGTGACTTATTTCACTTAGCATAATATCCTCTAGGTCAATCCATGTTGTTGCAAATAGCAAGATCATATTCTTTTCTTACAATTGAGTGTATATACACATATGGTGTATATACACACACACTACGTCTTTATCCATTAGTCAGCGAACACTTAGGTTGTTTCCTATCTTGGCTATTGTAACTTTTGCAGTGAACATGGGGTGCATGTATCCTTTTGAATTAGTGTTCTTGTTTTCTTTTCATAAATCCCAGAAGTGGAATTGCTGGATCATAATGGAATTTCTATATTAGATTTTATTTTTTTAAGTTTATTTTATTTTGAGAGAGACAGAGCAAGTGGGGAAGGGATAGAGAGAGAGGGAGACAGAGAATCCCAAGCAGGCTCTGTGCTGCTAGCACAGAACCCGATGCAGGGCTTGAACCCATGAGACCTGTGAGATCATGACCTGAGCTGAAACCAAGAGTCAGACACTTAACTGACTGAGCCACCCAGGTGCCCCAGATTTATGAAAAAAAAAATTTTTTTTTTGAAGTTTGTCTATTTGCCTTGAGAGAGAGAGAGCATGCACAAGTGGGGTAAGAGCAGAGAGAGGGGAGAAAATTCCAAGCAGGCTCCGTGCTGTTGGCTCAGAGCTTGACGCAGGGCTCAAGCTCACAAACCGTGAGATTGTGACCTGAGCCAAGATCAAGAGTTGGGTATTTAACCGACTGAGACACTCAGGTGCCACTTAAAAATTTTTTTTATTTCTGAGTGATCTTTCTTTCCACCCAGTGTGGAACTCCTGACCCTGAGATCAAGAGCCGCATGCTCTTCTGACAGCCAGCCAGGTGCCCCTGGAATTTCTGTTTTGAATATTTTGAGGAACCTCCATGCTGTTTTCCATAGTGGCTACACCAATTAATTACCTTTCCATCAACAGTACATGAGGGTGCCCTCTTCTCCATATCCTCGCCAACAGTTTTTGTTTTTTTTTAATGTTTATTTATTTTTGAGAGAGAGTGACAGAACAGGGGAAGGGGAGAGAGGGGGAGACAATTTCAAGCAGGCTCCATACTGCTCCAACATGGGGCTGGAACCCACAAACCATGAAATCATGATCTGAGCCTAAATCAAAAGACACTTAACTGACTGAGCCACCCAGGTGCCTCAACAGTTGTTATTTTTGATACTAGCCATTTGGACAAGTGTGGAGTGATACCTCATTGTGGTTTTGATTTGCATTTCCCTGATAAGTGATGTTGAGCATCTTCATGTGTCTGTTGGCCCTTTGTATGTCTTTTTTGAAAGAATATCTATTCAGGTCCTCTGCCCATTTGTTTGATTTTTTTGGTGTTGAGCTGTATAAGTTCTTTATATGTTTTAGATATTAACACCTTATTGAGTTTATCATTTGCAAATATCTTCTCCCATTCAGTAGGTTGCCTTTTTGTTTTGTTGATGGTTTTCTTTGCTGTGCAAAAGCTTTTTAAGTCTTCTTTTCTTTTCTTTTCTTTCTTTCTTTCTTTCTTTCTCCCTCCCTCCCTTCCTTCCTTCCTTCCTTCCTTCCTTTCTCCCTCTCTCAATCTTTCTTTCTCCCTCTCTCACTTCTCTCTTTCTTTCCCTCTTTCTTTCTTTTCTTTCTTTCTCCCTTCCTTCCCTCCCTCCCCTTTCCTTCCTTCCTTCCTTCCTTCCTTCCTTCCTTCCTTCCTTCCTTCCTTCTTTTTGTTGCCCTTGCCTGAGGAGACCAAGCCCCCATAAAAATATTGTTAAGACCAGGGGCGCCTGGGTGGCTCCATCGGTTAAGCGTCCAACTTCGGCTCAGGTCATGATCTCACGGTTTGTGAGTTCAAGCCCTGCGTTGGGCTCTGTGCTCACAGCTCAGAGCCTGGAGCCTGCTTCGGATTCTGTCTGTCTGTCTGTCTGTCTGTCTCTCTCTCTCCCTCTCTGCTCCTCCCCCACTTGTGCTCTGTCTCTCAAAAATAAATAAATAAATGTAAAAAAATTTAAAAAATATATATTGTTAAGACCAAAGTCCAAGAATTTATTGCCTGTGTTTTCTTTCAGGAGTTATATAGTCTCAGGTTTTACATTTAGTTTTGTGGGGTTTTTTTTTTTAATGTTTTTTATGTTTATTTTTGAGAGAGAGAGAGAGAGAGAGAGCGCACAAGCAGGGGAGGGGCAGAGAGAGGGAGACACAGAATCTGAAGCAGGCTCCAGGCTCTGAGCTGTCAGCACAGAGCCTAATGTGGGGCTCAAACCCACGAACCATGAGATTATGACCTGAGCCGAAGTCAGATGCTTAACCGACTGAGCCACCCATGTGCCCCTACATTTAGGTTTTTAATCCACTAAGAGTTTATTTTTGTATATAGCATAAGAAAGTAGCCCAGTTTCATTCTTTTGCATGTAGCTGTTCAGTTTTCCCAGCACCATTTATTGAAGAGACTGTCTCTTCCTCATTTTCTATTCTCATCTCCTTTGTCATAGGCTAATTGGCCATAGAAATGTGGGTTTATTTCTGGGATCTCTGTTCTCTTCCATTGATCTATGTATTTGTTTTCGTGCTAGCGCTGTAATATTTTGATTATTGTAGCTTTGGAATCTGGGAGTGTGTTACTTCCAAACTTTGTTTTTCTTTTTCAAGATTGCTTTGGCTGCTCAGGGTCTTTTGTGGTTTCATACAAATTGTAGGATTGTTCTTTAAAAAAAATTTTTTTGGGGGCGCCTGGGTGGCTCAGTCGGTTAAGCGGCCAACTTCGGCTCAGGTCACGATCTCGCGGTCCGTGAGTTCGAGCCCCGCGTCGGGCTCTGTGCTGACAGCTCAGAGCCTGGAGCCTGTTTCGGATTCTGTGTCTCCCTCTCTCTGACCCTCCCCCGTTCATGCTCTGTCTCTCTCTGTCTCAAAAATAAATAAACGTTAAAAAAAATAAATTAAAAAAAGTAAAAAAAAAAATTTTTTTTCTAACGTTTATTCATTTTTGAGAGACAGAGAAAGAGCATGAGCAGGGAGGGGCCAAGAGAGGGGAGACACAGAATCTGAAGTAGGCTCCAGGCTCTGAGCTCTCAGCACAGAACCTGACATGGGACTTGAACTCACGAACCATGAGAGCATGACCTGAATCATGATGAAGTCAGACGCTTAACCGACTGAGCCACCCAGGCGCCCCAGGATTATTTATTATTTGTTCTATTTCTGTGAAAAATATTGGGGTGGGGGTGGGGGTGTGTGTGTGTTTCTTTTTTGAGAGGGTGGGTGCGAGTGAGTGAGGGGCCAGAGAGAGAGGGAGAGAGAGAGAATCCCATGCAAGCTCCACACTGTCAGCTCGGAGCTCGAATGTCAGGCTTGAACTCATGAACCATGAGAGCATGACCTGAGCTGAAGTAGGACGCTTAACTGACTGATCCACCCAAGTGCCAATGTGTTTTTTTAAAAGACTTTTTAAGAAATAATCTCTACAACCCGTTGTTGGTGTTTTGGGATTGCTTTGGAATCTGTAGATTGCTTTGTGTAGTGTGGACATTTTAAGTATTCTTCCAGTCCATGAGATGGTATATCTTTCCATTTATTTGTGTCATCTTCAGTTTCTTTCATCAATGTCTTACAGTTTTCAGAATACATATCTTTCACCTCCTCAGTTAAATTTATTCCTGGGTAGTTTATTCTTTTTGGTAGTAAATGGGATTGTTTTCTTATTCTCTGTCTGGGTGTTGGTTATTAGTGTATAGACATACAACAGATTTCTGTGTATTAATTTTGTATTCTACAACTTACTGAATTCAGTTATTAGTTCCAATAGTTTCTTGGACAGCTTCAGGATTTTCTATATATAATATCGTATCATCTGCAAATAGTGACAGTTTTACTTTTTCTTAATGATAGTTGCCTTTTATATCGTTTTCTTTTCTGACTGCTGTAGCTTGGACTTCCAGTACTATGTTGAATAAAAGTGGCAAGACTGGACATTACTGTCTAGTTCCTGATCTTAGAGAAAAAACTTTCAGCCTTTCACCGTTGAGTATGATGTTAGCTGTTGATCTGTTGTATATGACCTTTATTATTTTAGGTATATTCCCACTTTACCCACTTTGGGGAGAATTTTTATCATAAATCAATGTTGAATTTTTTCAAATGATTTTTGTGAATCTGTGGAGATGATCGTATGATTTTTATTCTTCATTTTGTTAATTTGTATCATGTTCATTGCTTTGCAGATATGGAATGATTTTTGCAATCCTGGAATAATCCCAATTGATTGTGGTATATGATCCTTTTAATGTATTCCTGAATTCAGTTTGCTGATATGTTGTTGAAGATTTTTACATCTATGTTCATCAGGGGTATTAGCCTGTAATTTCCTTTTTTTGGTAGTGTTTGTCTGGTTTTGATATCAGGGTAATGCTAGCCTCCAGTCTTAACCTTTTTTAAGTGTTTATTCATTCTTGAGAGAGAGGGAGGGAGAGAGAATGCACAAGTGGGGAAAGGGCAGAGGGAGAGGGAGACACAGAATCTGAAGCAGGCTCCAGGCTCTGAGCTATCAGCACAGAGCCCAACATGGGACTCGAACTCATAAGCTGTGAGACTGTGACCTGAGCTGAAGTTGGATGCGCATTGACTGAGCCACCCAGGTGCCCTCACTCTTAACCATTTTTAAGTGAATAGTTAGTAGTGTTCAGTATATTGATATTGTTGTGCAACAGATGTCTAGAACTTACTCATCTTGCAAAACTGAAATTATAGCCATTAAACACTAATTTCTTGCAACCTTTGGTAACCATCTTTCTACCTTCTATGATTTTGACTACTTTAGATAATTCATAGGGGTGGGATCATACAGTATTCTTTTTCTTTTTAAAAAAAAATTTTTAAAAGTGTTTACCTTTGAGAGAGAGAGAGAAACAGATCATGAGCGGGGGACGGGCAGAGAGAGACAAAAACACAGAATCTAAAGCAGGTTCCAGGCTCTAAGCTGTCAGCACAGAGCCCGACCTGGAGCTCGAACTCACGAACCATGAGATCATGACCTGAGCTGAAGTTAGATATTCAACCTACTGAGCCACCCAGGTGCCTCAGTATTTTTCTTTTTGTGACTGGCTTATTTCACTTAGTATAATGTGCTCAAGATTTATCCATGTTGTAGCATATGACAGGATTTTTTTCAAAGCTGCATGATATTTCATTATATGTATATGCCACATTTTATTTATTTGTTCCATTACTTACTTTGCATTTGTCTTAAACATTTAGTCATTTGTATTTTTTTTCTATGAAGTGTGACCAACCCTATTTCCTGTTTTAATTGGATTATTTATCTTTTTCTTAATGATTTGTAAGTGCCCTTGATATATTAAAGATAGTGGCCCTTAATCACAGATTAAACATTTTTTTCAAGTATTTTCGTCTTAAAATATAATACAATATATATATCCATTAATTTTTCTCCTTAAAATAGATGAATAATTTATAAGTATATTGGGTTTTTTTTAAGTTTTTATTGGTTTAAGTATTTTCTATACTAGCATGGGGCTTGAACTCATGACCCTGAGATCAGGAGTTGCATGCTCTTCTGACTGAGCCAGCCATGTGCCCCAGCTTATTGTTTACTGTTTAAATTTGTGGTTTATTTATTTTGCGTTTTGTAAATACAACCCTTCCTAGCCTTGTTTGCTCTTTTAACTTAGTAGACCTCCTTTCCCCTTAGGGCCGTGCAAATCTCAACCTGATGTGTGTGTGTATGTGTGTACAGCTAACATGTTACACAAATGAGGCAGTTTAGCAAATTGTCTAACACAGCATTTACAAGAAAGACTGCTTAACCTCTCTGAGTCTACTTTCTCATATTTAATTTTTTTTTTTTAAGTTTATTTATTTTTGACAGAGACAGAGTGCGAGCATGAGCTGGGGAGGGGCAGAGAGAGAGGGAGACACAGAATCTGAAGCAGGCTCCAGGCTCTAAGCTGTCAGCACAGAGCCCGACATGGGGCTTGAACCCACAAACTGTGAGATCGTGACCTGGGCCGAAGTCGGACGCTCAACTGACTGAGCCACCCAGCCGCCCCTACTTTCTCATACTTAAAATGAGAGTATTTTCTCATCTCATCTATAACATCTGATGACCCCAGAGGACTGTTGTAAGGACTGAGGATTTAACTAAAGCACCCTAGCACAGTCCCTGGCACATTGTAAGGACTCTGTGCCACTTGCACAATAAAAGGGTATTTGGGGAATGATATTCCTTGGTGTCTTTGTGATGTGCAACATACCATTCGAACAAAGTCTTGGATCATTTCTTAGGTTATTGGTTATATCCAGGCAATGTTTTTTGTTGTTCTTTGATGTTTGTCTGTTTAGTATCTTCATTCATGATGCCAAATATTGATATGCAGAATTGGTCATATTTCTTAGAAACCTTAGTTTTGTGAGGGATCTAGAATTCCCACCCAATGCTAATGTGTTCTGTCGCTGTTGCTGAAATCCATAAATTCAGTGAATCACACACGTGATGGTTTACACCCCTCTACAGTGTACTTACTTCATATAGCCAAAAGGTAGGAGACTTTCCAACAACTTGTAGGTTTGTGCTTTAGAGGTTATATCCTTACTGCAACCCAACCTTGTTAGATCGAGGTTTTTCAGCTTCAGCACCTTTACCATTTTGGACCAGATAATTCTTTGTTGTGAAGGAATATCCTGTGCTTTGTAGTATGTGTAGCAACATCCGTGGCTTCTACCCACTAAATGTCAGTAGCATCTCCCACTTTGGACAACCAGAAATGGTCCTGATATTGCCAGATGTCCCCTGGGAAACAAAATTTCCCCTAGTTGAGAACCACTAGGAAACAGCTGAGTATCAGGTGATTTGCTTAGGGTTGATAAAACTGCAACTTGTGACACATTAAGAATCCAGATCTCTGTGTTTCTGAATATCTACCTGTATTCAGCATTGTTTGAGTATCTATGTTTTACTAGCCATAGAACTCTTTTATAGCTCAGTGTCTAATGGGGGAAGTTGGATATAGGAACAGTTCTGCACACCATGCTGAGTCCTGTCACCAAGGGCCAGAGTAGCACCCCAAAGGGGACAAGCAAGGAAAGATTTTGCTGGCGTTGGCCCAGGATTCTGAGGAGAGTAGCAGTTTGCCAGATGCAAGGAAGGCACATACCATGTAAGAAAGAAGAAATTTTTTTTATGGTTTATTTTTGAAAGAGAAAGAGTGTGAGCAAGGGAGAGGTTGAGAGAGAGAGACAGAGAGAGAGCCCCAAGCAGACTGCACTGTCTGCACGGAGCCCGATGTGGGGCTTGATCCCACGAACCTCAAGATCATGACCTGAACTGAAATCAAGAGTTGGACGCTTAACTGACTGAGCCACCCAGGCGTCCTAAGATGAAATTTTTCTAGTGGGAGAAGAGGGACTTAAGGATGGAGCAAGTGTAGGGTATGTGGGAGGTAGGGGGTAGATAATGCTAAGTCTGATGGAGGGTTCAACAGCAATGGTTTTTTGTACCCAGATCAGGAGTTAGTACTTTATTTGGTCCACCCGTGTATGTTAGGGAATGGGTACAGTTCAGTGCAATGCTCCTGGCACTAGCCCAACTGCCAGGAAAGCCAAGTTCCGACAGATCCCTGAGCTCCCTGCAGAGTCTGCTTAAACTGCAGCTACTAAAGAGGCCAGTAGATGGGGCTCTTGCCTACTGTTGGCTGCTGGACTAAACTAGCTGAAGCTTGGTATCCTTATTCCAGTTCTATTCAACAGACTCAGGACCTGCTGTCAACCTTTGGATACAGAAATTAATAAGACAGGCCCTCATTTAAAGACCTTTGGTTCTGGAGAGTGGGGAGGGGAGGCCCTCTGGTCTCTAGTCCATTCTGATTATCTATGAGAGATTACCTGTTAACCTTAAAGCTAGCAGCAGGCAACATGGCTTATAAAGGAACCCTGATGTTCACTGTGAAGCCCTCAGCCTTCCCCTCAGGTTTTCAAAAGGGATGCTAGCTACAGGTCCCCACTGCTTATGGAAACTGCAGACCTATGTCCTTCCTAGGCCTGAGCACTCAGATGCCCTGGCACTCTTCCTCTGTCTCCCCTGTCCCTTCTTCTCTCCTAGCATAATCCTCTTATGGAGCTCAGAATTGAGGAGAACAAATGCCAGGCTTTCACCTTGTGAGTGGGTTGAAAGGTGGGTAGAGTACAGAATATTTCAATAAATTAACCTTGCAGATATAGAAATTCATCCATTCAGCAATTATGAGTGCTTACTACGTGCCAAGCACATAATATGTTATTCTGTGTGAGAGATGATGAGGACACAATCACGAATGAACAAAAAAACAAGACACAGTCCCAGTGACCAAAGGTTACCCAGGCTAATGAGGGGCAAAGATATTAATCATCACAAGTAAATGTATAAATACAAACCTAATGAAGGCAATGGGCAAAGAGCTATGAGACCATGCAGCGGGCAGCTGACCCATGTGGTGGTGGGACTTCCTCACAGGTAGGGTGACCGTGTAATTTATCATTTAAACTGGGGTGCTTTTGAGAGTAAAAGGGAGAACAATTAATTAGATTGACATAAGGAGGTATAAACTGTATCAACACAGTAATAGAAATCTTTACTGAGGAAGTGATGTTT
The DNA here is from genome assembly GCF_018350215.1 of Panthera leo. Classification (NCBI taxonomy): domain Eukaryota; kingdom Metazoa; phylum Chordata; class Mammalia; order Carnivora; family Felidae; genus Panthera; species Panthera leo. The sequence continues at coordinate 60,059,601 of NC_056689.1, forward strand.
CAGTCGAGGTTTGATGGTGAGAGTTAATTAGGTGAAGGTGGAAGCGTAGCATGAGTAAGGCTGGATATTCTTTCCAGTTAAAGGGAATAGCATATGTAAAGACCTTTTGGTGAGAGGGAGCATGATGGAGACCCCAATCTGAAAGAAGGTCTATGCAGAATGAGGAGGAGAGCAGTGGATGATGAGACTAGAGAAGTACATGGGGATCAGAGCATGCAGAGCCTTTGTAAGGCATACTTAAGGTTTTGGTCTGTATTCTGAAGACAATAGGAAGCTATTGAAGAGTATGTGTCTTAGCTTGGCTGCTGTAACAAAATACCATAGACTGGGTGGCTTAAGCAACAAACTTATCTCTCACAGTTCTCTGGGCTGGGAAGGCCAAAATCAAGATGTATTTGATTCCTTGTGAGAGCTCTCTCCCTGACTTGCAGATGGCTTTTTGCTGTGTCCTCTCATGGTGGGGAGGGAGAGAACAAGCTCTCTGGTCTTTTTATAAGAACACTAATCCCATCGTGGAGGCTCCACTCTCAACGACCTCATCTAAAGGCCCTGCCTCCTCATACTTCCCAAAGGCCCTGCCTCCTCATACTATTGGACTTCAACATATGAATTTTAGGGGGACATATTCAGTTATGGAGCAGTTGTATATATGTATATGTTAAAATTTTTTTTTTTTTTACTAGGGAGGGGAGCCTGGGTGGCTCAGTTGGTTAAGCATTCGACTTCAGCTCAGGTCACGATCTCACCATTCATGAGTTCAAGCCCCACAGCTCTCTGCTGTCAGTGTGGAGCCCACTGCAGATCCTCTCTGTCTTCCTCTCTCTGCTTCTCTCCCACTCCCATGCGCACACTCTCTCTTTCTCAAAAATAAGTAAATATTACAGAAAATAAAAATAAAAAAAATAAAAACTTTTTATTAGGGAAAATTTTAAATACCAAAGTGGAGAGAATAGTATAATAAACCTCCATCTTCCCATTCAGCTCTTATCAATCCATGGTCTGTCTTTTTGAGTCTCTAATACCCAAACCCATACCTTTCCTTACCACTTCCCATTAGATTGTTTTGAAGTAAAAAAAAAAAGACCTTAATTGCATCCATTAATAATTTACATATGTATCTCAAAGCTTAAAGCCTTAAAGAAAGCAAACAAAAAAAGCATTTCTGTTACTGGATCTAAAAGACTTATCAGTATAGTAATCAGTTGATATTAAATATCCTGTCTGTATCACTGAATGTTGTTATAGGCTGGTGACATGATCAGATTTGCATGCTGCAAAGCTTTATGTGCCTGCTGTGAGAATAGACTGAAGGGGTCTGGAGTGGATATTTTGAGATCAGTTAGGCTACTACAGTAGGCCAGGTGAGAGATCATTTTGGTCCCCTGAATTGAAGTGGTAGAAAGAATATGGATAGAGGTAGGTGAATTTGAGAATGATTTAAAAAATAAATAATAAAAAGAAAAAAAAATTAAAACTTGGTGGGGTGGGGGTAGGGGAGCAGTGAGGAAGAGCAAGGTATTAAGAGTGACTCTTTAGACATTTTTTTCCCAAGAACTGGATGAATGGTGGCACTATTCATTGGGATAGGAAAAAATGGAAAAGTTTATTTGGGGATACGTTAATTTGAAGTGTTTTTTTTTTTTTTTTTTTTTGACACATCTAAGCGAAAACGTTGAGAAGTCAGTGAAAATTTATGCTACTAGAGCTTGGTGGAGGGGTCAGGGCTGAGGATACAAAATTGAAGCTCATCAATGAATAGTTTTGAGACAGCAATGTGGTAAGAAGGGCATTGGAGCAGGACCGTGGAGTCCTAGATTCTAGCTCCTCCCTGTCTTGGACTCACAGGTAACTTTGGGCAACTCACTACCTCTCTAGAGCTCTCGATATATCCTTATCTAGGGACACACACACACACCGCCTCTCCCAGACTGTCCCATAATCCAACAAATAAAAGGTTAACGCCTGACACAGAGGTATATATTGATATACATCAATCTCTAAAGAATATATAGTCTTTTTTACACACTTAAAACTTTTATGTAAATGTACCATACTCTATTCTTCTGTGACTTGCTTATTTCACTGATGTGTATATAATAGTCCCCTGGATACTTACATTTCTTTATTAATTCACTTGTTTATTCACTTATTGACAGGCATTCAGGCTGCCTGTCAATCCAATGCAGTGCTGCTCTGAACAGTCTAATAAATGTCTACTGGTGTACATGTGTGAGAGTTCTCTTGAGTTTAAAACCAGAAGGGAAAGTGCTGGTCGTAAAGTGCATCTTCAATCTTCTAGATAATGCCAGTTTTCCAAAGATATTTACTAATTTACACTACTGCCAGCAGCTCAGGAGTGTTCTTGTTCCACATTCTCCCCTCTAGGTAAGTTATTAAATCAAGCCCCAGCCCCAGCTTCTGGATAGAATGTTATCTTACTGTAATTTTAATTTGGATTTTCCTGACCACTAATGAAGTTGAACACCTTTTCAAATTCACCTGAGTGTTTGGATTTCCTCTTCTGAAGGTGTCTGCTTAAGTCTTTTGCCCATTTTTAAAAATTGCATTGTCTGTCTCTTATTGATTTCTAGAGGTTCTTTATGTATTTTGGATACAATTCCTTTGTTGTTTTTATACTGTGTAACTATCCTGTCCAATTCTGTGTCTTGCTGTACTTTCTTTATTGTATTTTTTGTCTAACAGAAAGCTTACTTTTTTTTCTTACTAGTCAAAATCTTCCATTTGCCCCTCCATATACACTTTCCACCTTTCTCCACTGGCTCTCTGCCTGGGGAGGTTGACCTTTAGGAACGACATCATTGGGCTCTGTGCCCTTTGGCTTCTGTTTCAGTTTGGTCCAATGGAGTGTTCCAGCAGGATATCATAAGAAGGTGGAAAATGGGAATAGGTATTTATTTCTCCTACTCCCAACTTCCTTTGTCCTAAATGAAAAATCACTGCTTTCCTTCAGGCAGTCTCTTCTGCATACTTTTTCCTCAGGGAACATGAATCTGCTCCTTACACTCACTGCTTTTGCCCAAGTGTGGTAACATCCTTCTGCCTATAGCTCCCAGTCAAAGCACTGTCTTAAATTCTCCTATACCCACACTACTTTAAGTAATCTTTTTAAATATAAAGGACCTTTTCTGAGACCATTTTATTTTTATTTTATTTTTATTTTATTTTATTTTATTTTATTTTATTTTATTTTATTTTTTATTTTTAAGTGTTTATTTATTTTGAGGTGGGGGGAGAGCAGAGAACTAGGGGAGAGAGAATCCCAAGCAGGCTCCACGATGCCAGTACAGAGCCCAACACATGGCTTTGTCTCATGAATTGTGAGATCATGACCCCAGTCAAAATCAAGAGTTGGTCGCTCAACCAACTGAGCCACCCAGGTGCCCTTCAGACCATTTTAATATGAGTGTGTCATCAGTTCTTGTTGGACTTCTGATATATTTATTAATATTTTCTTTTAAAATTAGTGCTTTTTGTTCAAGAAAATTTCTTTATTCTGAGGTAATAAAGATATTCCATATTATCTTCTAAGAGCTTTATTATTTGTTTTCCTTGTTTAGGTGTATAGTTTACCTGATTTTGATTTTTCAGTCCTTCTATATTTATAGAGATTGTGTTATGGCCCAGCATATGGTCTGTCTTGGTGACTGTTGCATGTGCATTTGAAAAGAATGTGTATTTTGCTGTTGTTAGTGGAATGTTCTATAAATGTCAACTAGGGAAGTTGGTTGATAGGATTGTTTAAGTCTTCTACATCTTTGCTGATTTACTGTCTACTTGTTAAATTACCAAGAGAGGCATATTGAAAGAACTATTGAGGGGCACCTGGGTGGCTCAATCAGTTAATCATCTGACTTTGGCACAGGTCATGATCTCGCAGTTCATGATTTGAGCCCCACCTCGGGATCTCTGCTGTTAGCACAGAGCCTGCTTCAGATCCTCTGTCCTTCTCTCTCTACCCTTCCCCTGCTTGTACTCTGTCTCTCTCAAAATAAATAAATAAACTTAAAAAAAACAACTATGATGATGGGTTTGTCTATTTTTTTTTTTTTCTTTCTATTCTCTTAGCTTTTTCTTCATGTATTTTGAAGCTCACTTCTTGGGTACCTACACATTTAAGATGGTGTGTGAAATAGGCCTCATTATCTTTGATAATATTGCTTGTTCTGAAGTCTGCTTTTTCTGATATCAGTATAGCCATTCTAACTTTTTTCTTACTAGCATTTGAATAGTATTACCTCTTTCCATCCTTTTACTTTTCACTTCTGTCTTTATATTTAAAGTAGATTTCTCAAAAGCAGCATAGCCTTGTTTTTTAAAATCTAGTCTGATAATATCTGCTTTTTAACTGAAGTGTTTAGACCATTTATATTTAATGGAATTATTAGGTTAAAATCTATTATTTGACTGTATTTTCTGTTTTCTGCATCTGTTTTTCTTCTTTTTGTTATTCCATTTTATCTTCCACTATTGGCTTACTTGTTATAGCTCTGCATTGTACTTTTATGTGCGTTCTAGCAATATAGTATGCATCTTTAACTGATCACTGTCTACCTTTAAACAATATAACACTTTATGTGTAACATAAAAGCCTTCCATTTTTCACACTCCATTCTTTGTTATTGTTGTCATACATTTTACTTCAACACATTATAAAACCAAAAATACATTCTTATCACTTTGCTTTAGTTATCTTTTCCCCACAGTTTTATTAAGGTATAATTGACATAAAATGAACTGCACATATTTAAAATTTTTTTTTAATGCTTATTTGTTTTTGAGAGACAGAGACAGAGCACAAGTGGGGGAGGGGCAGAGAAGGAGAGGGAGAAAAAGAGTCAGAAGCAAGCTCCAGGCTCCTGGCTGTCAGCATGGAGCCTGATGTGGGGCTCAAACTCATGAACCATGAGATCATGACCTGAGCCGAAGTTGGGTGCCCAACTGACTGAACCACCCAGGCACCTTGAACTGCATGTATTTTAGGTGTAAATTTTATGAGGTTTGACAAATGTTTACACCTGTGAAACCATTACCACAGTTAAGATAATGAATATTTTCTTTTTCTTGTAATTCCTCATAATTTATGCAGTGATGTGCTGTAGCTGGATCATATCAGATTGTTAAGTTTTCGTTTCTCATGGTAATATACTTAGGAGTGAGATTGCTGGGTCATATCGTAACTCTCTGTTTAACATACTGAGGAACTGCCAGACTGTTTTTCAAAGTGGCTGCACCATCTTACAGAACTACCAGTGAAGTACGAAGGACCACCTCACTTTTTTTCACCCAAAAAAGAAAAAAAAAAAGGATTACCTCCCAAAACACCCCTCAAAACCACCTCAGATGGAGCTACGGTTTAGATATAAAACATGAAATACTTTTCATAATATTAGAATGGCAAAAAACCTTTCTAAGCAAACCCATAAGCCATGAGAAGGAAAAAGATTTTACTACAGAAAAATGTAGCACATCTTTCTAGGGGGAAAAAACTCAAAAGAGAGAAGACATATGAGAAGAATGTGCAAAATATGACTAAGAGCAATTTCCCTATTACACAAAGACATCTTAAAAAGAAAATAAAACAACCCTATAAAAAATTGGGTGAAAGACATGAATAGATTGCAGAAAATGAGATTAAAGTAGACAATATAGAAAGAAGGTCAACTACACTAATACTTAAATAATATAAATTGACACATATGACAGAGGTCATGTTTCTCTAATATTTGGCAAAGACATAGAAGATTAATGAAATCCAGTAAGGGAGTGAGGAAATAGGCATTTTTACGTATCGTTGGTAAATGTACAAATTGGTGCACTTTTTTTTTTAAATATTTAGTTTTGAGAGAGAGAGCGCAAGCAGGGGAGGGGCAGAGAGAGAGGGAAACACAGAATCTGAAGCAGGCTCCAAGCTCTGAGCTGTCAGCATAGAGCCTGATGTGGGGCTCAAACCCACAAACTGTGAGATTATGACCTGAGCCAAAGTCGGACACTTAACTGACTGAGCCACCCAGGCGCCCCCAAATTGGTGCACTTCTCAAGGAGGACAATTTGGCAATTTTTTTTGAAATTTTAAATGTTATGCCCTTTGAATAATTCTATTTTTAGGGAGAGGTATTCTAGAGAATTACACAAGTGGAAAATTATACATTTACAAGAGTCAACACTTACAGAGGGGACACTAAGTACTTACTTAGCATACCAACAGAGTAAGAGTAGAAAAATTAAAAAAAAATCTTTCTTGAAATTCCATTTTTAAAAGATTTTATTTTAAATAATCTCTACACCCAATATGGGGCTTGCACCCACAACCCTGAGATCGAGAGTCGCATGCTCTGCTGACTGAGCCAGTTGGACACCCCTTGAGAGTTGGTATTCTAAAATGGCATTGAGCAAATCGTCGAGAAAAATCAACTTTGCTGGAATTTCTTACACTTAATTTAGCATTGATATTATTTTTATTTTTATTTTTTATACAGGGATAGGAAGGAACATTGTAATATTTCCAGTCTTTAATGCTTCTGAAGGGTTTTCAAGCCAATCTTTAAAACAATCTTTATTGTTAATTAGTATTAGTTTACTTATGTGTATAATAATAATACAATAATATTTTGGCTGGGTTAAAGAGGAGACACTATGAGGCTGGAGTGAAGCGATACAACACTGCCCCCTAGAGTGTGCTTACTGCAGACCAGCTGTCAACAATACTATAGCGCTTCATTTTTTTAATTTTTTAATTTTAAAAAAATTTTTAATGTTTATTATTTAGTTTTGAGAGAGAGAGACAGAGCACGAGTGGGAGAGGGTTAGAGAGAGAAGCAGACACAGAATCCGAAGCAGGCTCCAGGTTCCTAGCTGTCAGCGCAGAGTCCTGTGCGGGGCTGAACTCAGCAACTGTAAGATCATGACCTGAGCCGAAGTTGGACGCTTAACCGACTGAGCCACCCAGGCACCCCAATACTATAGCACTTTAAAGGGTCATGTATTGACAGATACTGAAACAGGTATGGAGGAGGCCTAGGAGTCCATGTGAGGCAAAAACTGGAACTTGGCCCATATTTAGAATTCAAAATGTGTGGGACGCCTGGGTGGCTCAGTAGGTTGAGCGGCCGACTTGGGCTCGGGTCATGATCTCGCAGTCCATGAGTTCGAGCCCTGCGTCGGGCTCTGTGCTGACAGTTCAGAGCCTGGAGCCTGTTTCAGATTGTGTCTCCCTCTCTCTGACCCTCCCCCGTTCATGCTCTCTCTCTCTGTCTCAAAAATAAATAAACGTTAAAAAAAAAATTAAAAAAAAATAGAATTAAAAATGTGTGCTACCATATGGCCTAAGGGTTTCTGAAAATGTCAGAATCATTGGAAACCTTGAAAGATAGACCATTAGCTAGAATCTGCTGGAGTGGGCTGGACCAAACAGCATACCTGGATTTTGTTGAGAGCAGTTGTTCTAGTCTGTATACAGAATATCCACAAAGTCTGGAAACATAGATAATAGTTTTGTTTTTTTTTTGAGAGAGAGAGAGAGCGCTCAGGTGGGGGAGAGGGGCAAAAGGAGAGAGAGAATTGAGCAGGTTCCATGCTCAGTGTGAAGCCTGACATGGGGCTTGATCCCATGACCCTGGGATCATGACCTGAGCCAAGATCGAGAGTCGGACACTCACGGGTGCCTGGTGATTCCGTCGGTTAAACATCCAACTCTTGATTTTGGCTCAGGTCATGATCCCATGATTCGTGAGTTTGAGCCTTGTGTCAGATTCCGTGTTGGCAGTGTGGAGCCTGTTTGGGGTTCCTTCTCTCTCTGCCCCTCCCCTGATTTCTGTGTCTCTCTAAAATAAATAAATAAGCTAAAAAAAAAAAAAAAAAAAAAAAGGAGTTGGACATGCAATTGACTGAGCCACCCAGGTGCCCCTGGATAATAGTATTTTTATTTTATGATTCAAGATGTCCTTGATGATATGTCTCTTTAGTGGTGTTTCTAAACTTTTTGGGTCTCTGATGGTCAGGAATCCTGACCACTTTCTGATAGTCTCTCAGAAAGTCTGTTCAGTGAAGGAGGGATCTATAGTGTCAAGGAATGACCTGAGTCTTAGGAGCTCGACATCTCTGCTGTGAGAATCCCCTCTGGTTGTGAAAGAGGAATGATCCCTTTGTCCAGAGAACTTTGAGCACTAAAGGTTGGCTGCAACGGCAGCTGCTGAGGTAGTGGCCAGGCAGGCAGCCATGACACTGAAGAAAAGAAAAGGTCAGCAGCAGACTAAGCTCCATCATGATTAATTGGCAGCAATGTGGGCAACAGGGTGACAGCAGCCAGCAGAGCAATAGCCAGCAGACCTCAATAGCAGTAGAAATGAAAGCTGATGGCTTGCAGAGCTGTTGGCAGCTGTTCTGATGGTCTCAATAATAAATATCTCCACCCCCACCTGTAAGGACCCTTAGAGAAATAACAATAGAGGGAGATCCTGGAATCAAAGCTTGGAGATTTGGGTGTTGTTCTAAATGTGACTCATAAGTGGATGGTGGGGAACCTATGGCTATATCAGTCTCTGGTGAGGGAAATCTACCAGTTCCTTAATCAAAGGAACTCTAAGTCACATATCCAAAAGGTTAAACACTCTGAGTACAGTACGACTACTACTCCCTTTGTTTTCAAATAAATATTTGAATCTCCTTTCAGATGTATACTTTGCCTTGCTTACTGTGACTCCACTTGTTTTCAAAATGTGTATTTGGAGCATTTTTCAAACATACATTTTATCTTAATTAGTATTAGTACCCCCTGCCATTTTCAAAGTAGATACAACCTTTTCAATATTTTGAAATTTGTTTACTTGTGTGGACAAGGGCCTTCTTTGCCTGTAGATTCCAAAATGGTTTCTGCAAAAATTGGGAAGGCAGCAGGTCTTGAGTTGACTCCTGTATAAGAGAACCCATAAAACCAATGTGTTAAGAACTGAGGTGAAATACCACCCGATTCTAACTGGTAGAAGCTCCTCTCACTTCTTTCTGTATGCAGATGTCTTAGTAAATGCCAAAAGTCATGTTTCAAAAATTTTTGAATTGTGGTTTATTTCAGCAATATTACAGGGGCTCCTGGCTGGCTCACTTGGTAGAACATGTGACTTTTTTTTTTCCTTTAAAAATTTTCTAGATGTTTATTTATTTATTTTGAGAGAGAGAAAGAGAGCGCAAGCAGGGGAGGGAGAGACAGAGAGGGAGAGAGAGAAAGAATCCCAAGCAGGCTCTGCCCTGCCAGCACAGAGCCTGATGCAGGGCTCGAATTCATGAACTGTGAGATCATGACCTGATCCAAAAATCAAGAGTCAGATGCTTAACTGACTGAGCCTCCCAGGCACCCTGAACATGTGACTCTTGATTTCAGAGTTTCAAGTTCAAACCTCTTGTTGAGTGCAGAGATTACTTAAAAATACAATCTTAAGATAATATATTATACATACAATGGAATATGACCCAGCTGTTAAAATGAATACAGTAAGGAAAAAAGATGTAGCAGGATATACATCAAACTGCTAGGATTGAATATCAAAGTAGGGGAAATAGAGATAAGCTTGTGTAGTGAGTGGTGCATATTATAATCTCTGCAGTAATCACTAGAAGTATAATAAAAGAAAGCACAACTAAAAAGTCAAACGGAGTGCCTAGGTGGCTCAGTAGGTTTAGCGTTGAACTCTTGATTTCGGCTCAGGTCATGATCCCAGGGTCATGGGATCAAGCCCCAAATTGTGATCCGTGCTGAGCATGGGGCCTGCTTAAGATTCTCTCCCTCCCTCTCTCTCTCTCTCTCTCTCTCTCTCTCTCTCTCCCCCTCCCTCTCTCTCTCTCTCTCTCCCTCCCTCTCTCTCTCTCTCTCTCTCTCTCCCCGATCTCTGCCCCTCTCCCTGTTTGCACTCTCTCTCTTTCTAAAAAAAAAAAAAAAAAATTCATATTGTCCCATATCCTCTGTTGCTTTGTTCTTGTCTCCCTGCTTTCCTTTGGATTGACTATTTTTCATAATTCCATTTTGTCTCCATTATTGGTGTATTAGTTATACCGTTATTTCTTTAGTTATTGCTCTGGAATCTATAAAATGCATTTTAATTATCTTCTACCTTCAACTAATAGACATCACTACATATGTAGTAGAAGAACAGTACAGACATGTATATTCATTTTTTCCCTCTCATCCTTTGTCCTATTGTGGTCATCATTTTGCTCTTGCATGTGCTCTAAACCCCATTGTTGTCAGTTTTGCTTTCTAGAGCCAATTGTCTTTTGAAAAGATTAAAGATTAAAGCAATGTCTTTTACATTTACCAGTATATCTACTACTTCTGGCACTCTACATTCTGTTGTGTAGGTCCAAATTTCCACATGGTATCATTTCCTTCTCCCTGGAGAACTTCCTTTAACATGTCTTGTAGAGCATGAATTTTCTCTTTCATCAAGATTGAGTGATGACTTTTCTCATCTTTTGTTTATCTAAAAAAATAGTTCCTTTTGCCTTCATTTTGTTACTGTGGTAAAATATACATAACACAAAGTATTCCATTTTAACAGTTTTAAGTGTACAATTCAGTGGCATGAATCATATTCACAGTGGTTTTACAACCATCACCACTATCTCCAAAGCTTGTTCATGACCCCAAACAGAAATTCTACCTATTAAGCAATAACTCTCCATTACCCTCTGCTCTTGGTCCTTAGTAACCTCTAATCAACTTTGTGTCTCAATGAATTTGCCAATTTTAGGTATTTCATCTAAGTGGAATCATACAATATTTATCCTTTTGTGTCTGGCTTCTTCCACTTAGCATAATGTTTACGAGGTTCATCCCTGTTGTAGCAGGTATCAGAACCTCATTCCTTAAAAAAGAAAAAAAAAAACAAAAAAAAATTTAAAAACTACAAAAAAAAAAAAAAGAGAAAGAACTTTATTCCTTTGTATGGCTGAATAATATCTCATTATATGTTTATAGCACATTTTGTTTACTATTCATCTGTTGATGGATATTTGGGTTGTTTTGGCCTTTTGGCTATTGCCAAAAGGCTATTTGCCTAGAAGTATCTATTTGGATCTGTTTTCAGTTCTTTGGAGTTTATACCAAAGAGGGAATTGCTGAGTCATATGGTTATTCTATATTTAACATTTTAAGGAATTGTGCCTTCACCTTCAAATAATAATTTTGCTGGGTGAAGATTTTAGGTAACAGATTTTTGTCTTTCAGTACTCTAAAGATATTTTTCTTCTGTCTTTTGGTTTTCATAGTTTCTGATAAGAAGTTTATTGTTATTCTGTTTTTTTTTTTTTTTCTGTAAGTAATATGTCTTTTTTCTCTGGCTGCTTTTAATATTTTCTCTTTATCACTGGTTTTAGCATTTTCATTACAAAGTGACTTGGTGTGGTTTTCCTTAGGTTTATTAAACTTAGGATTCATTGAGTTTCTTGAATCTGTAGGTTTGTAACTTTCAGCAAATTTGGATTCTCTGGCCATTTGTCTTCAAATATTTTTTCTAAACTTCTCGCCCATCTTCTTTCCTTATGGGATCCTTATGGGATATTATACCTATACCAGTCTGTGTAATATTCCATACATAAGTGGTGCTCTGTTCACTTTTTCATTCTTTTTTGTCTTTGTACTTTATCTTGGTTTATTTCTATTATGTTTCTTCAGATTACTAATCTTTTCTTCAGCATCTGCATTTATTCCATCCAGTGTATTTTCCCTTTCAGATATATCTTTCTTTTTTAAAATCATTGTGGCCATGTTTTCCCCTACCTTTTTGAACTTAGCATTTTTATAATCACTGCTTTTATGTCCTTTTTTGGTTCCGTCACCATTATTACTTTTGGATCTGTTTAATTGATTCATATTTTTCTATTTTTTTAAGCAAAATTGTTCAGGTTTTATTTATCAGTAGCTCCTCTCTCTTCTCCCTGCCAGCTGCTGTGCCCTCTTCCACACTCTCAGATTCAGAAGAGGACATCTCTGGCCTCATCAATGGTAATCTTAGGGGAGTAAAGGTCAGCGAAAAGAGCTGGCAGACAGAAGTATGCCTCCTCTTGCCCATAAATGTATGGGTTTATGTCTGGCTCTCAATTTATTCTATGTCTGTCCTTAGGCCAGTACCACACTGCCTTGATTATTGTAACTTTATTTTTTTAATAATGTTTTTAATGTTTATTTATATTTGAGAGAGGGAGAGATAAAGAGCATGAGCAGGGGAGGGGCAGAGAAAGGGAGAGTCAGAGGATTTGAAGCAGGCTCTGTGCTGATGCAGTGAACTTGATTGGGGCTTGAACCCACAAACCAGGAAATCATGACCTGAGCCAAAGTTGGACGCTCAACCGACTGAGCCATACAGGTACCCCTATTGTCACTTTATAATAAGTTTAAACTGAGAAGCATTACAGGGTTTTAAGGAGGGAAATGGTATCAATCTATATTTTTAAGTCTGCATTGGGGTTCCTCAAAAAGTTAAACATAGAATTACTATATGACTCAGAAATTTCACTCTTACATATATACCCAGAATAATTGGAAATAGGGACTTAAGCAAATACATGTATGCTAATGTTCATTGTAGCATTATCCACAATAGTCAAAAGGTTGAAACAGCTAAAGTGCCCATCAACAGATGAATGGAGAAACAAAATGTGGTATATGCATACAATGGAATATAATATTAATCAACCATAGAAAAGAAAAGCTCTGATGCATGATATACTATGGATAAACCTATAAACATTATGCTAATTGAAAGAAGCCAGACATAAAAGGATAAATATTGTATGATTCCACTTACATGAAATATCTGACATTGGCGAATTCCCAGAGATGGAAATTACATTAGAAGTTATGAGGGGCTTAGGGGTGAGAGGAATGGGAAATTATTGCATAATGGGTGTAGTTTCTGTTTGCGGTTATAAAAAAGTTTTGGAAATAGATAGTGGTGATGGTTACAGAACATTGTTAATATAACTAATGCCACTGAACTAAACTTTAAAAGTTAAAATGGCAGTTTTAATCTTACATATATTTCATCACGTTAAAAAAAAAAAAAAGACTGCTTTGACACCTGTGAAGAAATCAGGCTACAGGTTAGGATTACTGCAGGAGTCCAGGTTAAAAGGGATGTTCTGTTTACCCTTCCAGATTCACTCTATTCTTCTCTATCCTACTCTGTAATCCAGGAAGTGGACCTATGTTGACTGATTAACTGGTTACTAGGCTCTCTGGCTTCTGGTTGAACTTGTTGAGAGAGATCAGAGGGTGGGAGCATTCTCATCTGCATGTTGCTGTGGGCACCAGTAGCCATTGATGACAGGTCACAGCTCCTGTCAGCCCTCAATGGCTTTCTTCTCCCATTTCTTTTAGGGAAAAAGTGGCTACCACTTGTATTTCTGGACACCAGTTTATTAGTTTAATAGTTCCTTTATTAAACTTTCCTAGAATTGCCCGATTTGAGTGTGTTATCAGTTTCCTGCCTTAGATCAGGTTGGATGTAGTAGACAGAGAAATGAATGTATTTGGAGGTAGAACCTTGAGGTTTTGATAGTTTGGATGGTGGGACAGACATGGTGCTGGCTCTCAGAAAAGTTCTAATAAGTTGGGGGAGGCAGGATGACACAGTTTAGAAAAAAACACCCAAGACTCAGGCTCATACCAACTGATAGTCCAGCTATCGACTCAAGTTCTAAGGTGTTTGGAAGTAGCTACTCAATGCACTAATCCAGATAGTACTAATGTACTATATCCCTGTCTTGGGGACAGAACTGACATTTTTCCAGGCTCTCAGATATGCAGGGGAGAAATTGGAGGGTGTTGGTTGATTTCCACAGAGGAATCAAAAAAGTGAGGTCTCAAAGAAGCAGTGGAAATACAGGTTTGGAAATGATCCCAGGAAAAGGTCCAATCGATTAGGTGAAGTGTCAGGAGGCAGACCCTGGCTTGCAATGGCTTAAGCTCCCAATCAAACAATCTGGAGATAGCCAGACCTCAGGGTTAATCAAGCAACACCCTGTTACTTTCAGTAGTTGTCCTCTTGTGTCCATCTTGTCTCTGAAGCCATGTATAGGACGACATGGGGGAGATTTCTCTGTCACAGAACCTACACTACTTATACACCCCAACTATTTCCCCACTTTTCCTCTTTTCTCTGAATGCCTCTCATCCATCCTGGCTCTTCCAGATGCTGAAAGGCACACATTAGATCTACATCCCTGGTAGGTGGCCAAGCATATGAGATCAAGGTGTTGCCCCCACACTTCAGATTTTCCTGGCTCGTACTGAAAACCCTTAATGTCCTGCCTGCCTGGCTTATTTATCTTTGATTCAACATGGAGAATTATGATTGAGATGTAACTTCCACAACATGACCCTTAGATCTTGAGCCACTGGACCCATCCTCTGAGGGATGCTAGTTGTTTCAGCTCAGCCTTTCAGACCAAGGCCCTTTGTGGACCAGTATAGTAAACTTTCTTTCTTGTCACACCTGCTTTGCTCCCACAAGAAGCACGTACTTACTCCATCTTATTCTCTTCCATGGTGTAAGGATCCAGGTATCCTTCAGACATTCAAAGCTTCTTATTGGCTGTATTATCTCAGACACATTACTTAGCTCTGTATGCCTCAAGTTGTCATTGAGTTCTTTTTAAAATTTTTTTTTAATGTTTATGTATTTTTAAGAGAGAGAGAGACTGGGCATGAGCGGGGGAAGGGGCAGAGGGAGAGGGAGACACAGAATCCAAAGCAGGCTCCAGGCTCTGAGCAGTCAGCACAGAGCTCAACACTGGGCTTGAACTCACAAACCTCGAGATCGTGACCTGAGCCGAAGTCAGACACTTAACCAATGGAGCCACCCAAGCGCTCCAAGTTGTCATTAAATTCTCAGCCAATGCCTGGCACAAAGCAAGACTCAGTAAATGTTAGTTGTTGTTGTTGTTACAATTGTATTTTAAAAATATCAATATGCTCATATAACTGGTATGACCCACTTCAAATGAGGGTTGATGGCAGGGGAGGGGAAATGGGTGATGGGCTTTGGGGAGCACACTTGTTGGGATGAGCACCGGGTGTTGTATGTAAGTGATGAATCACAGGAATCTACTCCAAAAACCAAGAGCACACTGTATACACTGTATGTGAGCTAACTTGACAATAAATTATGTTTTTAAAACATAGTCATATTTTGGGGCACCTAGGTGGCTCAGTCGGATGAGCATCCGACTTCAGCTCAGGTCATGATCTCACAGCTCATGAGTCAGACTCTGTGCTGACAGCTTAGAGCCTAGAACCTGCTTCAGATTCTGTGTTTCCCGCTTTCTATCTCTGTCTCTCTCAAAATAAACATTAAAAAAAATAGTCATATTTCTCTCTAAAAAATTCTGAGTCTAAATTCAGTTTATTTATTTTTCTTTTTTAAATTTTTTTTTTCAACGTTTTTTATTTATTTTTGGGACAGAGAGAGACAGAGCATGAACGGGGAGGGGCAGAGAGAGAGGGAGACACAGAATCGGAAACAGGCTCCAGGCTCCGAGCCATCAGCCCAGAGCCTGACGCGGGGCTCGAACTCACAGACCGCAAGATCGTGACCTGGCTGAAGTCGGACGCTCAACCGACTGCGCCACCCAGGCGCCCCTAAATTCAGTTTATTTTTATACCTGTTTTTGTTTGTTTAATTTTTTTAACGTTTATTTATTATTTTTTGAGAGACAGAGACAGAGTGTGAGTGGGGGAGGGTCAGAGAGAGAGGGAGACACAGAATCCCAAGCAGGCTCCAGGCTCTGAGCTGTCAGCACAGAGCCCAAGAGGGGGCTCGAACCCACAAACCGTGAGATCATGACCTGATTGGAAGTCGGCCGCTTAACTGACTGAGCCGCCCAAGTGCCCCTGTTTGTTTTTTAAGTAAGCTCTACGCTCAACACAGGGCTCATGACTCTGAGATCAAGAGTCACAGGCTCTACCTAGTAAGCCAGCCAGGTGCCTCTATTTTAGCTATTTATTTCTCCACCAGGTAATATATACACCCAGGAAAAATTCCAAAAAAGTAAAAAGGCCCACCACTTCTGCTAACCACTCAGTTCACTGTCCCATAGACAGCCCTCTT